>NC_064629.1:731073972-731676940 GCF_023864275.1 Schistocerca cancellata
AAAACGTTATCCTATTGGGAAACACCTCCTGAAATGCTGTTCACGAATGCCATCACAACAGCTCTAGCCGGCCGCAGTGGCCTTGCGGTTCTAGGCGCTGTAGTCCGGAACCGCGCGACTGCTACGGCGCAGGTTCGAATCCTGCCTCGGGCATGGATGTGTGTGATGTCTTTAGGTTAGTTAGGTTTAAGTAGTTCTAAGTTCTAGGGGACTGATGACCTCAGATGTTAAGTCCCATAGTGCTCAGAGCCATTTGAACCATTTTGAACCAACAGCTCCAATCACCAGATTGAAGTATAGATTTGCAGTCAGTGTGCGTGGGATAAGCACGAGAGTGCTCCTGCTGTCATACGAAACAGCAACCCAGGCCGTAATTCCGGGTGTAGGTCCAGTGTGTCTAGTACATATAGATATACTACTAAAATTGCTACACCACGAAGATGACGTGCTACAGATACGAAATTTAACCGACAGGAAGAAGATGCTGTGGTATGTAAATTATTAGCTTTGCAGAGCATTCACACAAGGTTGGCGCCGCTGGCGACACCTACAACGTGCTGACATGAGGAAAGTTTCCAACCGATTTCTCATACACAAACAGCAGTTGACCGGAGTTGCCTGGTGAAACGTTGTTGTGATGCCTCGTGTAAGGAGGAGAATGCATACCATCACGTTTCCGACTTTGATAAAGGTCGGATTGTAGCCTATCGCGATTGCGGTTTATCCTATCGCGACGTTGCTGTTCGCGTTGGTCGAGATCCAATGACTGTTAGCAGAATACGGAATCGGTGGGTTCAGGAGGGTAATACGGAACGCCGTCCTGGATCCCAACGGCCTCGTATCACTAGCAGTCGAGATGACAGGCATCTTATCCGCATGGCTGTTACGGATCGTGCAGCCACGTCTCGGTCCCTGCGATGATGTACTCAGCAACGAACCTGGGTGCACGAATGGCAAAACTTCATTTTTTCGGATGAATCCAGGTTCTGTTTACAGCATCATAATGGTCGCATCCGTGTTTGGCGACATCGCGGTGAACGCACATTGGAAGCGTGCATTCGTCATCGCCATACTGGCGTATCACCCGGCGTGATGGTATGGGGTGCCATTGGTTACACGTCTTGGTCACCTCTTGTTCGCATTGACGGCACTTTGAACAGTGGACATTACATTTCAGATGTGTTACAACCCGTGACTCTACCCTTCCTCCGATCCCTGCGAAACCCTACATTTCAGCAGGATAATGCACGACTGCATGTTGCAGGTCCTTTACTGTTATTCTGGGTACATATATCTCACCAATTGAAAACGTCTGGTTAATGGTGGCCGACCACTGGCTCGTCACAATACGCCAGTCATTACGCTTGATGAACTGTGGTATCGTGTTGAAGCTACATGGGCAGCTGTACCTGTACACGCCATCCAAGCTCTGTTTGACTCAATGCCCAGGCGTATCAAGGCCGTTATTACGGTCAGAGGTGGTTGTTCTGGGTACTGATTTCTCAGGATCTTTGCACCCAAATTACGTGAAAATGTAGTCACATGTCAGTCATAGTATAATATATTTGTCCAATGAATACCCGTTTATCATCTACATTTCTCCTTCGTGTAGGAATTTTAATGGCCATTAGTGTACCAACTTTCGTTTTCCTCGTTACAACTCCTTTTTGTTGTTGCGATTTTTTTTCGCCAGTGTACTATGAACTGCTGCTAGAAGGGTAACAAGTTCTATCACATAGTCTTTATAGAAACTTATAAGCATCTTCTCTGGTTCTGATGTCTTTCCATTGCTAAGCATTGCTTATCTATTCCGCAATTGGCTATCTCAGTATCTGCTATATCGACGTTCGTTCTATGACTGAATGGAGGGACCATATTATTATCTTCCGCGCTGAATCTATTCCGAAAGAACGAATTCAGTATTTCGGTGTTCTCTCTCATGTCTTCCATTTCGATGCCAGTATGGTCGCTGAGTGAATAGATGATTTCGAACCATTTATTGATTTTACGTAATACCAAAACTTCTTAGGTTTTTTAGCAGATCGGTTGACAAAATTTCACTTTCAAAATCACTGAACGCTTCTCTTATTGCGCTCCTTGCGCTCAATTACTCTTCGGTCAGCTTTTGTTTGTCAGCTAGATTTTTTCTTGTGTTGAATCTGTGATGAAGCTCTCTGTGTTTACGTCGTAGTTTTCTAACGCGGCTATTAAACCACAGTAGGTGTTTCTCGTCCCTTAAGACCTTACTCGGAACATACTAGTGAAAGGCATATCGAAAGATGCTTTTGAATTGTTTTCGTTTATGCTCCACATCTTCGTCCTCAGTGCTGAATATTTGAAGCTGACTACACAGATACTCTGCGATTTGTATCCTGTCACTGTTACTAAGAAAAAAATTTTTCCTGCCTTTGTTAATATTCCCTGTAACACCCGTAGTCGTGGTTGCTATCACAGCCTTATTATCACTAATACTGCAGAGTGTTGTAACTTGCCTAGGTTTTTCTTCGGGAGGAGGTTGAGCGGATGCTACAACACATACGAGATATTAGATCTCTTTTTTGAAACTTGAATGATAATCTGTTCTTGTTACTGTGGCTGACCACTGTGACTGATGTCGCGTGATACAATACTGAATAATAGCCACATCTCAAGGTACAATTAACTATAAGCTTTCATTCGCAGTTCTGACTAATAGTTCTGTTAGTTTGCAGCAGGATCTGATGTAAAGCGATTCCGTCGTCGTAGGTGATGATTATTGAGTAGTGGTGAGCGGCGCTACGTTCTAACCTAACAAGGGAACCTCCCCATCGCACCCCCCTCATATTTAGTTATAAGTTGGCACAGTGGATAGGCCTTGAAAAACTGAACACAGATCAATCGAGAAAACAGGAAGAAGTTGTGTGGAACTATGAAAAAAAATAAGCAAAATATACAAACTAAGTAGTCCATGAGCAAGATAGGCAACATGAAGGATAATATGATCTCAAGAGCGTCGTGGTCTCGTGGTTAGCGCGAGCAGCTGTGAAACAATAGGTCCTTCGTTCAAGTCTTCCATCGAGTGAAAAGTTTAATCTTTTATTTTCAGAGAATTATTATCTGTCCGTCCGTCCGTCCGTCCGATGCGAGGTAACTGCGCCGTAGTATTGGGCAAGGTAGAAGAATCTTTTTACAGATTCGCCAAGTGTACAAGTTAGGTGGGTCGACAAAATATTTCTGTAATGTGACGCATATGCCGTCACCAGTGTCGTACAGAATATATCAGACGTGTTTTCCTGTGGAGGAATCGGTTGACCTATGACCTTGTGATCAAATGTTTTCGGTTCCTATTGGAGAGGCACGTCCTTTCGTCTACTAATCACACGGTTTTGCGGTGCGGTCGCTAAACAGAGACACTAAACTTATTACAGTGAACAGAGACGTCAATGAACGAACGGACAGATCATAACTTAAAAAAAAAGAAGTTAACTTTTTCACTCGAGGGAAGACTTGAACGAAGGACCTCTTGCTCCGCAGCTGCTCACGCTAACCACGAGACCACGGCGCTGTTGGGTTTGTATAGTCCTGAATGTTGTCTGTCTTACACATGGACTACTCAGTTTGTATATTTTGCTTATTTTTTCATAGTTCCACACAACTTCTCCCTGTTTTCTCGATTGATCTGTGTTCAGTTTTTCAAGGCCTATCCACTGTGCCAACTTATAACTAAATCTGAGGGGGGTGCGATGGGGAGGTTCCCTTGTAAGTAATCTTCCGGCAGCGGCGGCGTATGGAACCTATGGGGGACGTCTCCACGCCGATGTCTCCCATTCGTCGATGCCTAACACAGCGACTGTCCTTATAGTGGGTCCGTCTTGAGGTGCCAATTTCGACATGGGAGGTCGTTCTTCGGACGACACGACAGATATCTTCCTATACGTTAACTTATTCTATAACCTCAGGTCTGTTTGTCGCTAGGAGGCCTAAGAAGTTACTTTAAGGAGTTGGTCTTCTAATTATCTGCTCGAAGCAGTTTTCTAACAAAACATACAGAATAACGTGATACGCCTCCCAATCTCTGGATGACTCTCCCAGGCTATACACGGCAAGTTGAAGCCACCCCGTATTACAACGGCATGATCAGTAAAGTTGTTTACCGAGCGAGGTGGCGCAGTGGTTAGCACACTGAACTCGCATTCGGGAGGACGACGGTTCACTCCCGCGTCCGGCCATCCTGATTTAGGTTTTCCGTGATTTCCCTAGATCACTTCAGGCAAATGCCGGGATGGTTCCTTTGAAAGAGCACGGCCGATTTCCTTCCCCATCCTTCCCTAATCCGAGCTTGTGCTCCGTCTCTAATGACCTCGTTGTCGACGGGACGTTAAACGCTAATTTCCTCCTCCTCCTCCTTCCAGAAAAGTTGTTAATGATATTCTGCAAGTTCTCTTTGAAGCGCTCTACAACTACTGCTCCTGACCAAGGCAGTCTATAAAAGTATCTAATTACCATTTTTGGCCGATCTTGGATCCTTAACTTCAACCACATTCATTCACATTCGGAATCCGTGATAACCTCGCTAGATATTATCGAATTCTTTGCTGCAATAAATACGCCGCAATCGTTGGCCAGTAACCTACCCTTATGATGAAAATTCCCATTTGAACTTAGGTTTTCGTTGCTACTCACATCCTGTTTCAACCATCTTTCTGATCCTAGTACTATATGAGCATTATAATATTCAATAAGCGATAGTACTCTGAGACCTTTCCTGGGATGCTCAAGCAGTTTACTAATATCATATTAACCTTTTCTATACCCAATCTGCGAGGACGAACATTCTCTGAGAACATTGTGGCTGACGAATCTCCGATTTCGGGAGTCAGTTCATCTCTGACCACCATGGGGAGACTTCTCTAACCTAACCCCCCCCCATGTTCACGCCACACATACTGCGCTACCCTAGTAGCCGCTTCCTGTGTGTAGTGCACACCTGACCTATTAAGGGGAATGGGGGAATTTCGGCTGCTCGGTGCAAGTCTTAGGTCAGGTGATGCGGCATTGGACGACTTGCGCGTCGGTGATGATGAAATCTGTGCGGCTGGTCCCGGCGGAGGTTCGAGTCCTCCCTCGGGCATGGGTGTGTTTGTTTGTCCTCAGGATAATTTAGGTTAAGTAGTGTGTAAGCTTAGGGACTGATGACCTTAGCAGTTAAGTCCCACAAGATTTCACTCATATTTGAACATTTTTCTCCAACCCAGTCGGGAAACGTACCCGAGCCCGATACATGGTAAGCAAACACGTTACCACTCAGCTAAGGAGGTGGATGGAAGTCGATAAATTCGCATCCGGCGCCGTCGCAGAATCGTCCGAGCCTCTGGTTTAAACTTTCTACTTTATTCTAAACCAGAGGACCGCAATCGATACTAGGTACGAAGAAAACACTGCTTGACAGACGTTTCGAGAGGAAGAGCTGATTTCGGAGGCAGAACGCTTCCTGAACAGCCAAAATACAGACTCCTACTATCAAGCTCTCCGCCATGTCACTCATCGATGACAATAATGTGTTGCATGGAAGAGTAAATATCCAAGGTGGTCAGAAACAGTCTTGTAATGGAGTTACAGGGGAGGTTGTGCTGAGAAATAATTGTTAAGAAAAAAAATCCGAGTTATTCAGCATTGACGTCAGCCAATCAGGTCGCCGTATGCAGAAATTCCAGTGGCCTGCCAGAGACGGTGTCGTAAGACGTGTTCTTCGTTTGATTGTAAAACCGAACGAGGGAACGATACAAAAATTGGACGTGGGACGGTAGTAAAGATCGAACCCGAACCAACTACCGGGCGGTCTAGTGCGCTATCATCTACACTATGCGAACGTCTGACACACACTGTCTCTGGTAGGCTACTTGAATTTGCGAGCGCTGCGACCTCATCGGATAACTTCAATACTCAAAAATGGTTCAAATGGCTCTGAGCACTATGGGACTCAACATCTTAGGTCATAAGTCCCCTAGAACTTAGAACTACTTAAACCTAACTAACTTAAGGACATCACACACACCCATGCCCGAGGCAGGATTCAAACCTGCGACCGTAGCAGTCCCGCGGTTCCGGACTGCAGCGCCAGAACTGCTAGACCACCGCGGCCGGCAACTTCAATACTAAATAACTAGGAAACGATATAACGTATCGCGTTTTTTCTAAACGATTATTTCTTCGCTGGAACATCCTTACATGCTTTTTAGACTGTTTCTGTCCAACCTGTATAGAGATGGACTAACATCATCACCCGGGCTTTATGATGAGACTATGAAATAAATACCTGTAGATATTAAAATACGTTAAGACAATTTAGGACAATTTATTTATAAGTAGTAACATATCTTTACAAAAATTTGTATCGTGCAACATATCGCATTGAAAACGCGATGATGTACAAAATCCGGAGAAAAATAAAGAGAAAAAAATTTTGAAAGTATTAGTCAACTAATGGGGTCACAGATGATTAGCGGATATTTGTACACGCTCTTCATTTATGCTGTCTTCGTAAATTTTGAACCTTTTTGCTAAACATTTTCATAAATTGCCTCCCATACCAAGAGAAATACTTTCTTAGTTTTGAATGTTCTCATAAATTAATATAAAATACATTTAGATGGGAACAGAAACACTTATATAGCCCTGCCTGCATTATTTATGCCACCCAGAGACTATTCATGATATCAGTAGAGCTAGGAAAAATTTTCCATCAAATTCCTCCAGAAATTGAAAAGTGTGAGAAAAATTGTAAGAACGTTCACATCGTAGAATGATATGTTCTGAGAAGCCACTGAACTACGGAGAAGCAAGGTTGATCACATACTACAAGATGGAAGGGACTGGGATCACAAAATATCTTTACAACTCATCACATTTCACTGAAATTTGTCAATATGTCACACACTAAAAGATACGGCAAGTTTTAGTCGCAGAAGCGTTTCAACTTTAAAGACAACAAATTGAATTCACAGCACAGAACTTTATTGTTTTTACTGGATTAGATCGTCTGCGTACAAGTCTCAGGACACACAATCAATGGTTCAAATGGCTCTGAGCACTTCGGGACTTAACATCTGAGGTCATCAGTCCCCTAGACTTAGAACTACTCAAACCTAACTAACCTAAGGGCATCACACACATCCATGCCCGAGGCAGGATTCGAACCTGCGACCGTAGCAGCAGCGCGGTTCCGGACTGAAGCGCCTAGAACCGCTCGGCCACAGCGGCTGGCGACACACTATCAAATTCGCTCTTAGTAAGGCCGGCCAGTGTATATTGGAAATCTCTCCTGACAGCCAGTAAGTGACTTCCCTCCGGTACCATCTGTTTCGTTGCTGCACTGTGTAGGAGGGGTCAGCACGCAGTAAACCAGGGGTGGCCAAGATTTCGGCTCGCAGGCGGTGCCCTGGCACGAGGGCCACAGCAGTCAGTTGGACTGCACGTTTTTCCCACCACGCTGTCCAGGCTGTCTGAGCGGTAGAAAGTGGGGGGGGGGGGGAGGGGGTAGTGAGGAGAGGGGAAAACAGGACGTACCGCATTTATAATAGCATTGCATACGACTTGGTTTTATATTTCACGTTTCTCAAAAACGTAGATCACAAATAAAACAAACTTTCAGTATTATTTAATTATTTTTGGCGTGCTGTAGACATAATTTTTATCTGGTACAAACTGTCGGCATACGGACAGATGCTGACAATTTCACAGATTTTTACACTCAGGTTGACACATAATCATGACTTATTTAGTTTCATAATCGGAAATGGTCTTCCACACAAATATGTCAATCGAAATATTGTAGCACTTTTGCAACCTCATTATAAAGATGTAGAAACTCTACCTGAGGGGAGAAATGTAGACGTCCTGCGCAGCTTTAAAGAAAAAGGATTTGACATTAAAATGGGAGTTGCCTTGCACAGGCACAGGGCGCTTTCAACCGAAACAGAAAACGGTCTCGAAAACAGCTCGAATAACAGATGTAAGATTGACAGTGTTCTCAAAACGTTTAGGAAACTTTCTTTGTAAATTTTCATGGCAACAATGGATTGTTCAGACCTTGTGTTATCTTTAAGGGCATTAAAATTAGGGATTTTCTTTTTAAATGCACCCCCATCAAATCTGAAAGAAGTTGTTCCTCACCTTGCAATGTCTTACTGTGGGCAGTGTGCCGTCAAGTCTATTTAAAATGTGAGATTAGCAATCCATTCCGGAGGTTCTGATTTTCGTTTCTGCATCCCTCTTTCCTTCGTAAATTCGACAATTAAATCGAAAAATCGTTCCATGCTTGTCCTTTGACTGAACCAATGTACTTTGGAGTAATATACAAAATCACCATACTCTTCCATTTCTTCCATCGAAAACAATTAGCTGACAGTGGAATAATGCATCAGAGTTCAGAAATTTTGCTATTCATACCACCACCATTATCTTCACGTGCTGCATGCCTGCATATTTAGGGTAAAGTGCTTCTTGATATATTGAACAATGAATCCTATCTGTCGATCGTTGTAGTTCTTTGTTCTTTCATTGTCAACTAAATTTTTAAATTCTTTTCTAAGGCGATGCAGTCATGGACTCTGCGGCTGGTCCCGCCGGAGGTTCGAGTCCTCCCTCGGGCATGGGTGTTGGTGTTTGTCCTTGGGATAGTTTAGGTTAAGTAGTGCGTAAGCTTAGGGACTGATGACCTTAGCAGTTAAGTCCCATAAGATTTCACACATATTTGAACATTTTTTTTTAAATTCTTTCTGCATGCTACTGTAATATCGTATCCTAGGAAATTTGCTGTATCCGCCACTTATGAGAGTGCATAATATATACTGAGAATTCTGATCCCTCTTTTATGTCATTCTCATTCATTTTCAAAGGCTTGTGACGATAGATCGCTAGAGTGTCATTTTTTGTGCAAA
The DNA here is from genome assembly GCF_023864275.1 of Schistocerca cancellata. Taxonomy (NCBI): domain Eukaryota; kingdom Metazoa; phylum Arthropoda; class Insecta; order Orthoptera; family Acrididae; genus Schistocerca; species Schistocerca cancellata. The sequence goes on from NC_064629.1 coordinate 731,082,891, forward strand.
CATCCACTGTACCAGTGAACGTTCTTCATACCACGAACAAACAGTGAAGGGTAAACAGCGCTGACACCACGATTCTGCCCAACTGAAGAGAGTTGTGCATACCGAATAAGGCCACATCGCATTCCTAAATGAGATGTCGCACTTTACCGAGTGTTTCCGAAAGAACAGACACAACATATATAATTATAGCGATGACGGCCAGTGACCCTTTCTGTGCAGATGCACACCAAGTTCGAAGTTTTACAGGACTCAGCGAGACGCCGTGAGTTATGAGGCTACTGAGCAGGGGTACTGCACCAGTAGTGTGTGGTATAAGTAGAGAATTTAGGTCTGACGGAAGGCGTGCTAGGGTAGTCTGTGGAGTTGTGGACATAGTTGTGTCTGGATGGCGTAGTGGTCAACGCATTTGTCTAAATAAGCACGATACCTGGGTTCGAATCTCAGCCTAGCACAAATTTTCAACTTACCCCATTGATACAAATCAATGCCCACGAGCAACTAATGTCTCCCGCTGGCCATTTCCCCATAGTATTCCCTCTGTGGAAGCCCTGTTGCCAGAAACGAATTGGAAGATTGTTTGGTCTAGCGTTAGCCTCCCGATTTTCCCGATGGAAGTGGCGTCCTCGTGGTACCAAGTTGTTCATTATATTGTATCTACCAACGTGCGACGTTTTCGTATTGGTCTCAATGTGACGGATCGTTGCAATCTTCTTTCCCCGATCGAGGAACAATGCCATCAAATGGTTCAAATGGCCCTCAGCACTATGGGACTTAACATCTATGGTTATCAGTCCCCTAGAACTTAGAACTACTTAAACCTAACTAACCTAAGGACATCACACAACACCCAGTCATCACGAGGCAGAGAAAATCCTTGACCCCGCCGGGAATCTAACCCGGGAACCCGGGCGTGGGAAGCGAGAACGCTACCGCACGACCACGAGCTGCGGACAACAATGCCATCATGTGGCTTGTTGGACATTATGTCCACTACGTGATCGTGAGTGGATAGGACGCAGATCTGTATGCCTTTTCCCAATATATGGCCACAGCCCATTGGACCTCGCTCAGGATGCCCCGTTATTGTGAGCTTTTTTCTAATCTGCTGTATCTTGTTTTTAATCGACAAGGAGTTGGATGAGTTGACATCCCCCCATTTGTTTGAGGACAGTCTTGTTTGGATTTAGATGTTCCTCGATGTAGTAGTGACGGGGGAAAGAAGGTGTGGGCACGTAAAAATTAACGCCACATTCTGATTTACCCTTTTGTTTTTGCCGAAATGACTTCTTTTGCTTTATTTTAATTGATTGCCTTAAATAATTGCTTTGGAGGGAAAAACGTGGTAATTGTCATGCGTTCTGAACTTATAGTCGCGTGTTTTTTACCACGTTTCGTCCCTCTTAAAAATGCGGTTATTCTTAAAAATGCGGTTATTCGTGAAAAAAAGTCTTTAATTTCTTTATGTCTTAGTTTTCATTAAAAACAGAACTGTGTTTAGAACGTAATTTTGTGTGCATTTTCCATAAAACTGCTTAAGTTTAGTCTGATTCTATATTTTGCTCAAGGATTTTTGCTGCCTGTAACAGCATAGCACGAAAATAATCACTGTTTCTAACCGCGCTTGAGGGAGTAGGCTGCAGTGTGAGGATTTCGTACAGACGACGCAACGTGGCACAGCGATCATATTCAGTTGCTGCACGAAATGTTTTTTTCTGTCTTGCAGTTACTGACAACAAATATCCGTGAACAGTAGTCTAGTCACACTAGACTTACCTAACGCTGCTCTGCCGACTGGATGCAAAAAATTACATGAAAAAACCTCATTTTATTTGTAATGAGAAAGAAACCGACATTTTAATTTATCACTGAATGTCGGTACGAAACACATAATGACCAGTTTTTCTTACTTACTCCATAGACACATTACAAAAACTGACAAGAAAATGTCTTCAGAAACACCAGTGAAAAACTTCTGATCTCTGTCAGGAGACCCTCGGTACGTATGTATGGACCATATTTCAATACTATAGATGTTATTTCTGTCAGAAGTCGACGAAGTGAGCTGACTGTTGTTACGCGACTGTTTTTCCCAAACTGTCCCGTAACTGATGTATAACCAAGAATAAAAACACAAATCAAATCGGAATAAATTAATCCCCACCGATAAATGAAATGTTAATCAGTACCAGTGACAGCCAGTACTTAACTATGAGACGAACAATTTAAGGTATTGAATTGCAGCACAATTTGCCGGCCGCGGTGGCCGTGCGGTTCTGGCGCTGCAGTCCGGAACCGCGGGGCTGCTACGGTCGCAGGTTCGTATCCTGCCTCGGGCATGGGTGTGTGTGATGTCCCTAGGTTAGTTAGGTTTAAGTAGTTCTAAGTTCTAGGGGACTCATGACCTAAGATGTTGAGTCCCATAGTGCTCAGAGCCATTTCAATTTTGAATTGCATGTGTCACCTATATAAGAAGCCTCTTTGAAAGCATCTTGCACTTGGCTGTAGGCGAAGGGACGCGCCCTTTGTCATAAATCGGCAGGGGAAACAGCCCCAGCAGAACCCACGGATGGTCTGCTCGGTAGCCAAGGACCTACCTGGGCGGTCACAATGGACAGTGCTTTGAAGAATGTCCACCTGACACCGGACGCACCAAACGTGGCAATGCAGATTGTGTTTCTAGGCGTTGCGGGGACAACGGAGACTGTTTTTAGCGAGTTTTGTGTGGCCTGTGGATGCATGCTTTTTGGGCAGAGTCCTTGAAGAACACCCATTATGGACAGTTCTCCAGGCAGTCAGAACTTGCCAAAATGCACAGACCGTTAAGATAACATCTGCGAGAGTGGAGTGAGAACAAATAAGATCAGGACACCTTTAGAGACTGTGAGACACCGCCACTATGCCCAGTTCACGCAAGAAAGAATGGTTGGTTCAAATAGCTCTGAGCACTATGGTACTTAACATCTATGGTCATCAGTCCCCTAGATCTTAGAACTACTTAAACCTAACTAACCTAAGGACATAACTCAACACCCAGTCATCGCGAGGGAGAGAAAGAATGGTTGACGAACTGTACAAACAATTACCACTGGTTAACCGAAATAATTCAGAAGTGTGAGTAAGAAACACAACTCTGCTTGCAGAGATCCACCCTCATTGGCCAGCACACGAACGTAGACAGAGAGAGAGAGAGAGAGAGAGAGAGAGAGAGAGAGAGAGTAGGAAAAATTTTTGTGGCGCCAAATACAACGAACTTTGTAACTAATTAACCACCTCAAATGAGAATAGCCGGCCGGAGTGGCCGTGCGGTTCTAGGCGCTACAGTGTGGAACCTAGTGACCGCTACGGTCGCAGGTTCGAATCCTACCTCGGGCATGGATGTGTGTGATGTCCTTAGGTTAGTTAGGTTTAATTAGTTCTAAGTTCTAGGCGACTGATGACCTCGGAAGTTAAGTCGCATAGTGCTCAGAGCCATGTGAACCATTCAAATGAGAATAAGGGAGGAAATTCATCGTCTTTTAAGGCAGCTTCTTACTTTTATTTATTTATTTACACGTCAAGTTCCTTAGGACCAAACTGAAGAGCAAATCTGCAAGATCATGGAACGTGTCAGTAGATGAAATTACAACGTAAAAGTAATAAGAGATGAGAATAAAATGTTTATGAACCTAAGAAAGTCAAGTCATAAGTTTAAGTGAACGCAATCAACAATACAACAAGTATCAGCTTAATTTTTCAAGTAACTCCTCGACAGAATAGAAGGAGTGACTCATGAGGAAACTCTTCAGTTTCGACTTGAAAGCGCGTGGATTACTGCTAAGATTTTTGAATTCTAGTGGTAGCTTATTGAAAATGGATGCAGCAGTATACTGCACACCTTTCTGCACAAGAATTAAGGAAGTCCGATCCAAATGCAGGTTTGATTTCTGCCGAGTATTAACTGTGAGAAAGCTGCTTATTCTTGGGAATAAGCTAATATTTTTAACAAGAAATGACAATAAGGAATATACATATCGAGAGGCCAACGTCAAAATACCAAGACTCGTGAACAGGGGTCGACAAGAGTTTCGCGAACTTAGACCACTTATTACCCGAACCGCCCATTTCAGAGCCAAAAATATCCTTTCAGAATGGGAAGAGTTACCCCAAAATATAATACCATATGACATAAGCGAATGAAAATAAGCAAAGTAGACTAATTTTCGTGTCGAACGATTACTTACTTTACATACCGTCCGAATAGTAAAAATGGCAGCATTAAATCTTTGAACAACATCCTGATCGTGGGCCTTCCAGGACAGTTTACTATCTATCTGAACACCTACAAATTTTATCTGTTCAATTGCACAAGTGATATGCCAATTCTGTGAAATTAAAACGTCCGGTTTTCTCGAATTCTGTGTTAGAAACTGTAAAACCTGAGTCTTACTGTGATTTAGCGTTAGTTTATTTCCTACAAGCCATGTACTTATATCATGAGCTGCACCATTTGAAACCGAGCCAACATTTCGCACAAGATCCTTTGCTGGTCATCACTCGCAATATTTATCATCCAACCAATGAAAATTACGTGTTCCCAGAAAAACCATGTCTTCCTTGTCAAAAGTGCACTGCATAAAGTAACTTGATAGACAGGCATCTTCTCGGGTAATCTTCTGATTGCAGCGTCTCTACAGCCAGGTGCCACATCGGGACTATGTTGTTGTTGTTGTGGTCTTCAGTCCTGAGACTGGTTTGATTCAGCTCACCATGCTACTCTATCCTGTGCAAGCTTCTTCATCTCCCAGTACCTACTGCAACCTACATCCATCTGAGTTTGTTTAGTGTATTCATCTCTTGGTCTCCCTCTACGATTTTTACCCTCCACGCTTCCCTCCAATACTAAATTGGTGATCCCTTGACGCCTCAGAACATGTCCTACCAACCGGTCCCTTCTTCTAGTCAAGTTGTGCCACAAACTTCTCTTCTCCCCAATCCTATTCAATACCACCTCATTAGTTATATGATCTACCCATCTAATCTTCAGCATTCTTCTGTAGCACCACATTTCGAAAGCTACTATTCTCTTCTTGTCCAAACTAGTTATTGTCCATGTTTCACATCCATACATGGTTACACTCCATACAAATACTTTCAGAAACGATTTCCTGACATTTAAATCTATACTCGATGTTAACAAATTTCTCTTCTTCAGAAACGCTTTCCTTGCCATTGCCAGTCTACATTTTATATCCTCTCTACTTCGACCATCATCAGTTATTTTGCTCCCCATAAAACCAAACCCCTTTACTACTTTAAGTGTCTCATTTCCTAATCTAATTCCCTCAGCATCACCCGACTTAATCTGACTACATTCCATTGTCCTAGTTTTGCTTTTGTTGATGTTCATCTTATATCCTCCTTTCAAGACACTATCCATTCCGTTCAACTGCTCTTCCAAGTCTTTTGCTGTCTGTGACAGAATTACAATGTCATCGGCGAACCTCAGAGTTTTAATTTCTTCTCCATGGATTTTAATACCTACTCCGAATTTTTCTTTTGATTCCTGATCTGATTTGATCTGGCAGAGGTTACAACCCTGTCTCACTCCCTTCCCAACCACTGCTTCCGTTTCATGTCCCTCGTCTCTCATAACTGCCATCTGGTTTCTGTACAAATTGTAAATAGCCTTTCGCTCCCTGTATTTTACCCCTGCCACCTTCAGAATTTGAAAGAGAGTATTCCAGTTAACATTGTCAAAAGCTTTCTCTAAGTCTACAAATGCTAGAAACGTAGGTTTGCCTTTCCTTAATCTTTCTTCTAAGGTAAGTCGTAGGGTCAGTATTGCCGCACGTGTTCCAATATTTCTACGGAATCCAAACTGATCTTCCCCGAGGTCGGCTTCTACCAGTTTTTCCATTTGTCTGTAAAGAATTCGCGTTAGTATTTTGCATCCGTGAAACTAATTCTGTCAGCACCTGTTTTCTTTGGGACTGGAATTATTATTTTATTCTTGAAGTCTGAGGGTATTTCGCCTGTCTCATACGTCTTGCTCACCAGATGGTAGAGTTTTGTCAGGACTGGCTCTCCCAAGGCCGTCAGCAGTTCCAATGGAATGTTGTCTACTCCTGGGGCCTTGTTTCGACTCATGTCTTTCAGTGCTCTGTCAAACTCTTCACGCAGTATCGTATCTCCCATTTCATCTTCATCTACATCCTCTTCCATTTCCATAATATTGTCCTCAAGTACGTCACCCTTGTATAGACCTACTATATACTCCTTCCACCTTTCTGCTTTCCCTTCTTTGCTAGAACTGGGTTTCCATCTGAGCTCTTGATATTCATACAAGTGGTTCTCTGTTCTCGGAAGGTCTCTTTAATTTCCCTGTGGGCAGTAGCTATCTTACCCCTAGTGAGATACGCCTCTACATCCTTATATTTGTCCTCTAGCCATCCCTGCTTAGCCATTTTGCACTTCCTGTCGATCTCATTTTTGAGACTTTTGTACTCCTTTTTGCCTGCTTCATTTACTGCATTTTTATATTTTCTCCTTTCATCAATTAAATTCAATATTTCTTCTGTTACCCAAGGATTTCTACTAGCCCTCGTCTTTTTACCTACTTGATCCTCTGCTGCCTTCACTACTTCATCTCTCAAAGCTACCCATTCTTCTTCTACTGTATTTCTTTCCCCCATTCCTGTCAATTGTTCTCTTATGCTCTCCCTGAAACTCTGTACAACCTCTGGTTTAGTCAATTTATCCAGGTCCCATATCCTTAAATTCCCACCTTTTTGCAGTTTCTTCAGTTTTAATCTACAGTTCATAACGAATAGATTGTGGTCAGAGTCCACATCTGCCCCTGGAAATGTCTTACAATTTAAAACCTGGTTCCTAAATCTCTGTCTTACCATTATATAACCTATCTGAAACCAGTCAGTATCTCCAGGCTTCTTCCATATATACAACCTTCTTTTATAATTCTTGAACCAAGTGTTACCTATGATTAAGTTGTGCTCTGTGCAAAATTCTACCAGGCGGCTTCCTCTTTCATTCACCTACTACGTTTCCTTCTCTCCCTTTTTCTACTACCGAATTCCAGTCACCCATAACTATTAAATTTTCGTCTCCCTTCACTACCTGAATAATTTCTTTTATTTCATCATACATTTCTTCAATTTCTTCGTCAATGACAATGCAGAGGTAGACATATAGGCAGATTTACCAAAGTCTTTATTTGCAAGTTCAGCCATATGGTAGGTACGGTAAGCAATAATGTCTCTATCAACAAAGCTTTCAAGTCCAGGAACATTAGGTACTCCTGTACCTCCTCGTACAATAGCTACAGTAAGCCAACCATTACCATGTGTAAATGTATCATTAATATCAATACTAAAATTAAGTCTACATCCACAGAAAACACAGGGTCCGTCGACAAGAGCAGTGGCAGCAACAGTCTTCACAGCATTCTTCTTCTTGTCAGCAGCAGATGTGGAGAATTCAATATTTTCGATGGTTTTATTGACTATTTGCTTAGAGCGACGACGGTAGCTCTAAGCAATATGTCTACCTCTGCATTGTCATTGTATACACGTAACAAAAGAAAAATATCTGTTAATGAGTCTGTATTCATTTGGGTTAAAGGTAAAGGAGTATGTGAATATGTAAAATTTGTTGGTGATTGTACTTTGTATTTTCATAAATAAAGTGATCTGTAGCGTAGCTGAAAACCGGACAAGGGTACATCTAGAATCTGTCGGCATAGAGTATATATCTGGATGACACGAAGAATGTTTGAAATCAGCTCCTCATTGTCCCAACCACTGGGCGTCACCTTGCTCGATTTGGACGAAGGAAAATGGTACATGGCATCACACCGTAAGGGCTTTGTGTGGACATGATGGGTTCCTCACAGCCTAGTAGACCGATGTCGTTCTTCACATTAACCGGGCTCACATTCGGAAGCTCTTTTAAAGTTTAATAACAATCAATTACACCTGTTGCCATCATTCGCATCAGCTAACATAAAACAGCAGTGTCAAACAGTCTTACCTTTCTCAAACTTCGTGTATAGACTGAGCAAATGAATAAAAGGATAACTCTTTGGAACCTCATCATTTTCCCACTTTGTAATGCAAAAATGAGAAATCTGTCTCAAAGGTGCCTACAACCTCCCTCTGTGATGATGCGAAAGCAATGTGCCCTGCGACGCTGTGAACAACAAGGTGTCGACATATTAGAAAAAAAGGCCAGGGCTCGGAAGTCCATGTGAGGAGTAAGGTGGGTTACTGAGTACACATTGGAACCAAATTTCAACGCTAACGTGGATGTGTCCCACGGTGGCAATGTCGCAACTTCACCCCCCCCCCCCCTTTTAACCACAATTGGCCGCTTCTCTTGACGCCTGTGAGTTGGAGGAAAACATGTCGCGAACATTTCTGCTTAGAATCGAGACCACACTGGTTCAGGGGGTGGCATAAAGACCGTCAATGAAACAACCCCTTCCCTTGTGGCGTTCATTTACACACATTTCGCGGTTGAAAACGACAGTCTCCATGGCGATGTGCAACAGAATGACGTTCTTTACTAATTTTGAATTGCCGACACACCTCCAAGTGATTCATCCCTTTGCTAAGGACATCTTGGGGCTGAAATCACATTAAACGTGATCTCACCCCTTCGGAGTATAGCGTGATCACAATGAGGGGAGGGGGGGGGTATTAAATTGACACACGTGTGAATAAATTGACAAAGGGTTCCTCTAAGGCTTTCAACACGGCAAAACCCTCGGTGCCACCTGCCCGTCTTTGGTGAATACTTCAAAAATATATCTGCACAGATACAACCCCTATAGATTCCTAGACGCCTGTGGACAAACAATCCCTTGAACACCTATCAAATTCCACATGCCCACAAGAAGGCGCTAGAACAGCAGAGCAGCACCATTCAACTGCAGGGTGACCAGTAGGTTGCCTGCCAGCAGGCGTCTAGGAATCGGTCAAAGGTTATTTCTGCACAAATACATTTTTAAAGTGCTCAACAAAGGTGCACGGGTGGCACTAACGAGGTCTTAGTGGGACCCTTTGCCATTTCATTCTTGCACATGTCCATGTCGCTTCCCCCCATGATCATGAAACTGGAGGGCGCGAAACATGAGTGCTGAAAAAGCATAAGGACGCTTTGCTGCTTCGGAAGGAGTTCAAACTTCGTCGAATGGTTTTGATCACTCACTAGAGGTTTCACCCTATATACAAGAGCAACCATTGCAGTCACGTACACTTCAAAATAGCCATGTCACGTTCAATAGAGTTGCAAACCCACAATGTCAGACGTGGACTGAATCGTCCAGGGAGAGTCAGCAGTGTAAAAAGTTGTCAAGAGCGCCGTTCTATTGCACACTGCAAACTCTCGTTTTCAACCAGAAATTTATGTAAACGAAGCGTTAGTTTTATTGACGTCATATATGCCACCTCCTTTTCGTGTCGATTGTCAGCGCAGTGTGAATGAAATATTTTCCTTTGCTATCCATAAAAAACGCTGGGCGTCGCGTTTCTGACCTCCGTCGCAGAGGAGTAAAGAGAAGGGGTGAAATGTGGGTAAGGGCGTGTGACAACCTTTCAATTGCATGACGCGTCCATGGTGGCACTGGGCAGATTGTGGTGAAATTTGGTCCAACGTGATGTGGTTAACCCACCTTACACCCAGGGTCGGTTCAAAAACACTTTTCCACGTAAGCGACTTACGATTTGGGGAATCCCTCCCCCCATTTCTCTGTTACACTTTCACCTGGGTCGGATCTTGCAACCAATTGCGATACGCACTGCCTTCAAATCTTGCCTTTGGGAGCCCCTGGCGGTCCTCTCAACCGGTTCTGCTTGCATCTTCCCACTTGAACTTTTGAGAACTGTCTCTCTCTCTCTCTCTCTCTCGTGTGTGTGTGTGTGCGTGTGTGTGTGTGTGTGTGTGTGTGTGTGTGTGTGTCGGCACCTTGCTGTTTCAAGCGTCGCTGAGCCCGAGGGTGACATCACGAGCTCCACGTTTTTACACCATTACAGAGGGAGGTTGTAGGCATCTTTGAGTAGAATTTCATATTTCTGCGTATCAGAATATAATAAATTTCCTTGAGACAGAAAAGCTTCTGGCCACAAATCAGAACGGATTTAGAAAGCATCTCTCATGCGAAACTCAGCTTGCCCTTTTCTCGCATGACACCCTGCGAACCCTGGATGATTGTCTACAGACAGATTCTATATTCCTAGATTTCCAGAAAACATCTGCCATGGTGTTCCACAACAGACTGTTAACGAAGGTAGAAACATATAGAATAGGTACCCAGATATATGAGTAGGTCGAAGACATCTTCAGTAATTGACCCCAGTACGTTGTCCTCGACAACGACTGCTCACCGGTTTGTGATATGACCGCTTTTATTCTCTATATACATAAATGATCTGTGGGGTAGGGTGAGCAGCAATATGTGGCTGAAACGTCCTGGCAGATTAAAACTGTATGCCAGACCGAGGCTCGAACTCGAGACCTTTGTCTTTCGCGGGCAAGTGCTCTACCGTCTGAGCTACCCAAGCACGACTCACGACCCGTCTTCACAGCTTCAATTCTGCCAGTACCTCGTCTCCTATCTTCCAAACTTTGCAGAAGCTCTTCAGCGAACCTAGCAGAAGTAGCACACCTGGAAGAAAGGATATCGCGGAGACATGGCTTAGCCACAGCCTGGAGGATGTTTCCAGAATGAGATTTTCACTCTGCAGCGGACTGTGCGCTGATATGAAACTTTCTGACAGATTAAAACTGTGTGTCGGACCGAGACTCCAACTCTGGACCTTTGCCTTTCGAGGGCAAGTGCACAGTGGGGTCCGGCACACTGTTTTAATCTGCCAGGAAGTTTCATATCAGCGCACACTCCGCTGCAGAGTGAAAATCTCATTCTGGAATATGCGGCTGTTTGCTGATGATACTGTGGTGTACCAGAAGGTACCGTAGTTTAGTGACTGTTGGAGAATACAAGTTTACTTATACAAAATTTCTAGTTGGTGTGACGAGTGTCAGCTTGCTCTAAATGTAAGAAAATCTATGTTAATGCAGATGATTAGGAGAAAGAATCTCGTGATGTTCGAATACAGGATCACTATTGTGCTGCTTGACACATTAGTGTCGTTTAAACACTTAGGCATAATACTGTAGAGCGATATGAAACCGAACGAGCATGTAAGGACGGTAGTAAGGAACCGAGTGGTCTAATTTGGTTTATTGAGAGAATTCTAGGAATGTGTAGCTCATCTAAACAACGTATGAACGTTAGTACGACCCATTCATGAGTACTTCTCGAGTGCGTGGATCACCCATCAGGTCTGATTAAATGAAAATATCACTGAGCTCGGTAGCGCAGTGGTTAGCACACTGGACTCATATTCGGGAGGAGGACGGTTCAAATACGCGTCCGGCTATTCTGGTTTAGGTTTTCCGTGATTTCCCTACACCGCTTCAGGCAAATTCCGGGATGGTTCCTTTGCAAGGGCACGGCGACATCCTTCCACATCCTTCCCTAATCTGATGGGACCGATGACCTCGGAGTTCCCCCCCCCCCCCCTTCCCACTCCGAAATCAGCGAAACAACTAAAGGAAAACATCGAAGCAATTCAAAGGCGCGCTGCTTACATTTGTTACCGCTTGGTTCGATCAGCACGCAAGCATTACGTAAATGGTTTGTGAACTTGTTGTGTACATAGTTCTGCGTAGTCAGTGCGTACACAACTTTCCCACTAGAGCGCGCCCCGCTAAGCACAACAGCGCAGGCGCAGCGCTCATCCGTCTCCGCACTACGAGATGGCGCTGCCTTAGAGACGGACCAAATTCTGCTTCCGCCGATCCGCGTATTAATATGTAATGCAGCCAATGAGATCGCTGCTAACGTAGAACCTTTTCTCCTTGCGGATCACACTCGCACAGTGATACCTGAACGCGTGAGGTATTATAACGAGTGTACAGACCTCCGATTAGTCAGTCTGCAATTGTCTGCACCAGTCTGTACCAGTCTACATTTGTCTGTACCAGTCTATAGTCAACTTTCAGTATGCGCCTAGTAAGATTATCATATCCCTGTACATAGCCATGAAGAGAAATGTATAGACACTTTGTCAAGTATCAGAGATATGTGAGAATAAGATTAGCGTACCAAGACCAAAGAAAGTTCAGATTTTCAATTGTAAATAGCATCCACAATTAAGTTACGTAAGGTATATGCTTTTTATTATTTTAATAAATGTGTGTGAAAATTAATCAAGTTCTGTTTAAAGTTGGTCACCATCAACCGGCTACTCTAAGCGTGCAAGTGGCATTTCTATCGTCTGACCTAACGGCAGAAGATAAACACGCCACGATAAGACCACGAGACATATTGCTAACACTCGCCTACTTCGTTAGAGCGACAAGTCAAATAATCTGATGGTGTGTGTACCGAAGGTCTTACAGTACGCACACCACAGAACTCAAACGGGACTCCTTGGATGGAAGGTGACGTTCTTTTCTGGAGGCACTATTGAGAAAATTTTGAGAACCAGCATTTGAGCACACTGCAGAACGATTCTACTGCCGTCAATGAACATTTAGCGAAAGGACCTTGAAGATAATATAAGAGAAATTAAGGCTCCTACGTAGACATATAGATGGTGGTTCTTCCTTCGTTCCATTTGCGGATGCATTAGGAAAGGAAATTGCTAGTAGTGGTACGAGATACCCTCCACTATGCACTATGCGGTGGTTTGCGATGTATGTATATGGATGTAGATGTATACTGGTCGGATGTCAAAGTAACGTTATACATGTGGTATCAACGTTCGATACCACACTTGTTAGGGGTTGCAGTTATCGACCGCGGTCCGTATTAGTATCGTTGGACCCGCGAGTCGCGACCAGCGCCGCTAGCGCCGCTCCGCGGCTCGTATCAATTTTCTAGCGAGCTCTCGTCTACTCTTGCTCGGGACGACAAGTAGTAAAGTAGCGCAGCCTTCAGCTGATAGGAAGTAACCTCTAACAAGGCGCTTAGTGACGTATGGCCCAAGTGAGGCCTCAATAGCTATCTGTTTATAATTATATGTATGCAGTCAAGAAAAATCCTGTACAACCAGTTAAGTACAATATATATTATTTTTTAACAACGACTTCTAATTATTTTAGTCGTTGCTGATCCAGACCATGCAGCCAGCACCTTATCGACGTTACTAACAAACCTGCTGTGATTTATATGTTTCTATTTAGCATTGGCCACCAGTCAACATTGGCGACGACTCGTTCGTCGTCATCATAACGGTACACATACACAAAATCGGCGGGTATGTGAATAATTAGAGTTGGAATTCTCCGTGCCATGTAGAACGGTCCCCATAGTGCATTAGCTTTGTCCGTGTTTCGTATTGTTGATACGAGGTGCATTCAAGTTCTAAGGCCTCCGATTTTTTTCTCCGGACTGGAAAGACATAGAAACATGCGCATCGTATTAGAATGAGGCCGCATTCATTGTCAATACGTCCCAGAGATGGCAGCACCGTACGGCAGATGGAATTTTACCGCCAGCGGCGAGAATGAGAACTGTTTTAAATACTTAAAATGGCGACGTTTTCCTTACTTGAACAGCGTGCAATCATTCGTTTTCTGAATTTGCGTGGTGTGAAACCAATTGAAATTCATCGACAGTTGAAGGAGACATGTGGTGATGGAGTTATGGATGTGTCGAAAGTGCGTTCGTGGGTGCGACAGTTTAATGAAGGCAGAACATCGTGTGACAACAAACCGAAACAACCTCGGGCTCGCACAAGCCGGTCTGACGACATGATCAAGAAAGTGGAGAGAATTGTTTTGGGGGATCGCCGAATGACTGTTGAACAGATCGCCTCCAGAGTTGACATTTCTGTCGGTTCTGTGCACACAATCCTGCATGACGACCTGAAAACGCGAAAAGTGTCATCCAGGTGGGTGCCACGAATGCTGACAGACGACCACATGGCTGCCCGTGTGGCATGTTGCCAAGCAATGTTGACGCGCAACGACAGCAGGGACTTTCTTTTCGTCGGTTGTGACAATGGATGAGACGTGGATGCCATTTTTCCATCCAGAAACAAAGCGCCAGTCAGCTCAATGGAAGTACACAGATTCACCGCCACCAAAAAAATTTCGGGTAAACGCCAGTGCTGAAAAAATGATGGTGTCCATGTTCTGGGACAGCGAGGGCGTAATCCTTACCCATTGCGTTCCAAAGGGCACTACGGTAACAGGTGCATCCTACGAAAATGTTTTGAAGAACGAATTCCTTCCTGCACTGCAACAAAAACGTCCGGGAAGGGCTGCGCGTGTGCTGTTTCACCAAGACAACGCACCCGCACATCGAGCTAACGTTACGCAACAGTTTCTTCGTGATAACAACTTTGAAGTGATTCCTCATGCTCCCTACTGACCTGACCTGGCTCCTAGTGACTTCTGGCTTTTTCCAACAATGAAAGACACTCTCCGTGGCCGCACATTCACCAGCCGTGCTGCTATTGCCTCAGCGATTTTCCAGTGGTCAAAACAGTCTCCTAAAGAAGCCTTCGCCACTACCATGGAATCATGGCGTCAGCGTTGTGAAAAATGTGTACGTCTGCAGGGCGATTACGTCGAGAAGTAACGCCAGTTTCATCGATTTCGGGTGAGTAGTTAATTAGAAAAAAAAATCGGAGGCCTTAGAACTTGAATGCACCTCGTACATGAGGGATATGAATAACGTCAGATGTGAGTGATCCCTGTGGATGACACAACGCCGTGTACTGGAGTGAGACAGTGTGATGAGTACCTAACTTAGTCTGTAACAGGGCTCAGTGTGGGTCTCCATTTGGCCGTCTGGTCGAATTGCGCAATAGGCAGTTTTGTGGGGCGTCCGGATGTGAGTGTGGTCCGATGTTTCACTGAATGGGAACGTGAGAACAGGCATACTCGTTGTGAAGGTTCCGGTCGACCACGATTGACCACCACAAGGTAAGATCGCTGTATTGGTAACCAAGCACGTCATAACGGCTTCACATCTGCACCTTTCGTCCGAGGACAAGTAACATGCGCCCTTCAACATCTGTGTCACCTCTCACCGTTGGTCGCAGACTACAGTCCGATTCACGAACGATGGCGCTCCGTGCAGCTCGAGGCATAGATGGAGGCTGCTATGTTGCCGGTTCCAAGCGACAGTTGCCGTACGTGCATAGAGGGGCTTAAAGAAAGTTTGAACCAGCAATTTACATTTCCTTGCTTATGTAGAATTTGTCACTTACCACGATCATCAGCAATGACAATTGGCAACAAATGGAGCAAGAATTCACTGAATAGCTCGTCACAATAACGTTTAATGCCCGCACTGCCTACAACAGTACCAGCAGAGCTCTCAGATTACTGCAGAATGGGTCATTGGCTGTCGGATTATGCGTACATCAGGTGCGCTGAACGAGCCTAAATTCGACAGCAGCCGTGCATGTCTCCAGCTTAACGTTTCCAGACTGGGGAATTACCTTCCAACGCGTAGTCTGCCTTTAACACCACAACACAAACGGCTGCGTTTGAATTGTTGCAGTGACTGGGAATTGTAGTCTGTTAATGACTGGTGTCCCATTATGTTCAGCGAAGAATCACGGTTCCGCACTACCCAGAAGGACCATCGTCGGCGAGTACGGCGGCAGCCTGGGGAAAGGTCCCATTCTCCCAACATTTTGGAGAGTCGCAGCGGTGACGTCTTGGTGTAATGAGCCATCGGTCATGGCTTCAGGTCCGTGACAGTGTCCCGGTGCCATTTTTCAACATGAAAATAGACTGTGTCTGTCTGAACTGTTTGCGTTATGTTCATATCTCTAGATCTGTTCCCCATAGAACAAGTGTGGGGCCACCTCGGACTTCATCTCTATCCCAGTGCCATTACCCAGAATATCAAGCACCGGGTACAATAGTTACGGGTCAGATTCCCTCAGGACAGGATATAGAGGCTTTACGACATCCTTCCCAAACGAATCAATGATTGCATTCTGACCAGAGGATGAGAAACATCAAACTGATACGTGGGCGCATACTGCCAAGTTCTTTGTAAATTTGACTTGATTTTGTAATCATTGAAGTAATACCATCACCCTCTCAACCAAAAAATGCTTCAAATGGCTCTGAGCACTATGGGACTTAATATCTGAGGTCATCAGTCCCCTAGAACTTAGAACTACTTAAACCTAACTAACCTAAGGACATCACACACATCCATGCCCAAGGCAGGATTCGAACCTGCGACCGTAGTGGTCGCGCGGTTCCAGGCTGAAGCGCCTAAAACCGCTCGGCCACACCGGCCGGCCCCTCTCAACCCTTGAAGTTTAATTTACTTTCCTCCTCGCCTTATATATGCTTCACATTTTGTGTCAGGCAGCTTATTTCCCTAACTCGAGTCAAGAAATCTTACTTTTCCCTCATTTGCTTTCATAAATTTTCCAGACTCTTGTTAGAAACATGATTCATAAATCGCATAGAGGCTCAAAATGATATACACTACATGTTCATAATTGCAAGATATGTTAAATATGTACACTACATCAGATCAGAACTCCAATGCAGTGTCTTGAACCTTCCGATCAGCGTTATGCAATGGTAAAGCACTGGGCTATTTGTCCAAATAGCTTATCGAAAATTCAGATATGGGTCTTGCAATAAGGACGTGGCCAATTGCTTCTGCCATCCTTTTCATCCTTCGCAGACACAGTTAGAACTTTCTCAAGTTAGTTAGCTATCCCGATATTTCAAAGACTACACTTTAAAGACTGGACGTTACAAGACTGGTTGTTAAAAGAATGTGAGGACGTCAACGTTGCGAAAATGGAAAAAAAGTAATATAACAGTAATATCAGAAATTGAGTCCGCCTTGATGCAAAACACCATGTTATTCGTTTATTTCTTTATTATCCCAAACTAGTTTCGGCGACAAATATCACTATCATCAGTGGGGTTTTTTAATCTAAAACATGCAGAAAATGGCATGGTTGTACAAACACAGTAAACCATTATTACATTTTTACAATTCGTCTTTTGAAATATAGTATTCTATTGATACTTTCATACTACCTTATTTATTGCATGTTACAGCATGTTTTAAGCAATTATTGGCGCTGTTTGCGACATATTTTCTGTGCTCTTCTTGTTGCTGTCTTTTTACTTAGCGAACATCATGTCCTCTGCAACCATGTGAGCGACTGTTAGTAAACAAATACTAAAAGGTGAACTTCGTATGTCAACAGTATATACTTGAGGTTGTGATAGTGTTGTGGAAACCAGTTATTTGGTGTGTACTGAGCTGTTGCTTAGCTATTCGTGTACTCACGTTCGTCGGATGGTATGTGGCTGCTTTTATACACAGGAAAACAAAACTTTTGCACTTTGTGTCTGATCCAGAATATTACGCCATCTTGCTGTTCGCGTGTGTCGCGAGAGGCGTATCGCATGTGGCTATGAAAAACTGTAGCGCGAATTACGACGACTTCTGTTCGTTATTTATGTCTCTGTGCGAGATGGGGAAGTGGTTCTTTTGCGTGTGTGTACTTTATTATTCGTCCTGCTCCTTCTGGAGTGCCTTGCTTGTGACTTCTTTCAGATTCTAAGTTACCAGATGCGGACTCCTTTGCTGTCTACTAGAGTAGACGCAAAATTATATGGCAATTTTTCGTTTGCCATTCGGCGGCGGCCATTGCTGTCGGTTCAAGCAGGGAGTTATATTTACACAGACATGGATATGCACTACAAACTTTGATCCAAAAGTACAAAGAACTAACACGAGAATTACCATCAATCCTTGAGACGAGAGAGATTACTGTACAGCATTTCCCAACCCACAGTTGCTAATTTCATACAATAACCTAGTTGCATGGCTCGTAATAAAAGCCACGCTACTTCATCACGAAATAGAAATCTACTCGTCTCGTTTTAAAATGAACTGACGAAAATCCTTCTACCTCAGAACACGTTCTGCCTAATATAAATGGAGTTCATGTGAAAAAGGAACATAAAACTTAAAAAGAACGTTTCTTTATAACATTAGCAGTGTTCTGTTCTGGTGTGTCATACGTTCGTCAAGCCGGACAGATGTCGTAGAGCGTAATACAGCAAGTATATAGCGTACCAAAAGTCAGCTCGACGACTAACGCCTATGTACAGCATTTAGGAAGCGAAATGCTGGCTTAGCGGCTCCCCCGCTTTTTGTGCCCCCTCTGTTAACGCAGTCAGTGATAGCCGCTCTGCTGCGTGTCTTTCCCCGCATCGGCCGTTCCATTAAACATTTGCCGGCTAGCCGGCTGCTTACGTAAGATAGCCTTCGTCTCTCGCGTATAAGAATTCACAGCCCACAGCACGAGACAGAAGCACATTAGCCACGCAGGCCACTGTTATCTGCTACCGGATACATCACAAACTACAGTGGCTCCCAGTTTCTTATAATTATTTACTGCTTCTTATTTCAACTTCAAGTGCTATTTAGCAGTTAGTTGCTGCGAGGCCTTAGAATATACATTTACGAGGCTGGCCATTATAATGAACATTTTCCCTATCAGGATGAACGTCTTCAGAACAATCCCCTAGCTCAAAAACTGCGGATTTTCATTTAAAGTATGAGGCGACTTCAATAAGCATTGCTACACAATTTTTTTTCACGGCCAGTTTCCGACGAAACCCCTATAGTTTCTTGAAGTTCCAGTAGGTACTGGCGCTATACGTAACCTTCAAAATGGCGCCTGTATCGGAGATGCGTTCCAAGCAGAGAGCTGTCATTGAGTTTCCTTTGACGGAAAACCAGCGCATCAAAAAATGGTTCAAATGGCTCTAAGCACTATGGTACTTGACATCTGAGGTCATCAGTCCTCTAGACTTAGAACTACGCAAACCTAACTAACCTAAGGACATCACACATATCCATGCCCGAGGCAGGATTCGAACCTGCGACCGTAGCAGCCGCGTGGTTCCAGACTGAAGCGCCTAGAACCGCTCGATCACAGCGGCCAGCACCAGAGCATCACAGATATTCATATGTGCTTGTATAATGTCTAAGGAGATCTGGCAGCGAACAAAGGCACGGTGAGTCGTTCTGTCAGGTGTCGCGTAAATCTGTCCGATCTTCCGCGTGCCGACCGGTCGCACACAGCTGTGGCTCCTGCAGTGTTGGAACGTGCGGACACTCTCATTCGAGATGATCGACGGATCACAAACGCCCTGCTGCTCAAATCGATGTCTCTGTTGGTAGTGCTGACACACTCGTTCACCAGTTGAAGTACCGTACTCAAAAGTTTGTGTCCACTGGGTTCCTCGTCGCCTAACGCAAGACCGTAAAGAACAACGAGAGAATATTAGTGCGGAACTGCTTGCGCGTTACGAAGCTGATCGTGTCAATTTACTGTCGGGCATCGTCACAGGCGATGAAACATGACCTCATAACAAAATGGCAATCCACGGAGTGACGCTGCGCGGGGTAGGCGCGCGGTCAAATGCGCCTCGCCACGGTTCTCGCGGCTCCCCCCGTTGGAGGTTCGCGTTCTCCCTCGGGCGTGGGTATGTGTGTTGTCCTTACCGTAAGTTGGTTTAAGTTACATTAAGTAGTGTGTAAGTCTAGGGACCGATGACCGCAGCAGTTTGGTCCCATAGGAACTTACCACCACCATGGAGTGACGTCACACCACCTCTCCTCCCGAAAAAAATTTCAAAGCCGCGCCCTCAACCGGTACAGTCATGAAAACATTCTTCTGGGTCTCTGAACGGGTTATTCTGTTCGATATCCTCTGACGTGTGTTCTGCTACCCTCAGGAAACAGAAGTGACTTCAGCGTGTTCGTCGCTACAAAAATACAACGAACTTCTTCTTCTCCACAACAACACAAGGACTCACACAAGTCTGCGCACACGAAAAGAACCCACAAAACTTCATTGGATTGTTCTTCCTTATCCACCCTACCCCGGATCTCGCACCATTCGACTTCCATTTGTTTGGCCCAATGAAGAATGCAATCAGCAGTGAGCAGTACGTGGATGGCGGGGGGGTTATTGATGCAGCAAGACGTTGGCTCCGATGTCAACCAATAGAGTGGTACCACGCGGGCATATGCCCCCCCCCCCCCCCGCAGTAAACTGTAGTATGAGGCCGTCACATTGAACGCATATTACGATGAAATGTAGGGTTCTGTAGCCGAAAGACTGGGGATGCGCAAAATTATAGACCTATACCTCTGACATCGATCTATAGAATTTTAGAACATGTTTTTTGCTCACGTATCATGTCATTTCTGGAAACCCAGAATCTACTCTGTAGGAATCAACATGGATTCCGGAAACAGCGATCGTGTGAGACCCAACTCGCTTTATTTGTTCATGAGACCCAGAAAATATTAGATAGGGGCTCCCAGGTAGATGCCAATTTCCTTGACTTCCGTAAGGTTCAAATGGTTCAAATGGCTCTGAGCACTATGGGACTTAACATCTATGGTCATCAGTCCCCTAGAACTTAGAACTACTTAAACCTAACTAACCTAAGGACAGCACACAACACCCAGCCATCACGAGGCAGAGAAAATCCCTGACCCCGCCGGGAATCGAACCCGGGAACCCGGGCGTGGGAAGCGAGAACGCTACCGCACGACCACGAGATGCGGGCGCTTCCGTAAGGCATTCGATACAGTTCCTCACTGTCGCTTGATAAACAAGGTAAGAGCCTACGGAATATCAGACCAGCTGTGTGGTTGTATTGAAGAGTTTTTAGCAAACAGAACACAGGATATTGTTTTCAATGGAGAGACGTCTACAGACGTTAAAGTAACCTCTGGCGTGCCACAAGGGAGTGTTATGGGACCATTACTTTTCACAATATATATATAAATGACCTAGTAGATAATGTCGGAAGTTCCATGCGGCTTTTCACCGATGACGCTGTAGTATACAGAGAAGTTGCAGCATTAGAAAACTGTAGCGAAATGCAGGAAGATCTGCAGCGGATAGGCACTTGGTGCAGGGAGTGGCAACTGACCCTTAACATAGACAAATGTAATGTATTGCGAATACATAGAAAGAAGGGTCCTTTACTGTATGATTATATGATAGCGGAACAAACACTAGTAGCAGTTACTTCTGTAAAATATCTGGGAGTATGCGTGCGGAACGATTTGAAGTGGAATGATCACATAAAATTAATTGTCGGTAAGGCGGGTACCAGGTTGAGATTCATCGGGAGAGTCCTTAGAAAATGTAGTCCATCAACGAAGGAGGTGGCTTACAAAACACTCGTTCGACCTATACTTGAGTATTGCTCATCAGTGTGGTATCCGTACCAGGTCGGGTTGACAGAGGAGATAGAGAAGATCCAAAGAAGAGCGGCGCGTTTCGTCACAGGGTTATTTGGTAAGCGTGATAGCGTTACGGAGATGTTTAGCAAACTCAAATGGCAGACGCTGCAAGAGAGGCGCTCTGCATCGCGGTGTAGCTTGCTGTCCAGGTTTCGAGAGGGTGCGTTTCTGGATGAGGTAAAAGGGTACAGTACAGCCCGACATTGAGAATAGGTACAACATACTTAATTATTCTTGTCAGAACAACATATTTTTTTGTAAAAATAACTCAATTTCAATTAATACAGCGAAGCCGGATACCAGTGTGGGAAAGAATGACAATTTATTTATTTAATTGATCACATGTGCACTCCCACAAAATAAATCCCTACATTCAGTTTGGTGAGATCTGTGAAATGAATGAATGTGTGGTCGTCTGCTAACCGCAGATAGTGAATGTGAATATATGATCATCTTTGAGACGATCCTTTGGCCACCTTTGGTGGAACCAAAGAGATGAAATTTACCGGAGCTTTGAGTGCCTGAAACGTGGCTGACCAATACGATAGCAAGGTGCTCCCCCACTTTGGCAGAGGTGCGAGAGGACCTGAAGAACGGCCATGTTTCAGCACTCTGCCGCTGGATCTAGTGTTGGTAAGACCTGTCTTAGGTGTGCTCCGTAAAGACAAAAGAGTGGAGACGTGGTATGCATGTGAAACACTTAAGAGTAGTTTCGAATAATAATTTCTCTATTTCAGGAACTTTTGTGGGGAGGATTAAATGTCAGGCAGGTAATATTAAGGGGATCGTAGTAATCTTCGGAAGTGACCGACGGTCACAATGAAACCACGTGTAGCAATAAGTTGAAATACTTCCGAGTGCTTAAGCGTGTGTACTATAAGTTGGAAATATTTAAGAAATGGCGTGTGCATGACTTGAAATTAGAGACGAGTACTTCCACGTGGTGAGTGCTGTGTGAGTCTCAATCTGTGTATGAGACAAAGGATAAAGAAAACTACTCGTCCATGGTATCAGTTGAGGACTCGCGTGTATGATGAATATGTTCTTAATATTACTTTGCGCGTTAAGTTTACGTGCGACGCTTGATTCAAACTATAATACTCTGAGAGAGAAGCAAGGTGAGTCTGCCGTCTATCCAGCAATGCCACTTGGCTTGCATTGCACAGGAAGATGTGCATATATCCTCCAGAGTTCATAGTACGAAAGAAAAATTACGAAGTGGGGCAGTGTCGTGTGAAACTGAGATAAATACTAATTGAAGTGGGAAAGCTGAAAGTGATGTGATTATAATGTTGTGACTATTCCTTGTGTTGTATTCCATGTTGCAGTGTGGTGTATGTCATGTAATTTAAGTATGTGTGGTTTGCATGGGAGAGTAGCAAGGTAGTTTCAGAGGTAGTGGGTTATGCATGTTCCTTTTGTACCGCTCGGTCTGTAGGAAAGTTTCGTGATGATGGTTGTGAGAGTCGAAGTGTGAGATATAGCAATAGATCCACCATCCTATCCAGAAAGTGCACTGTAGCGTTAAATAATTACGAGACCGTAAGATAGAGAATCACCAATGTAAAGCCATGCCCACTGGGCGGAATTTCTCATGTGTTATTGTTGTAGGTTATAGAATTTGTGTGTTTAGGTTATAGAATTTATCGGAATAAATAAGATAGCGAAAAGAAAAAGATTGGTGGCCTTTTTCTTCGAATAGTGTGTTGCCATGATACCCAGAATTTATAATGTGTGCGCCATTCATAAGCAGTGCGATGGCCACGTGTTGATCAAAGCCGTTGAATAAGAACGAAAATGTGGTATTGCCAGTGCGTAGTGAACAGTCAGAGTTGTGTAAATTACTAATAGTCAGATGTGCGTTTCCGTTGCGTAATATCCAAGCAGGAGAATAACTTTTAACTTAATTGTGAGTACTAGAGTTCATGTTACTTGATAAATAAAAAAATGAATCCACTCGCTTGGCAGACCACTCATCTTGCAGGCCTGACTGCTTGATGCCGCAATATGAGCAAGGCATACGGGTGCCTCTCATAATTCGACCCTGCCAGGATGTTGCTGTTAGGGTTTGCTGTTAAGATTTTTTTTGATGGAATATATTGTGATACCGCTAAGAAGTAAACTTTTTTGTTTGCAATTTCTTTCTGGATTGGTGAGGATCTTTTATTTTTTTATGTAATTAATTGCTATATCGTCCAAGGCTGGAAGATCGTTGTATAATTTTTTTTTCTTTGCGTAATGTCCGTAGTAACTAGGTCGCAGTCGAAAAGTGTAGTCACCATGGAGGAGAGTGATTCTGGGGTGAACGTAGCAGTGGAACAGGAAGTAGGTGTCGACCTTGGGTTAATGTGCGAGAACAGCAAACACTCGGAAGGGGCTGAATTTGTCAGCGGACCGCGGCTAGGTGATCCTTTAGGCAGCGGGCTTTGTCCACAAACGGATGCTTTTCCCGACAACGCGGGCGAGCCGGGACTAGGTCCGGTATGCAGTGAAAGTGTAGCTACCCTTAGCGAAGCTACGGATTCTCAGGCGAGCGAGGTGAGCGCACCGAAACTAGCAAATGAGATTATGCTACTGCAGTTTTTACAGAGGATGGATAGAGATAATAAGGAAAGATTGGAAGCGATGGATAAAAATAATAAGGAAAGATTGGAAGCAATAGATAAGGGAAATAAAGAGGCAATAAGGAAGCTACACACAGTGATCGATGAGCGTCTGTCCGCAGTTGATAATCGGTTAGATAAGGGGGAGAAGAATCTGGCTGCGTTGAATCAAGTATGTGATGCCGTGAAAGAAAAAGCCAATAATTTGGGGGTACGAATAATTGCAATAGAGACTGATATTACAGAACGTAGGGACGTGTTGCCGGATGAGCGAATCAAAGAGGTAGCGGAGGACTTACTTGCAGATAAACAAAGGGCATTAGACAGCGTGGAAGCTCAAGTCACCCGGCAGGAAGTGGCGCTAAATAAACACAGGGATGAAGTTGCGGAGGTAGTGGTCAGAATGAATACGATTAGCGCAGATGTAGAAAAGATCAGTATAAGAGGCGAAACAGGCTCTGACAGTACGCAGCGAGAGGTTTATGCCGACCAGGAGGAGATACAATCACTATTACGGCTTAAAGAGGTGCAATTAGAAATAAGTAGGAAACATAGGGAAGAACTAGCACAGTTGCAATTAGCGTGCAGTAACGAAGGTGACACACCACCAGGTAGATTGCAGACGGAGAGTGAGATAAATTCAAAAAGGAAAATAGGCAGAAAGAGGAAGACGAATTCAGAGAGTCAGAAGAACGGTTGTGTCGGATAAAACACGTGGCAAACCCAACTGGGTATAGTCCAAGGCTGTCTCAATTTCAAGACTCATTACCTTCATTGTGGGGACCGCTCCTCAAAATTACGTTTGTGCGTAATCATTTGAGGAACGAGGCTAGAGCGAAAATGCAGGAAGTTATTAAAGACTGTAGTAGCTACAAGAAAGTTTGTGACAAGTTTTTAGATCAATTCTGGTCGAAAAGTAAGCACGACCAGGTTAAGCAAAGCATATTGATGATGCCAAATTGTAATGAAGGTGGTATAAGAGATCCAGTGGCGTGCTACCAGGAAATGCTGAGTCAAAATAGGTATTTGGATGTGACATACGAACCTGGGGAACTCATTAGGATCTGTATAACGAAGTTGCCAGTGAAATTGCGCAGAGATATAGTGATAGGAGGCAGAGGCTTAGACGATTCTGCATCATTTCAGCACTTGTTACAGGAACTTGGTAATGAGAGCAACAGTGTGAACGGAGACACGACTCATAGGTCAGACAGAGTCGAGGATAGGAACGGCAGAAACCTTCAGAATGACAGGAGAGCATGGAATCCTGGCATTTCTTTCTTGTCGTAATAGATTGATGGATAGGAGAAACTAATCCAACGTATCAGCCCTTAGCATGTTGCCTTAAAACACAGGCCGCTGGCACTGAAAATTGTCTATGTAACAGACATACTCTACTGATATGTAGGAATGCAAATACTATACTTCTGATCATAGAATGAAACACCATTAATGGCGTCTGATAGGCTGGTCTCTCAGAGCAAAACTTGCAAATTTTTATTTGGAACACTAAAGTAAAAGGACTGTTTCCTCAAAAAACCAGTTGCGAAAAATGTCATGTAATAATGCCAATGAGTCCAATTTAATTAGTGCGATTTGACTATTGCAGGCACTTAACACGTAATGTAAAAAGTCAACATTGTGATCAGTATGGCATGGGGTACATTTACACTGCTGTTACAGTTAACATCAGCAATGTGATCGAAGTTCTTAGATCAGCTGCCATCTGATCTATAGTATGTCATTGTCGTGGTGACAGTTTCTGGTGTTAGGGAAAGGGGCCACTAGCACCAAAGTTTCTAACACTTGTGCTGTACCTTTCTCCCAGCTTGTATATTCTCTGCACACATTTAATTTTCATGTAAGCACAGATTCCTAACTAGCAAATTATTTATTGTGTATAGTGGACCATTCAGAGTGAGGCGGATTGTCCATGAAAATGCTGTACTGATTGAGACGATCGAGGGAAAACAATCGCGTGGGCTTCATCACATTGCTAACATCAAATTATGGAAAAGTTAAGGATAGATCGAAAGTAGGCAAGTTATGGTACATAGTCAGTGTATTTATTTGTGGTGTGTAACGTTGTGCTGGGTCAAATCGAACATAAGAATTTTCAGGCGGGATGTCAGAAAGTATGACGGAATAGACTGGTCGAATGAGTCATGAACAGGAGTCGACAGAGTGGTGTATGTACGTATTTTTTGTCATATGAATAAGGATCAAGCAGAAACGACGTGATGATTAATGAGTGGATAAAGATGGTAGATAATGAGACAAGCGACGTAATAAATAGTAGTTGATAAAGGTGATATTTAAGGAGAGAAGCGACGTGAAGCAGTGTGATTAATAAAGAGAGATTCGACGTGATGAACCAGTGGTAAATGAAGGTGAGTAGAATTAATAATGTGGAGATGTCTAAGATGTATGTTACAGAGAGGCCTGTGTATGCTGCAATCGAGACTGATGCGAATGGCGAAGGAAGACCAGGAAATGATGGAGTAATGGACGGACGGAGAGCCGAAATGCGAATGAAGAGATGAGGACAACCGCACAACGTGAAAGGACATAAAGGGAGTATGAGATCCAGATGGTGAACGTTGTGGAATACTGACGTAAGATGTAATATAAGTGTAAATCTAATTCTTACCATAACATTTGCAATATGAAAATAATAATTTTTGTTGTTGTTGTTGAAGCCTGGTACCAGTATCACTAATCAAAACGGTACCAAGAATGTGTACAGTTATTTTGCAGGATGAATGATTTGTGTATTTTTTGTTCTTAGATGAAATGTCGCAATTCTAAAGTGATATTTAGCACGATGAATAATCGGTAAAGTGAATGCAGAGGTAAGCCAATGGAGAGGGGTGCCAGAGTGAAAGGACGTAATCGGAGACTGGAATGCTATCTCCGAAACAACTCCATGTGTTATGTGGTTGAGTATAAGGGAGCAAAGGTATGGTATGTTGCCGTGAGTGTGGTGGTGTTAAGGTTAGCTGACTTCTAGACCTATTCTGTTGGTGTATTAATGGAGTGAATGAGAAGGAAAATGTGGTGTCAGTTGAGTGAGAGTCGTAGAGTAGTGTGATCAATGCGCACACTCCTGTAAAGGGGATGTTACCGATCCATAACTGAAACATTATTGTGCGTTATTGTTTGATTTGGATGAACCTCGATGGCAGGTCAGTTTCTGACATCATGTGGATGGTACATACATGTCCTAGAAATGTTGTTATGTATAATAAAAGGTAAAATATATAAAGAGATACTAATTTCAGTCTGTCACAAGCAGAAAAGCGCATTGTATGTTGTAGATTTAGAGTCATCAGTTTCTAAAATGTTTATTGTGTCAGGATATTAAAGTAGTTTACTATTTAACATCATGTGGTAGGTAATTGTGAGCTGTGTAGATTATTTCTTTTTTTTTTTTTAGAACACTTTCAAGGGGTATTAATTTCAGTCTGTCACAAGCACAAAAGAAGTTCATTGTATATTGCAGTTTTAGAATCAACAGTTTCCAGTATTTTCATTGTGATAGGATGTTAGAGTAGTCTACTATTTGATATTGTAATTATGAGCTGTATAGATTGTTTCTTATTCCTTTTTTTTATTTTTTGACAATTTCATGTTTTGTATGAGGGACGACAGGTACAATCAATAGCACAAGTGTGGGCTGTAGAAAAGGGATAAATGTTGATGTTGTATGTGTAGAAAACTAGGGTGTATGATTTTATGTTTTTTAGAACAAAGATTCTTTTATTACCAATGTATCTAATAGATCATACATGTAATCAATGAGTATTTAAATACTGGAAGAATATCCTTTTGTCTGTAATGTTGCGAGATGCACGGAAGGGTCTGACTGATTGGGTGTCGTAGCGCTGAGCTGCTACGCAGAACGCGCCCATACCGCTAGCGAGAGGCCAAGCTGACGTCGCCATGGGAGAGGTGACAAAGCCGCTGCACTCCCCACTCCACTGTCGGTCAGGGTACACTCCACGCGCCAGCTACAACAGGTCAACGGCCTGGGGCGACACGCACGTACCACTGGCCATTCATAAGTTCCGCCATCCTTACGACTGGAGACAGTATCCCGCGGAGGCAACAGCGGGTGGTTTTTTTCTACTCAGCGGCTCGCGCGGCGGCGGAGCGACGGCAGAATGAACGATGTGCGGCAGAGTCGGCGGGCATTTTTTAACAGCAACTATTAACTAGTACTGGACTGTGGAGCCGTGAAACAAGATGACTGCTCATGTGTCACAATAAGTTGGAAAGTGAAGGACTGGTGTTTGTACGGTGTGAGTGGTGGAAAAGATTTTGTCTTTAGCAGACAGGACGATTGTTTTGTTTTCTCTTGACCACTGAACGGTGGGATCCATAAACTTTTGCCAGTGACTTGTTAAGTGTGCTTTGTAAATTGCATGTGGGACGCTTGTTATACTTAAAGAGGACAGTTGTCGTATGGTGACTAATTATTGTCTGAAAGCAAGAAACTAAAGTGGGACATTGACATTTGCATTTGTAGTAGGAGACATTTCTTTAATTAGTGCGGGAATTAGTGCTGTTTGTTGGAACTTACGACTTTTAATTACACCATGAACTGAAAGGACAGAACCGTGGGTAATAGTAGTTGTAGGACCATTTCTGGACGACCAGATTCGTGTGGATGGTACTCTGAGAGTGACTGACATTTGTGTTTAATGTGTTCAAAATGCCGATTTGAGTGACTTAAAGACTTTCGTCCGGGTAACCATGGGAGAGCTTTGACACCGAGACAGTGTTTCTAGGAAAACTATCAGCAACTTTTTGACCCCAAGAAAATCACAGAATGAAATGATTCCATGTGACTCGCAAGATAGGGAATAATGTATTTGTGCTTGAAATTGTTTCATTTCTGAAGGGACAGCAAGTGTAATTGTATTTCATTAACATTTGTGTTTAGAATAGTTAGTGCTTTTTTTGTTTGTTCTGGGTTATCAAGCTCACGTAGCATGTTTATTAGAATATTTGTTACAATGATGCTCTAATTATTAGCCAGTGGTATAATACTAACGTAGCGGCTCTTGTTGCATTGGTCAGTAAGGTTGTCACAGGGGACAAGAGTTTGCATTGCACAACAAATATCGGAATTAACTGATGCATTTTGATGTCATGGACAGTAATAATCTCGTTGGTGTGTTGACTGAAGCCACTTATTTTCATTATCACAGTGGTGATATTTCACATTGAAGTGTAACGGAGGCTAGTCGAAATGCAAGTTCTTGTCGTCTAAATACACTCCTGGAAATGGAAAAAAGAACACATTGACACCGGTGTGTCAGACCCACCATACTTGCTCCGGACACTGCGAGAGGGCTGTACAAGCAATGATCACACGCACGGCACAGCGGACACACCAGGAACCGCGGTGTTGGCCGTCGAATGGCGCTAGCTGCGCAGCATTTGTGCACCGCCGCCGTCAGTGTCAGCCAGTTTGCCGTGGCATACGGAGCTCCATCGCAGTCTTTAACACTGGTAGCATGCCGCGACAGCGTGGACGTGAACCGTATGTGCAGTTGACGGACTTTGAGCGAGGGCGTATAGTGGGCATGCGGGAGACCGGGTGGACGTACCGCCGAATTGCTCAACACGTGGGGCGTGAGGTCTCCACAGTACATCGATGTTGTCGCCAGTGGTCGGCGGAAGGTGCACGTGCCCGTCGACCTGGGACCGGACCACAGCGACGCACGGATGCACGCCAAGACCGTAGGATCCTACGCAGTGCCGTAGGGGACCGCACCGCCACTTCCCAGCAAATTAGGGACACTGTTGCTCCTGGGGTATCGGCGAGGACCATTCGCAACCGTCTCCATGAAGCTGGGCTACGGTCCCGCACACCGTTAGGCCGTCTTCCGCTCACGCCCCAACATCGTGCAGCCCGCCTCCAGTGGTGTCGCGACAGGCGTGAATGGAGGGACGAATGGAGACGTGTCGTCTTCAGCGATGAGAGTCGCTTCTGCCTTGGTGCCAATGATGGTCGTATGCGTGTTTGGCGCCGTGCAGGTGAGCGCCACAATCAGGACTGCATACGACCGAGGCACACAGGGCCAACACCCGGCATCATGGTGTGGGGAGCGATCTCCTACACTGGCCGTACACCACTGGTGATCGTCGAGGGGACACTGAATAGTGCACGGTACATCCAAACCGTCATCGAACCCATCGTTCTACCATTCCTAGATCGGCAAGGGAACTTGCTGTTCCAACAGGACAATGCACATCCGCATGTATCCCGTGCCACCCAACGTGCTCTAGAAGGTGTAAGTCAACTACCCTGGCCTGCAAGATCTCCGGATCTGTCCCCCATTGAGCATGTTTGGGACTGGATGAAGCGTCGTCTCACGCGGTCTGCACGTCCAGCACGAACGCTGGTCCAACTGAGGCGCCAGGTGGAAATGGCATGGCAAGCCGTTCCACAGGACTACATCCAGCATCTCTACGATCGTCTCCATGGGTGAATAGCAGCCTGCATTGCTGCGAAAGGTGGATATACACTGTACTAGTGCCGACATTGTGCATGCTCTGTTGCCTGTGTCTATGTGCCTGTGGTTCTGTCAGTGTGATCATGTGATGTATCTGACCCCAGGAATGTGTCAACAAAGTTTCCCCTTCCTGGGACAATGAATTCACGGTGTTCTTATTTCAATTTCCAGGAGTGTATGTAACAACAGAGAAATGAGCAGTAGAGTAAAATACGAGAGCTACTGGTGGATTCAAGCACTTATTGCTAACTATTTACTGCGTGTATTGATCGAAGTTGATGGACTGACTAGCTCAGCAGCAGGTATTTGTAATGGTGGACAAGGATAAGGTTAAACTCACAGTCGAGTAGTGGTGGCAATTGCTTAAGTGATGATAGTTAATGAGGTATGACATGATGTCATAGATTGACTATATTACGGAATCAGTATGTAACTTGTGGTATATTTCATTGTTTTTTTTTCTCAGTTTAATTTCTCTGTATGTTTGATGTACATTTTAGAGTAATGGTATGGAGCCTGATATTCTACTTGTAACTAGTGTACGCAATTTTTTTTCTTTTGTTGATTTTGTTTTGTATTTAGACATTGCCGTGTAAAGATTATTACAACGCAATTTATGAATGTTAGATTACTTGTCCTGTGTTTGGACGGTGAGCTATTTAAAATTTTATGAGTAAAATTAGTATTTTTTTTATTTGTTTTAGAATTATTGAAGTTTGGATTACTCCTAAATATAACGGAGATCCCGGTAACCAAGCAAATTTTTATCTCACCATTATTTTTTATTTGTATGATGTAATGTTTTATTTGTCATTTGGATTGTTGTAAATATGTGTGTGTACGTTACTCTGGACTGTGGAGAGTACAGTAATGCAACAACTGTGTCAATAATTTGGTAAAGTAACAGCATTTGGTCGTCAATTTGCAGTCACCAGGGGCTAAGGTCCCCTCCTCGTTATTATGATGACTTGCTACGTTTGTTCTAATACAGATTTCTTAAAAAATGTTCGGAACTACCCTCGCATTGCAAAGATAGTACCGTGCCATTTTTTTCTGCATGGGTAGCCGGTGGTGAAAGGGTACAGTACTGCCCGACATCGAAAATAAGTACAACATATTTCATTATTCTTGTCAGAACAACATTCATTTTTGTAAAAATAACTCAATTTCAATTAATACAGCGAAGCCGGATACCAGTGTGGGAAAGAATGACAATTTATTTATTTAATTGATCACATGTGCACTCCCACAAAATAAATCCCTACATCCAGTTTGGTGAGATCTGTGAAATGAATGAATGCATGGTTGTCTGCTAACCGCAGATAGTGAATATGAATATATGATCATCTTTGAGACGATCCTTTGGCCACCTTTGGTGGAACCAAAGAGATGAAATTTACCGGAGCTTTGAGCGCCTGAAACGTGGCTGACCAATACGATAGCAAGGTGCTCCCCCACTTTGGCAGAGGTGCGAGAGGACCTGAAGAACGGCCATGTTTCAGCACTCTGCCGCTTGATCTAGTGTTGGTAAGACCTGTCTTAGGTGTGTTCCGTAAAGACAAAAGAGTGGAGATGTGGTATGCATGTGAAATACTTAAGAGTAGTTTCGAATAATAATTTCTCTATTTCAGGAACTTTTGTGGGGAGGATTAAATGTCAGGCAGGTAATATTAAGGGGATCGTAGTAATCTTCGGAAGTGACCAACGGTCACAATGAAACCACGTGTAGCAATAAGTTGAAATACTTCCGAGTGCTTAAGCGTGTGTACTATAAGTTGGAAATATTTAAGAAATGGCGTGTGCATGACTTGAAATTAGAGACGAGTACTTCCACGTGGTGAGTACTGAGTGAGTCTCAATCTGTGTATGAGACAAAGGATAAAGAAAACTACTCGTCCATGGTATCAGTTGAGGACTCGCGTGTATGATGAATATGTTCTTAATATTACTTTGCGCGTTATGTTTACGTGCGACGCTAGATTCAAACTATAATACTCTGAGAGAGAAGCAAGGTGAGTCAGCCGTCTATCCAGCAATGCCACTTGGCTTGCATTGCACAGGAAGACGTGCATATATCCTCCAGAGTTCATAGTACGAAAGAAAAATTACGAAGTGGGGCAGTGTCGTGTGAAACTGAGATAAATACTAATTGAAGTGGGAAAGCTGAAAGTGATGTGATTATAATGTTGTGACTATTCCTTGTGTTGTATTCCATGTTGCAGTGTGGTGTATGTCATGTAATTTAAGTATGTGTGGTTTGCATGTGAGAGTAGCAAGGTAGTTTCAGAGGTAGTGGGTTATGCATGTTCCTTTTGTACCGCTCAGTCTGGAGAAAAGTTTCGTGATGATGGTTGTGAGAGTCGAAGTGTGAGATATAGCAAAAGATCCACCACCCTATCCAGAAAGTGCACTGTAGCGTTAAATAATTACGAGACCATAAGATAGAGAATCACCAATGTAAAGCCATGCCCACTGAGCGGAATTTCTCATGTGTTATTGTCGTAGGTTATAGAATTTGTGTGTTTAGGTTATAGAATTTATCGGAATAAATAAGATAGTGAAAAGAAAAAGATTGGTGGCCTTTTCCTTCGAATAGTGTGTTGCCATGATACCCAGAATTTATAATGTGTGCGCCATTCATTTGCAGTGCGATGGCCATGTGTTGATCAAAGCCGTTGAATAAGAACGAAAATGTGGTATCGCCAGTGCGTAGTGAACAGCCAGAGTTGTGTAAATTACTAATAGTCAGATGTGCGTTTCCGTTGCGTAATATCCAAGCAGGAGAATAACTTTTAACTTAATTGTGAGTACTAGAGTTCATGTT
Organism: Schistocerca cancellata; assembly: GCF_023864275.1. Lineage (NCBI taxonomy): Eukaryota > Metazoa > Arthropoda > Insecta > Orthoptera > Acrididae > Schistocerca > Schistocerca cancellata. Next base: position 731,116,188 of record NC_064629.1, read on the forward strand.
ACTTGATAAATAAAAAAATGAATCCACTCGCTTGGCAGACCACTCATCTTGCACGCCTGACTGCTTGATGCCACAGTATGAGCAAGGCATGCGGGTGCCTCTCATAATATCTGGGAGTATGCGTGCGGAACGATCATATAAAATTAATTGTTGGTAAGGCGGGTGCCAAGTTGAGACTCATTGGGAGAGTCCTTAGAAAATGTAGTCCATCAACATAGGAGGTGGCTTACAAAACACTCGTTCGATCTATACTTGAGTATTGCTCATCAGTGTGGTATCCGTACCAGGTCGGGTTGACAGAGGAGATAGAGAAGATCCAAAGAAGAGCGGCGCGTTTCGTCACAGGGTTATTTGGTAAGCGTGATAGCGTTACGGAGATGTTTAGCAAACTCAAATGGCGGACTCTGCAAGAGAGGCGCTCTGCATCGCGGTGTAGCTTGCTGTCCAGGTTTCGAGAGGGTGCGTTTCTGGATGAGGTATCGAATATATTGCTTCCCCCTACTTATACCTCCCGAGGAGATCACGAATGTAAAATTAGAGAGATTAGAGCGCGCACGGAGGCTTTCCGGCAGTCGTTCTTCCCGCGAACCATACACGACTGGAACAGGAAAGGGAGGTAATGACAATGGCACGTAAAGTGCCCTCCGCCACACACCATTGGATTGCTTGCGGAGTATAAATGTAGATGTAGATGTAGAATAATATGGTGCATTGGATTCCTGAATAAAACCAACTAGCTTTCAAGAAAAAAAAGTTGCATTATTTATTGAGTGCCACGTGGAGTGGCCGCGCGGTTTGAGGTGCCATGCACGGACTGCGCGGCCCCTCCTACCGGAGCTTTAGTGTGTAAGTCTAGGGACCGATGACCTCAGCAGTTTGGTGCCTTAGGAATTCACACACATTTGAACTTGTTCCTTACGTTGTGCTCCTACGCACGTTGTGCGCCTACGCACACTCCTCGGCTGCATATGAACTGATCTCGTTTCCTTCAGTTTTCCCCAGTCCCACATCATCTTCTTTCATATTTTCATCCAACATCATTTCTCTGTCGTCTGGTCCATAGATACGAACTTTTACGTTCGTAAAAACTGCAAGAACTAGAATGAATGCCCACAATAAGTTCGAACTCAGACAAGTGTCCGCTCGATAACTATTTTATTGGAACACGCTACGAACGCGGATTAGGTAAAAATGGGGAAGGAAATTGACCGCATCTTCGCAAAGGAACTATCCCGGTGGTTACGGTAGTTACCTTAAGCAATTTAGTAAAACCTTGGAAACCATAAATGTTGATGAGCGGATCGCGATTTCGCACGTCGTCCTCCCAAATGCGAGCACAGTGTCTTAACCACTGTGACTCCTCGATAGTGTTAAAGCTGGAAGACTTTGCAGAAGAGTTTACCGTTAATACGTGTGTGCGTCGGCTGCTTAGTGGCTGTTTGCCAGCCTACGTATCAGAATGTCTGGGATTATGTCCGCGGTGAGTCCTAGGATTTGTTTGTTGTTGAGGTCTTTAGTCCGAGGACTGGCTTGATGCTGCTCTACACGCCAGTGTGTCCTGTGCAAGCCTCTTCATCACTGAATAACTGCTGCAGCCTACATCTGTTTGAATTTGCTTACTGTCTTCATCTCTAGATCTCCCTCTACAATTTTTTACTCCCCACACTCGCCTCCAGTACCAAATTGAGTATCCCTTGATGCCTCGAAATGTGCCTTATCAACCTATCCCTTCTTTTAGTCAACTTGTGACCTGAATTTCTTTTTTCTCCAATTCGATTCTGGACGTCCCCATTAATTATTTGATCTATCCATGTAATCTTCAACATTCCTCTGTAGCACAACATTTCAAAACCTTCTATTGTATTCTTGCCTGAAGTGCTTATCGTTCACGTTTCGTTTCCGTGTAAGGCTACAGTCCATACAAACACCTTCAGAAAATATTTCGTAACACTTAAAATTGTATCATATGTTATCAAAATTCTCTTTCTCAGAAATGATTTTCTTGCTATTGCCAGTCTTCATTTCGGTCATCGTCAGTTATTTTGGGTGCCGAAATAGCAAAACTCATACATTAATTTTAATGTCTCGTTTCCTAATCTAATTCCTCAACATTGCCTGATTTAATTCGACTGCATTCCTCTTGTAGGAGTATATAGATGGTATATACTAGGGAGATGTACTAGACGTCAATATTATGGAAATGGAAGGGGACGTAGATAACGATGACAAGGTAGGTATAATACTGCGTGAAGAATTTGACAAAGCACTGAAATACTTAAGTCGAAACAAGGCTCCAGCAGTCGACAACATTTCGTTAGAGATATAGCCTTGGGAGAGCCAGCCATGACAAAACTCTTCCATCTGCTGAGCAAGATGTATGAGATAGATGAAATACCCGCAGACTTCAGGAAGAATATAGTAATTTTAAATCCAAAGAAAGCAGGTGCTGACAGGTGTGAAAATACTGACCCTACGACTTCTCATAGAAGATAGGTTAAGGGAAGATAAACTACGTTTAGAGCATTTGTAGACTTAGAGAAGGCTTTTGAGAGTGTTTACTGGAATATTTTCTTTCAAATTCTAAAGGTGGCAGGGGTAAAATACAGGGAGCGAAAGGTTGTTTGTACAGAAACCAGATGGAAGTTATAAGAGTCGAGGGGCACGAAAGGGAAGCAGTGGTTGAGAAGGAAGTGAGACAGGCTTGTAGCCCATCACCGATGTTATTCAATCTGTACATTGAGCAAGCAGTAAAGGAAACAAAAAACAATTTGGAGTAGGAATTTAAGTCCAGGGAGAAGAAACACAAACTTTGAGGTTTGCCGATGACATTTTAATTCTGTCAGAGACAGCAAAGGACTTGCAAGAGCACCCGAAAGGAATGCAAAGTGTCTTGAAAGGAGGATATGAGATGAGCATGTGCAAAAGCAAAATGAAGATAATGGAATGCAGTCAAACTAAATTAGGTGATGCTCAGGGAATCGGATTAGGAAATGAAACACTTAAAGTAGTAGATGAATTTTGCTATTTCGGAAGCAAAATAACTGGTGATGGTCGAAGTAGGGAGGATATAAAATGTAGTTTGGCAACGGCAAGAAAAGCGTTTCTGAAGAAGAGAAATTTGTTAACATCGAGTATAGATTTAAGTGTCATGAAGTCTTTTCGGAAAGTATTTGAATGGAGTGTAGCCATTATGGAAGTGAAACATGGACGATAAACAATTTAGACAATAAGAGAATAGAAGCTTTGGAGATCTGGTGCTACAGAAGAATGCTGAAGATTAGATGGGTAGATTACGTAACTAATGAGGAGGTACTGACCAGAAATGGGGAGAAGAGAAATTTGTGGCATAACATGACTAGAGGACGGGATCGGTTGGTAAGACACATTCTGAGGCATCAATGTATCACCAATTTAGTTCTAGAAGGAAGCACGTGGGGTAAAAATCTTGGAGGAAGACCAAGAGATGAATACAGTAAGCAGATTCAGAAGGATGTAGTTTACAGTAGTTACTCGGAGATGAAGAGGCTTGCACAGGATAGAGTAGCACGGGGAGCTGCATCAAATCAGTCCGTGGACTGTAGACTACAACACAACGACATTCTATTATCCTTCTTTTACTTTTATTGATGTTCATCTTCTAATCTCTTTTCAAGACACTGCCCATTTCATTCAACTGCTCTTCTAATTCCTTTGCCGTCCCTGACAGAATTACAATGCCATCGACAAACTTAAAAGTGTTTATTTCTTCTCCCCGAATTTTAATGCTTTTTCCAAAGTTCTCCTTGGTTTCTTTCACTGCTTGCTCTATGTAAAGACTAAATATTATGGGGAACAGACTAAAAACCTATCTCACTTCCTGCTTAGCTACTGCTTTGCTTTCATGTCCTTCGACTCCTGCAAGTGCAGTGTGGTTTCTGTAATAGTTGTAGATGACCTTCCCCTTCTAGTATTTTATCCCGACTACCGTCCAAACTTCAAAGAGTGTATACAAATCAACATTGTCAAAAGCTTTCCCTAAATCTACAAATGCTATAAATGGAAGTTTGCCCTTTCTTCAACCTATCTTCTAGAATAAGTCGTAGGGTCAGCACTGCCTCTCGTGTTCCTAAATTTCTCTGGAAACCAACCTAAATTTTTCCAGAAACCAAACTGATCTCTCCCGAGGTCGACTTCTACCAGCTTTTCTGTTCTTCTCAAAAAAAAAAAAAAACAATCGTCTCAACCATGACGTATAAAACTGATAGTTTGGTAGTATCTACATCCATTACCACTTGCCTTCTCTGGATTTGGAATTATTGGGTATTTCCCCTGTCTCATACGTATTGCACATCAGGCGGAATCGTTTTGTTGTGGCTGGCTCTCCAAAATATCTCAAAAATTCTTAGGTAATGTTGCTTACTCCAGGGGTTCCAATGAGGTCTTTCAGTGCTCTTTCAAATTCTTCGCACAGTATCGTATCTGCCATCTCATCTTCATCTACTCCCTATTCTGTTTCTATAATATTGTTCTCAAATTTGTTTCCTCTATATAGACTGTCTACATATTTCTTCCACTCTTTGTCTTTCCTATAGGTGGCATCTAACTTTCCCCTAGTCATGCATGTTTCTACAACCATGCATTTGTCCTCTAGCCATTCCTGATAAGCCATCTTGCACTTGTTATCAGTACCATTTTTAGACGTCTGTATACCCTTTCGTCTGCTCCATTTGTTGCATTTTAATATTTTTTTTCCTTTTGCCAATGTAATTGAATATCTCCTGTGTCACTCAAGGGTTTGTACTAAGCCATGTCTTTTTACACATGTGATCCTCTCCTGCCTTCATTACTTCATCCCTGAAAGCTACCCATTCGTCTTCTGTTGCATTCACTTCCAACGTATCAGTCCAACGTTGCCCTAATGCTCCCTCTGAAACTTTCAGCAACATCTGGTCTTTCAATTTATCGAGGTCTCACTCCTTAAATTTCTACTAGGATTTGTATTTGTCACTTATCTACACCTACAACTACATCTACACTCCACAAACCACCTTATGGTGAGTGGTTGGAGTACTGTGTGTGCCATTGTAACATCATCCATTTTCCTGTTCCAGGCATGAATGTTATGGGAAAGACCGATTGTTGATTATCCTTCGTGTGAGCTCTAATCTCTGTCATTTTGCCTGAATTGTTTCTCCGCGTGATGTTTGTAAGACGAAGTAATATGCTGGTTGAGTCTTTTAAGAAAGTATACGCTAACGAAATTTTAACAGTAAACCACACCGTGATGCACGAAGTCTTCTGTCTAACACACTAGCCGTTGGAGTTGGATGAGCGTCTCGGTGGCGCTTTCGCCCTTACTAAACGAACCTCCGACGAAACGTGTTGCCCTTCTCTATTTCTTTTATCAGTCACTTATCTTACCTCTGGCAGTGTTTGTTAATGTGAAAAATTCAGACTTGCATCGAGGTTCGGAGTTCACACCGAGCGAGGTGGCGCAGTGTTTAGCACTCTGGACTTTCACTGTCGACAACGACGGTTCAAATCCGCGTCCCGCCATCCAGGTTCTTCGTGATACCTCTAAATCTCTTCAGTCAAATTGGGATATGGTTCCTCCGAAAAGGGCACGGCCGATTACCTTCATCATCCGTTAGTAGTCCGAGCTTCTGCTCCGTCTGTAATGGCCGGGACGTTAAACTCTTCCTTCCATCCTTCAGAGTCAACCTTAATTGTAGGCCCCCTATAAATGCGTAGGTACGTCAGTTCAAAAGCCACATGAAAGCAAAGGCATACCACCTCCAATGGCCAATCTTCGGTTCGTTCACTATTGTACCTTAACATCAATATGTGATCTCCAGTGCAGAGAGATGGCGCACACTTGCTTGCAGCAGTGATCCATCTCAAGTGCCATAAAATTCTTGAATTGCACCAAGTTAAGCTAGTGATCACTAAAAAAAATATCTGAAAACTTGAAAACAAGTGTCAGCATACCTAGTAGTTATCAAAGGGCACTAAATCAGCATGCGAGTAAGTTCTAGCAGCCCGCCCGGTTAGCCGTGCGGTCTAACGCATTGCTTTCCGGGTGGGAAGGCGTGCCAGTCCCCGGCACGAATCCGCCCGGCGGATTAGTGTCGAGGTCCGGTGTGCCGGCCAGTCTGTGGATGATTTTTAAGGCGGTTTTCCATCTGCCTCAGTTACAATACGTCGGCGATTGCTGCGCAAACACTGTCTCCACGTACACACACCCCACCATTACTCTACCACGCAAACATTTGGGGTTACAATCGTCTGGTGTGAGACGTTCCCAGCGGTGGGAGGGGGGATGGCGGGGGGGGGGGGAGTCCACTGGAGGCTGAACCGCACACCAACCTTGGGTTCGGTGTGGGGCGGCGGTCGGGTGAGTGGACTGCTGTAGCCTGTTGTGGGGTTGTGAACCACTGAGGGCTTCGGCGGGGACGAAGCCTCTCCGTCGTTTCTAGGTCCCCAGTTCAGTACAATATAATACAATACAATACAGAGTTCAGGCAGGGCAGAAAGATATGTCTCCCAAAAATGAGTTTGTCAAACCACGCAATTTCAGTTACTACAGGGTATCCCACTACCACAGAGAGGAATGTGTAGCCATCGGATTGACGAGGATCGTACGCTACAGCGAGTGGCTACTTGAGTACGCAATGTGCTAACTGCGCAGGACGACAGCTGTCTTGTCGGTCGAGCAGTAATGGATATTACAGCTAAGTACACAGTGTCGACTTGACACTGGAGAACAGTAAACGACGAGAGCGTGCCTGTGACAACAGTAACCACAGACTGGCAGCTTGGATTTTCAAGTGGCACAGCTGACTATTGTGCAGGACGTCATTGGCTACAGTGTGCAATGCCGTCTCCTACGTAGGGAATGCAATCTGAGCAATAAGCGAAACGTTATGGAGGTTTTAGAGCTCTCGGTACTGTCCCACGTTCAAGCAATCCCAATAGCAACATTTAGCACGACAATGCTAAGCCACATGTAGTGTGGAATGTGCAAGTGCTCCTCAAAGTGCTTCAGGTAGCATTTTGCCCTCGAGCTACACGGTTACCTAACGTATCATGACACTCACAGGTCTGGTATGCAGTTGGCTGGCTACACGGTTCTCCCCACTTGTGATGCTTTGCGGACACTCTTACCCAACACCTGCGGGAAGATTCCTCAGAATGGTTCTCATTTGCGATCTGATTTTTTCCCGGAATGTTTCTAAGAGGTGAAATTTTCTGGTATCTGCCTGGGTCACATCATAAGTTCTCCTTATTGTTCGACGAACAGAATCCTTGCCACCTTCAAGTGGTTGCTGATGGCTGATGAAGATGACGAAGAGTATGTTGGTCGAAATATCGTGGAGAACTTACTCTGTGACTTAGGCCGACACCTGAGATTGCTACACAGTTGTCGCTGATTCGACGGCACGGCGTATACGTAGAGGTCCTGAAGCATCATGTGGGGGCCTAACTCCACACGGAATTCTCGGCGTTAGAGAGCGTGTGTATTTCCATAATCATAACTAAATGTGTATTTTCATGCACTTCAGTTGTGGTACGAGGCTGATGTCAGTCAGAATTAACTTTGTTGAAATACAGATACCAACGGCTAGCACATGAGGGCATTGAAATAATTCAGTGGTGACAAGTGAAAATTTGTGCCAGACCGGGACTCAAAACTGGATTTCCCGCTTTACGTGAGCGATCGTCTTCATGCCCGACTCAAATTCCCAGTTCGTCGCACATTACTGACGTAGCGCCATCCTGTCCATGTTCCCCATTGCTCGCAGCATCTCGCATGATTCTTGCAAGAGGTCGGACCTAGTTTGCATCCACACCGAAGATAGCATAAAATGCCGTCAAGGCTGGCTCTGAGCACTATGGGACTCAACATCTTAGGTCATAAGTCCCCTAGAACTTAGAACTACTTAAACCTAACTAACCTAAGGACATCACACACACCCATGCCCGAGGCAGGACTCGAACCTGCGACCGTAGCAGTCCCGCGGTTCCGGACTGCAGCGCCAGAACCGCACAGCCACCGCGGCCGGCTACCGTCAAGGCTTAGATAGTAGTACTAAACGTGTGGTGTCTGTTCTTTCGGGCATGTACGAAAGAACAGATATCGGCATCACAGATATAATAGTAATATCTCAGTCTCGACGGCATTTCATAATATCTCAAGCGTGAATGCAGCCTAGGTCCGACCTCCTGCGGGAATCATGAGAGATGCTGTGAGCAATGAAGAAAATGGTCAAGGGAGCACTACAGCAGTAGTGTGCCACGACCTGGAACTTAGCGTGGTCGGACACCCGAAACTGTTAAGGCTTCCTCTTGCGTAAAGGAGAAAGTCCCAGTTCGAGTCCGGTTCCGGCACTAATTTCCACTTGTCGGCACTGAATTATTTCAATGTCCTGATGTGGACGACGTCGGTATTTCTCTTTCAGCATGTTATATACGGCCGTGGAATCATGGTATGTCCAAAAGAACAGACACCACATGTAAAATAGAAACAATTATCTTTCTTGGTTTGGCTGTTTCTACACAAACATCTGTATTGTACGTTATTTTCGTTTAGGGTATCTTCAAACATTCTCTTAGTACATATTACTCCAACTGTCCTCACTCAAGTCATAATTTCCAGTGAGAGTCTTGTAGCTTAGCTATTTTCATTTAAGTTCACATCATATTTGGTCGTGCTGTTTTTGAAAAGAAATACCAGCACATTTGAAATGTTCAACGCCAACAGGAGACGTCAAATTATTACGTTACCTGGCCGCACCGCCTGTAATTTAAGCTTCTGGGTAAATCCATTTCCAAGGCAAAGCACTAATCTAAGCAACAACATTTAATTGAAAAGAAAATTAATGCTTTATGTACAGTCGTCTAAAATAACAAATGAAAACAACATTTTCCCGTATCAGAATTGTATTGTATTCAGTTCACACTTTTAGAGACACAACAAAAACTTATGTAAATCTTCCGAATCAGTCAGAAATTTGTGGCAGTCCCACAACTCAGATTTCCTGTTTTACTATTTACCTATCTATTTGCTTTATATTTGTAACTCAGATAACTGCAACACAAAAATCAACAAATAAGATATTTGCGTAACATATGGATATTTCTTCCTTGTCGGAGAGAAGTACATTCCAAAGACCATGTTTCTGAGATAAATTGGGAAAAATAAAAAAATAAATAAGTTGCAGCTTGGTTCAATGATATCGTAACACAACTATTTAGTTACCGATCATATAATTTTCATGTGCGATCTCTAACGACCTCTCCGTTGAGAGAACCCTAATATTCATGTCACTCCCTGTTCTCATACATTCGCTCCTGTAAATTTCATCCCTCTGCCATTCGTCTTATACTAGATGCGACCACCCTACCGTAAGACACCGATGTTGTTGTTGTGGTCTTCAGTCCCGAGACTGGTTTGATGCAGCTCTCCATGCTACTCTATCCTGTGCAAGCCTCTTCATCTCCCAGTACCTACCGCAACCTACATACTTCTTAATCTGCTTAGTGTATTGATCTCTTGGTCTCCCTCTACGATTTTTACCCCCCACGCTGCCCTCCAATGCTAAATTTGTGATCCCTTGATGCCTCAAAACATGTCCTACCAACCGATCCCTTCTTCTAGTCAAGTTGTGCCACAAACTTCTCTTCTCCCCAATCCTATTCAATACCTCCTCATTAGTTACGTGATCTACCCACCTTATCTTCAGCATTCTTCTGTAGCACCACATTTCGAAAGCTTCTATTCTCTTCTTGTCCAAACTGGTTATCGTCCATGTTTCACTTCCATACATGGCTACACTCCATACAAATACTTTCAGAAACGACTTCCTGACACTTAAATCTATACTCGATGTTAACAAATTTCTCTTCTTCAGAAACGCTTTCCTTGCCATTGCCAGTCTACATTTTATATCCTCTCTACTTCGACCATCATCAGTTATTTTACTCCCTAAATAGCAAAACTCCTTTACTACTTTAAGTGTCTCATTTCCTAATCTAATCCCCTCAGCATCACCCGATTTAATTTGACTACATTCCATTATCCTCGTTTTGCTTTTGTTGATGTTCATCTTATATCCTCCTTCCAAGACCCTGTCCATTCCGTTCAACTGCTCTTCCAAGTCCTTTGCTGTCTCTGACAGAATTACAATGTCATCGGTGTACTGTGTACTCAAATTTCCATTCCGCGCACACATTAAGTTTTCGTGATTCGCAAAAATCGCTTCTCATGAATGCCGATGTATTTCTTTCATTACTATCTCATCTGAGCCAGTATTCCGTCTTTAGCGACATAGGTTATCGAGGGGACGCTAAACTCTGACGGTCCTTCCTACCTTGACTCTCTCTCTCTCTCTCTCTCTCTCTCTCTCTCTCTCTCTCAAACACACACACACACACACACACACACACACACACACACACACACACACACGCACGCACACACACTACTCTCAGTACTCTTTACACTGAAGTGACAAAAGTGTGTGTGTGTGTGTGTGTGTGTGTGTGTGTGTGTTTGGAGCTTAAGGGCACTCAACGCCAAGGTTATCAGCACTGTGATAAAAGTCATAGGATACGTGGTAATATTGTGTCGGACCTCCTTTTGCCCGGCGTAGTGCAGCAACCCGACGAGGCATGAACTCACCGAGTCGTTGGAAGTCCCTTGCAGAAATACTGATTCATGCTGCCACTCCAGCCGTCCATAACTGCAAAAGCGTCTCCGGTGCAGGATATTGTGCACGAACTGACCTCTCTTTTGTGTCCCATAAATGTTCGATAGGATTCGTGCCGGGCGATATGAGTGGCCAAATCATTCGCTCGAACTGTCCAGAACGTTCTTCAAACCAATCGCGAACAATTGTGGTCTGGGGACATGGCGTATTGTCATGCATAAAAATTCCACCTTTGTTTGGTATCATGGCGTCCTTGAACGGCTTCAACCATTTCTGCTCAATGATGGGTTCAGTTGGCCCAGAGAACCCAGTTTATTCCATGTAAACACAGCCCACACCGTTATGGAATCACAACCAGCTTGCACAGTGCCTTGTTCGCAACTAGGGACCACGGTTGTCGTGGATTCTGGGCCACACTCGAAGCCAACAATCAGCTCTACCAACTGAAATCAGGTCTCATCTGACCGGGCCACAGTTTTCCAGTCGTCTAGGGTCCAGCCGATGTGGTCACGATCCCTGGAGGGCCGCTGCAGGCTCAAATGGTTCAAATGGCTCTGAGCACTATAGGACTTAACTTCTGAGGTCATCAGTCCCCTAGAACTTAGAACTACTTAAACCTAACTAACCTAAGGACATCATACACATCCATGCCCGAGGCAGGATTCGAACCTGCGACCGTAGCGGGCGCTCGGTTCCGGACTGTAGCGCCTAGAACCGCTCGGCCACAGCGGCCGGCCCGCTGCAGGCGATGTCGTGCTGTTAGCAAAGGCACTCGCGTCGGTCGTCTGCTGCCATAGATCACTATTGCCACACTTCGCAGTATTGTCCTAAACGATACGTTCGTCATACGTCTCACACTGCTTTCTGAGATTCTTTCGCGCAGTGTTGCTTGTCTGTTAGTACTGACAACTCTATGCAAACGCTGCTGCTCCCTGTCGTTAACTGCAGGCCGTCGGCCACGACATCGTCAGTGGTGAGAGGCAATGCCAGAAATCTGGTATTCTCGGGAAAAAACCCGTGGCACCGTGTATCCCGAAAAATTGAATTCTCTAACGATTTTTGAAACGATTTGTCTCATGCGTGTAGCTTTAACTACCAAACTCTGTTAATTCCCGTCGTGCCGCCATAATCAAATCTGAAACTTTTCACACGAATCACCTGAGTACAAATGACTGCTCCACCAATACACTGCCCTTTTATATCTTGTGTAGGCGATACTACCGCCCTCTGTTTATGTGCAATTGCTATCTCATGACTTTCGTCACCTCGGTGTAGAAAAACATGCCAGTTCTACATATCTCGAAGTACTCTCACTATTAGGTTGCTATGGATAGCTGCAATAGAAATCTTGATCAGTACTTGTATATTTTTTTATTCTAAACCGCACTCTGCTGGCTTCCAAATCAATGTAGCTTGTGTTCTATTCCATCTTGTCTTTTCCTTGATGTGTTGCCTACATTCTTTCAACTTTCTCTATTTCTTACCGAAACGCATTTTCACTTCATGCAGACGTGCTGCTCTCCTCGAGTAATATTTCCCTCGCCGTTCCTGTCTCTGCTGATGTTTGAGGGCGTGTTGAAAAGTAATGCCTCCGCATATTTCATCCGAAAACGCGTAAGGATTTTTAAATAAAACAAATATTTTTAACATTTTACATCTTTATTCTTCACGTCTACGTATTTTTTTCTCAACATGGTCACACTGGCGACGAACATATTTCTCCCAATGAGAGACCGGTTTGTTGATATAATCACTGTAGAATGATCAGCCTTATTGACAGAGACACAATTTCACCTCTGTTTGCACCACTTCATCAGTAGCAAAGTGAAGTCCTCGAAGGTGTTCTTTAAGTTTTGGAAATACAATCGTGCTCATAAATTAAGGGTAATGCTGATACATGGTGAAACAACACTCTGGTGGGCGGTTTGCGGGTTTAAATCACCTCCGGGTATTACCATGAGGTGCATTTGACCTGCGGTCGTCGCACGGTGGCACCGGCAGCAGTCCACGTACGCAGAAGTGTGTTGGTGTATGTCAGAGTACGGTGCAGCGAGTAAGTGTGCAGACGTTTTCAGACGTGCTAATGGTGACTGTGTGTTGAAAATGGCTCAAAGAACACATATTGGTAACGTTATGAGGCGTAAAATACTAGGGGGGCTGGAGGCTGGTCAAACACTGCAAGTCGTAGCACGGGCCCTCCGTGTGCCACAAAGTGTGATCTCAAGATTATGGCAACGATCCCAGCAGACATGAAACGTGTCCAGGCGCTACAGTACGGGACGTCCACAGTGTAAAACACCACAAGAAGACCGATAACTCACCACCAGTGCGCGCAGACGGCCACGGAATACTGCAGGTAGCCTTGCTCGGGACCTTACCGCAGCCATTGGAACAGTTGTCTCCAGACACACAGTCTGCAGACGACTGAACAGACATGGTTTATTCACCCGCAGACCTGAAAGGTGCATTCCACTGACCCCTGGTCACAGGAGAGCCGGTAAAGCCTGGTGTCAAGTACACAGTACATGGTCATTGGAACAGTGGTCCAGGTTATGTTCACGGACGAGTCCAGGTATAGTCTGAACAGAGATTCTCGCCGGGTTTTCATCTGGCGTGAACCAGGAAGCAGATACCAACCCCTTAATGTCCTTGAAAGCGACCTGTATGAAGGTCGTGGTTTGATGGTGTGGGGTGGGATTATGATTGGTGCACGTACACCCTTGCATGTCTTTGACAGAGGAACTGTAACAGATCAGGTGTATCAGGACGTCATTTTGCACCAGTATGTCCGCCTTTTCAGGGGTGCAGTGGGTTCCACCTTCCTCCTGATGGATGATAATGCACGGCCCCACCGAGAGGCCATCGTGGAGGAATACCTTGAAACAGAAGATATCGGGCGATTAGAGTGGCCTGCCTGTTCTCCAGACCTAAGCCTTGTCGAGCACGTCTGGGATGCTCTCGGTCGACGTATCGCTGCACGTCTTCAAACCCCTAGGACACTTCAGGAGCTCCGACAGGCACTAGTGCAAGAATGGGAGGCTATACCCCAGCAGCTGCTCGACCACCTGATCCAGAGTATGCCAACCCATTGTGCCGTTGGTGTAAGTGTGCATGGTGATCATATCCCATATTGATGTCGGGGTATATGCGCAGGAAACAGTGGCGTTTTGAAGCACATGTGTTTCGGGACGGTTTTCTCAACTTATCACCAATACCGTGGACTTATAGATCTGTGTCATGTGTGTTCCCTACGTGCCTATGCTATTACCACCAGTTTTGTGTTGTGCCACGTTGTGTGGCACCACATTCTGCAATTGTCCTTAATTTATGAGCATGAGTGTAGATAAAAATCGGATGTTACCAAGCAGGGACTGTTTGTAGGGTGATCGAGGACAGTGAACCCGAGGCGTCGGATTGTTGTAGATGTCGCATTGCTCGAGTGTGGTCTGTCGTTGTTATGCTGAAGGAGAGAGTGCGCCATGTGTGGACGAACACTTCGAATTAGAAACTCGACTGCAGCATGCTGTTTCCCACGCACCGACATAGTTACGTTACACACTATCGTGTTACACGCTACAGTCCGGAGCCCTCTAGCGGCAGAGGGCTGCAAACATGTAGACATAAAGAATAAAGATTTGAACTGTTAATAGCGTTTGTTTTATTTAAAAAGCATTGAGAGTTTTCACATAAGGGATTCGGAAGCATAACTTTTCAGTCCCCTCTCGTAACTCATATATCAACGTACCCAGGAGTCAAGAAGTCTTAAGCCAAGAACCACCTTATAGATCTTTATAACTTTGCCGCACAGATTCATAGCAGTGTAGGTACCGTTCTACAGAGTTTAGTTAACGCTTTTTCACTGTAACGGAAGAGATGTGAGCTCTTCTTTTAATTTACTACTCTCCCAAACAGAATCTTTCATCCGTTCATTTGAAGTGGATTTACAAGTACATAACATCCCTTGTGTTCCAGTTCCGATAACTTGGTGGGCCTCAAGAAATTTAATGGTTGCTTGAACACTGAAAACCTAATTGGTTTATTTTCTTTTTAGGCAAGAAATGATCTTTCTTTACCTTGTTTTCTTTATAAGTGGCTAGTCATACGACTAGAATACTCGTTATTTTCTTTCCTATATGCACTTTTCTGCTTGTTCACTGAGGTGGATTTTTGAAAGATTTTTAAAAGTTTATCTGTATCACATTGGCCTGTCTGTTGGTGAAAAATGTAGTTGATACCAAATAAAAGAATAGAAAAATACCTGAAGGAGATATAAAGTGCAAATACTCGGGCATGGGAAAGAGAAAAGCACATGCTACATTCAGTGAAGAGAAGGCAAACGGGTAAAAACACTGAAAACCCATCACTCCAAAGTAATAGATAAATTTATAACAGAGATCTTAGAAGAATTTCAAAGTAGAGTGAAGAGGCTGAAAAATCAGACAACCAGTTGCAAACAAAGCTTTATTAGCCCATTGACCTAGGTTTCGATATTTGTAAAAATATCTTCTTCAGAATGAATGGGCCTTCTTACATCACATGATGGTACATTAGATTAGATGAAGCCGAGCGGCTCTTGTCATATATAAAATTGATAAAACAAGAATTACCCCAAGCCATGGCTTTAGATAGCAGCCAGATTACACATATCATACTTCAGAATGAATGCTCACTAGTAAATGCCCACAGGTAGAGGCTCTTGTCAACGTAAAATTGTAATAGGGGTCACAGGATATATCTGCATACGTTACGTGTACATCATTCCAGAGACTAAGGCCAATATATGTCAAAAGCCGCTGGGCTTCATCTAATATACCATCATGTGATGCAACAAGACCCACACTTTCTGAAGAAGATATGTTTACAAATATCGAAACCTAGGTCAATGAGCTAATAAAGCTTTGTTTGCAGTTAGTTGGCTGATTTTTCAACCTCTTCAGATTTACACAGTTGCTGTTTCGCAGCCATGTTTAAGATTTTCAAAGTAGAGTTTTAAGGAATCGAGAGAGGAAGATTTGTTTTCAACGTACGATCGACGACAAGAACATTAGGGGCGAAGCTCGTGCTTTGATCTGGGAAAAATAGGGAGGGAAGTTGACCTTGCCCTTTTCGAAGGAATCATCTTTAAATGATTTTGTGAAACAACGAAACATCTAAATCTGGAACACTATTCTTCCGAATACGAGTCTAGTGTATGTCCATTGCACCATCTCGCTCGGTAGGAAGAGTTTTAGAATAAGAATAATCTTTCAGTAGACACCGCCACCAAATCGCTGCGACGCAGTATTGCTCGCCCTGGGAATTGCTGTATCAAATCCCGTTGGTGGTATAAATTTTCTGTGACAGAATTCCACCTGTCAGAGATGTAATGTCGAAATTTTATATTTACTGGTCAATTTTTGGCTGCACGTGTTCTTCGTTTAGCTGTAAAACTTCTCTGATATGTGTTGTCATAGCTTGGGTAACAGTCGTGTGTGAGCTCTGTTCACCTTGGGCACTACACCTTCACGCGATGCGCAGGTATTTATACAGCCCACATTAATCTAAAATACGCCCATGTCAGCAAGATCAATCAACGTGTGATATGTGCCAATTCTGAGCCAATTTTGAAGTCAGATACTGAAGTTCAGCGGTAGCGAACCTACTGGCAGTTGAGAAATATACATTGCACATGATACTGTTTGCTAGGGGCCGGCCGAAGTGGCCGTGCGGTTAAAGACGCTGCAGTCTGGAACCGCAAGACCACTACGGTCGCAGGTTCGAATCCTGCCTCGGGCATGGATGTTTGTGATGTCCTTAGGTTAGTTAGGTTTAACTAGTTCTAAGTTCTAGGGGACTAATGACCTCAGCAGTTGAGTCCCATAGTGCTCAGAGCCATTTGAACTGTTTGCTAGGATGCCCCATCGGACTTGAAGTCCCGTAAATCCCAAAGCTTTTCTTTAGTCACATCCATTATGTTCCTTTACTTTGCGAAGTGCGTGTGCTGTGTCCTAAGTCTAACTGCTCGGTTTGGATGACTGTAATAAATAAACATTCAACGTATTATTTTACTTACATTGTTGATTAAAATAAGAAAGCGGTTTCATATTTAACTTATAGTCTGGCAAGTCATTCGTCTTAAACGATTTAATCGGACGGGCATTTGGAACCTATACCTCCCGGATATGCGTCCATTGCCTTTAACATTGCTCCAGTCTGCTCAGTGCAAACCAATATAGATGTACGGCAAAACTATCAAGAGTCAAGTAAGAAGATGCTGGAAGGATATATTTGTTACATGGATAGCAAGAACGTTGGACCTCAGTGTAGTTTCACGGATATTCTGTCTATACTAAAACAACTTCTCAGTGAAATGAATATTACGTTCTTTAAAATACTTGTATTAAACATTATAGTGGTCCAAATAAACCCTCTTTCATAAATAAGGTGACTAACGTACGATAACGTCTTGGCGCACAGCCTTGATGTATATCATTCGGATCGCTGTACGAGAAGAACTTTTCATCGCAGTGGTCTGGCTTGCAAGTGGAGGAGTGAAAGTGGCGACAGTTATTGCGCACCGAAATGGACACAACTGTTTTGGGTTAAGACCCAGTCCTCCCCGCAATGAGTTATCGAATGAGGGCAGTGACGGTGTGATGGGGATCCATTCGCAGATGGGGAATTTAAATTCTTTGTACTAACGGAGAGACATAGCCTGTATGCTAGAGCATGCTAGAGCTAAGTTTCATCCTCTCACATCTCTCTCTCTCTCTCTCTCTCTCTCTCTCTCTGTCTCTCTCTCTCTCTCTCTCTCTCATCGTCATTAATAACACAAAACACAACACTATATTGAACCCACACTGATCACAGTCACGCTAAGTACTTACACTTGAGACGACAGTCATTGTTCACTCTGCCAAACTGTACAAGCAGGAAATCAGTTAAGAGTCTGAACTTACTTTTTAGGGTCTCCCAGGCAGTAAGAAAGTACTCTGAATTACTTACGTTTCATAAACTTCTTGGTTAATTCGTTAAACGTATTGTACTAAGTAATTCCTGTCAGTCATTAAATTTTGGATCCTTTTAATTAAATTTCCTTATGGCAATGGTGAACCCAGGTTTCATCCGAAGACCACTCCTAGCATGTTATTACGCTATGATAGTCGACATCATGCAGATTGCTTTCCTAGGCGTACATTTGGTGCTCAAACTTTTCCAGAACCACAGAGTACAAATTTTGTTTTTTGTCTTATTGCAGCGTAATCAAATACGCAAATGATGGTTTTCTAGAGCGAAGTCATTCAATATTTATGTTGCCGGAGAACGAATGAACAGGAAATTGCTAATGGTTCAGAATTTTCCTGAATTCTTTAAGAAATGCGTGTTGCCTTCGCAGTTGTGATGGAGGTATATGACTTAAGGGGGGGAATGTGATGAAATTGACCAAAAATGTCAATTTTCGATTTATTTTTTATTTGTTAGTACAACTCATGGACAATAAGTTCCCAAAGTTTCAATGTTGAAATCGCATCCGAAGTGCATGAAAATTAATTAAAAGTGTGACGCGGCCTCCCTGCCTCGCCCATGTTTTGAAGCAGCACTTTAATACCAGCTCAGTGAACAACGGTTCTGTGTATTACTTTCAATCAAACGTGGTACATACTCTTGGGTTTTACAGATCATATTTGGCTGTTCCTGCACTTCTCAAAAAGTGTGTTCATGGCAAAACCCAAAATCCAAGTGAGTCTCTAAATTCACTCATATGGAAACGATGCCCTAAAAACAAATTTGCATCTGCTACAGTTGTCAGAATTGTAACTTATGATGCGGTTATTGCATTTAATTATGGGAACGTCGGGAGGATGAAGTTATTAGAAAGAATGGGTTTCAAGATAGGAAATTTTACTCAAGACATCCTGAGAAAAATAGATTTACAGCTGAAAAGTCAGTTGAAGACTTGGCAAAGGAAAGAAGACAGACAACAAGAAACCAGAAGAGAAGCCTTGAAGGGAAAGACGACCCAGAGTACAAATTTGGTGCCTTCTAGAGAAGTGACATAAGGAAAAAAGTTAGGTTGAACTTTAAATTGCATTTCCTGAGAAGTTTTTTTTAAGTTTATGTACCTCTTCCTCAGATTCTGCAAATGCAAGAATTATGAAATTTTGTACACATATTTCTGTAAAACTAATAAACGTTGTCTCAAGAGCAAATTTTGAAATTCTGATTGCAAGCTGAGATATGGGACAAAGCGCTTGGAATTTTGCATGAATTTAAAATTGTACTTTTGGAATTATAATTAAAAATTATGAAAATTCTCCTATTTGACATATTCCAAAAACCTCATGAGAGAAGCTTACAACATATAAAGAGATGCGACAGGGAAAATTTTGTAGAAATCTCTTGAATACTTTCTGAGAAAAAGGAACATACATTATTTTTTGAAAATAAAACTTCAAATTCCATTCAAAAAAAAGTTGAATATATATAATCAAAGGATTTTATATGTAAATGTGTTACTTTCATGTAAAGCGTGGTACAAAATTTCATTGCCATATCTCTAAAACTGTGGATTTGGTGAATTTTTGAAATAGTGTGTGTATTTCATCAACTCCCCCACTTAAGGCTGCTAGCCATAAGGTGGAGGTACTCTTAATGTATTACGAGTCGTCGGGAACTACAAGTCCATTATACCTGAATGCCCAGAAAATATCCCTGAACTATCCCCGAAATTTTGTCGGCGCATTTCAGGTTCTTAAAAATGAAAACATTCACCTTAATATCAACTATTTCGACCGAGAAACAAGGAAAAATCTTGAAGTATAAGTGTAGAACCCACGTACTTAAACTTCAAAACAGTAAATAATCTGCAGTCGGCAACCTTAATTACTTAAATCATACAACACTAAAATTAAACAGCCCGTCCAATAAAACATGCGAACGCTCACAAGATTTGCGTCTCTAACTCTGAATTCAGAGTATTTTCTTACTGTCTGGGAGACCCTAAAAAGTAAGTTCAAACTCTTAACTGATTTCCTGCTTGTACAGTTTGGCAGAGTGAACAATGACTGTCGTCTCAAGTGTAAGTACTTAGCGTGACTGTGATCAGTGTGGGTTCAATATAGTGTTGTGGTTTGTGTTATTAATGACGATGAGAGAGAGAGAGACAGAGAGAGAGAGAGAGAGAGAGAGAGAGAGAGTGAGAGAGAGAGAGAGACAGAGAGAGAGAGAGATGTGAGAGGATGAAACCTAGCTCTAGCATGCTCTAGCATACAGGCTATGTCTCTCCGTTAGTACAAAGAGTTTAAATTCCCCATCTGCGAACGGATCCCCATCACAGCGTCACTGCCCTCATTCGATAACTCATTGCGGGGAGGACTGGGTCTTAACCCAAAACAGTTGTGTCCATTTCGGTGCGCAATAACTGTCGCCACTTTCACTCCTCCACTTGCAAGCCAGACCACAGCGATGAAAAGTTCTTCTCGTACAGCGATCCGAATGATATACATCAAGGTTGTGCGCCAAGACGTTATCGTACGTTAGTCACCTTATTTATGAAAGAGGGTTTATTTGGACAACTATAAAGTTTAATACAAGTATTTTAAAGAACGTAATATTCATTTCACTGAGAAGTTGTTTTAGTATAGACAGAATCTCCGTGAAACTACACTGAGGTCCAACGTTCTTGCTATCCATGCAACAAATATATCCTTCCAGCATCTTCTTACTTGACTCTTGATAGTTTTGCCGTACATCTATATTGGTTTGCACTGAACAGACTGGAGCAATGTTAAAGGCAATGGACGCGTATCCGGGAGGTATAGGTTCCAAATGACCGTCCGATTAAATCGTTTAAGACGAATGACTTCCCAGACTATAAGTTAAATATGAAACCGCTTTCTCATCTTAATCAACAATGTAAGTAAAATAATACGTTGAATGTTTATTTATTACAGTCATCCACACCGAGCAGTTAGACTTAGGACACAGCACACGCACTTCGCAAAGTAAAGGAACATAATGGATGTGACTAAAGAAAAGCTTTGGGATTTACGGGACTTCAAGTCCGAAGGGGCATCCTAGCAAACAGTATCATGTGCAATGTACATTTTTCAACTGCCATACGTTAAGCGCTCTGAAGTGCAGTCGGTGAAGCGTTGTAGCTGAGACAGGTTGGGACGGCGGCGCGGCTGAATGGAACGGGCCCGGTCACGTGGGCGTCAGGCGCGCCAGACGTCGGCTTATCTGGCGACCCGCTGAACTGCCCGATAAGCGTCTGCCTCCGTTGTGTGCCCTCTGCGACGTCTCCGCCGCGAGGGCTGCACCAGCAAGAAGTCAGACGGTCACCAAACCACAGAACTGCAGTACAAAGAAGTTAGATGTTATTCCACGTTGTCGTATCGCCGTATCTGCACCGACATTGAATATAAAAATATGACATTACTATCATCTCATGGAGGGAGGCTTGACATTTCTACACCAACTTCAGACGCATCCATTGTGCTTACGAGGTGCATTCAAGTTCTAAGGCCTCCGATTTTTTTTCTAATTAACTACTCACCCGAAATCGATGAAACTGGCGTTACTTCTCGACGTAATCGCCCTGCAGACGTACACATTTTTCACAACGCTGGCGCCATGATTCCATGGTAGCGGCGTAGGCTTCTTTAGGAGTCTGTTTTGACCACTGGAAAATCGCTGAGGCAATAGCAGCACGGCTGGTGAATGTGCGGCCACGGAGACTGTCTTTCATTGTTGGAAAAAGCCAAAAGTCACTAGGAGCCAGGTCAGGTGAGTAGGGAGCATGAGGAATCACTTCAAAGTTGTTATCACGAAGAAACTGTTGTGTACCGTTAGCTTGATGTGTGGGTGCGTTGTCTTGGTGAAACAGCACACACGCAGCCCTTCCCGGACGTTTTTGTTGCAGTCCAGGAAGGAATTTGTTCTTCAAAACATTTTCGTAGGATGCACCTGTTACCGTAGTGCCCTTTGGAACGCAATGGGTAAGGATTACACCCTCGCTGTCCCAGAACATGGACACCATCATTTTTTCAGCACTGGCGGTTACCCGAAATTTTTTTGGTGCCGTTGAATCTGTGTGCTTCCATTGAGCTGACTGGCGCTTTGTTTCTGGATTGAAAAATGGCATCCATGTCTCATCCATTGTCACAACCGACGAAAAGAAAATCCCATTCGTGCTGTCACTGCGCGTCAACATTGCTTGGCAACATACCACACGGGCAGCCGTGTGGTCGTCCGTCAGCATTCGTGGCACCCACCTGGATGACACTTTTCGCATTTTCAGGTCGTCATGCAGGATTGTGTGCACAGAACCCACAGAAATGCCAACTCTGGAGGCGATCTGTTCAACAGTCATTCGGCGATCACCCAAAACAATTCTCTCCACTTTCTCGATCATGTCGTCAGACCAGCTTGTGCGAGCCCGAGGTTGTTTCGGTTTGTTGTCACACGATGTTCTGCCTTCATTAAACTGTCGCACCCACGAACACACTTTCGACACATCCATAACTCCATCACCACATGTCTCCTTCAACTGTCGATGAATTTCAATTGGTTTCACACCACGCAAATTGAGAAAACGAATGATTGCACGCTGTTCAAGTATGGAAAACGTCGCCATTTTAAGTATTTAAAACAGTTCTCATTCTCGCCACTGGCGGTAAAATTCCATCTGCCATACGGTGCTGCCATCTCTGCGACGTATTGACAATGAATGCGGCCTCATTTTAAAACAATGCGCATGTTTCTATCTCTTTCCAGTCCGGAGGAAAAAAATTGGAGGCCTTAGAACTTGAATGCACCTTGTACATAAAGTACCAGGTGGTAGTGTCATTCTCACCAAGCTCTCTCAAGCTGTTCTTGTGTTGTGTTCTCGATGTCTCTGGTAGAACTCGTATTTTTTAGCTTCGCTGGAAGCGTATGAACGTCAACCTTAAGTGAGACGAAACCCCACAAGGGAAATTCATCCAAGAAGGTGGACATCTGTCGGCAACGCAGCCATGTTCTCCAACAACAACGTGCCTGTTTACTGATAGCATTGGCACTCAGTTGCCAGCGTCGAAAATTCAAACATTCCTCTTAGTGTTATTGATATGGTCAAGAATTTACATCAAGTGTTGGCGAAAATACGACCGCTTCGAGCTGTGTTTGAATTACATTTACAGGAAAAATCGCAACAAAAAAAAGTAGGGAAATGAAATGTCGGGAACACATATGTGGAGGTAATACATTTGAGTGATTAACACTGCAAAATCGTAGGTTAATGTGTGTACGAGATAATACATTGCAAATGTGAAAAAAAATGGTTCAAATGGCTCTGAGCACTATGCGACTTAACTTCTGAGGTCATCAGTCGCCTAGAACTTAGAACTAATTAAACCTAACTAACCTAAGGACATCACACACATCCATGCCCGAGGCAGGATTCGAACCTGCGACCGTAGCGGTCGCTCGGCTCCAGACTGTAGCGCCCAGAACCGCACGGCCACGCCGGCCGGCGCAAATGTGAAATAATGGTACATTAATAACCAGTGTAACCTTCAGAATTATGAATACAAGCGTTCTAAGAAGCTCACAGGGCCGGATGTCGGTTTGTGGGATGGAGTTCCATGCCTGTTGCACGTGGTTGGTCAGTACAGGAACGGTTAATGCTGCTTGTGGATGACGCTGGAATTGTCGTCGAATGATGTCCCATATGTGCTCGATTCGAGAGAGATCTGGTGATGAGCAGACCAAGGCATGGTGCAGGGAATGGCAATTGAATCTCAATGTAGACAAGTGTAATGTGCTGCGAATACATAGAAAGAAAGATCGTTTATCATTTAGCTACAATATAACAGGTCAGCAACTGGAAGCAGTAAATTCCATAAATTATCTGGAAGTAGGCATTAGGAGTGATTTAAAATGGAATGACCACATAAATTAATCGTCGGTGAAGCAGATGCCAGACTGAGATTCATTGGAAGAATCCTAAGGAAATGCAATCCGAAAACAAAGGAAGTAGGTTGCAATACACTTGTTCGCCCACTGCTTGAATACTGCTCACTGGTGTGTGTGTGGGGGGGGGGGGGGAGGGGGGAGCGTACGTACCAGATAGGGTTGGTTCAAGAGATAGAGAAGATCCAACGGAGAGCAGCGCGCTTCGTTACAGGATTATTTACTAATCGCGATAGCGTTACGGAGATGATAGATAAACTCCAGTGGAAGACTCTGCAAGAGAGACGCTCAGTAGCTCGGTACGGGCTTTTCTTGAAGTTTCGAGAACATACCTTCACCGAGGAGTCAAGGAGTATATAGCTCCCTCCCACGTATATCTCGCGAAGAGACCATGAGGATAAAATCAGAGAGATTAGAGCCCACACAGAGGCATATCGATAATTTTTCTTTCCACGAACAATACGAGACTGGAATAGAAGGGAGAACCGATAGAGGTACTCAAAGTATCCTCCGCCAAACACCGTCAGGTGATTTGAGGAGTATAGATGTAGATGTAAATATAGAAGGCAATATGTCGACACTCTGTAGAGCATGTTGGGTTACGACAGCGGTATGTGAGTAAGTATTATCATGATGGAAACATCCCCTGAAATGCTGTTCATGAATGGCGGCAGAGCAGGTCGAATCAGCAGATTGACGTAAAAACTTCCAGTCAGGGTGCTCGGTATAACCACGAGAGTCCTCCTGCTGTAATACGAAATCTCATCTCAGACTAAAACCCAGGTGTTGGTCGAGTGTGTCTAAGCCGCTGACAGGTTTGTTGCAGGCGCTCACCTGCCTTGCTCCTAATCAACACATGGGCATCACTGGCAGCGATACAGAACTGGCTTTCACCAGAAAACACAGCAGACCTCGACTCCACCCTCCAATGAGCTCTCTCTTGACACCACTAAACACAAACGGCGATGGTTTGGGGTTAGTGGAGTGCACGCTCCATGACATCTGGCTCTTCGTACAACCGTACCTTCTCGTGACCACCGCTGCCAGCAATCATGTACAGTGGCTACATTCCTGCCAAGCCTTTCTGCAGTGTGGTGAAAGTAATATCCAGCTTCTCATAGCCCCATTACACGACCTCGTTCAAATTCAATGAGCAGTTCATAATAGCGTCTTTGTGGTCTTAAGGGCGCTCTTGACCAACACTGTGTAACTCCGGAAATGCATATCCTTCTATTTCCATCTCTTGTACTACAATTTTTTTCTTGTTTTGTTACCTCAAGATATGACATTTCTGTGTCTTTATATATTGTAATTATTTTACTGTATATATATATATATATATATATATATATATATATATATATATATATGCATTTATGTTGGTTTGTTTTATGAATATTATTTGTATTTATACGCTGGGTCTGGCCTAGGAAAAACTATGCAATCGAACGAATACATCGATAGGTCGTGTGGAGAACCAAAGTGTTTAGGATCTTTGGTAGTGTTAACTCTGTCGCGTGGAGCGCGAGCAGAGAGAGTCTGGCGTGGGTGGTGCAGTGGAGCAGGTGTGTTGTGTGAAGCTCCCGCGAGTTGCCGCGCTTTCGGGGTTTGGCAGCATGTAATTGCGCTCGACTTGCGATGATAGTTTCTGACATGGTGTCGCGGACGGGAAGCATTAGCTGGCGGACATCAAGAGCCCGTTTCGTCTGGTGACCGTGTCGAGAAGAAGGCGCGCCAACATCCAGCTTCTGCAGCAGCGACGGCCGACAATTAGTGACTGTCGCCACCTCCTCGATCGACGGCTTCAAACCTTCAATCAACCAACAAGGAAGACTGGAAGCACGTAAAGTTTTAGAACTGTATGGCAGACCTCAGCTTTTCAAACTTTTAAAATTGTTGCATCACAAAATTACAGCAACTTAGCATGAACGTTTGTTGCTCATTGTCCCAATTGCATTACCAAGCAGGGTCCCTTCCTTTTCCGGAATGAACCCGAGTGTCGTTGAAATTCAAACGCCAGCATCATTCGATTTCACTGCTTTAATTTCAAAGTTCAGTTAAGGTATTCATAGCTGGCTACAATATTTAGATTACATAAGCACAAATTAAGAGTGCGAGTTTTGTTACCGTATTTTAGCATACTTGAGACTGCAGCTCAGCTTGGTACGTACTAAATTTTACTATTGTTAATTGTTCAGAATCATTTAATTCAAGTTCAAAGTTAAATCTCTTATTTCTAAATTGCGTAGATTCAAGTAGCTTTTGAAATGATTGTTGAGGTAGTCCAACACTTACCGTATTTTGCTGAATTTCGATGTGCTTCAGAAAGAAAGCTCACTATTAACTTCAGTCACTAAATTAACTTTCGATTTTCCGGTTTTATTAATTCTTTTGCTAAATTAAGTCAGAGTGTAGCGAAATTTATTACTTCTGACAAACTTTCAGTTTTCACACTACACGTGTCAACCTTCAGTTGCCACGCTTCTAGTGCTAATGAAATATGTGTAATAACCTTTCTTTTTCAGTTACTATAGTAATTGTCCTTAGGACTGGCGACTGTAATTTTCCCCAAATCTCAAATATCTA
This sequence comes from Schistocerca cancellata, assembly GCF_023864275.1. Lineage (NCBI taxonomy): Eukaryota > Metazoa > Arthropoda > Insecta > Orthoptera > Acrididae > Schistocerca > Schistocerca cancellata. Next base: position 731,142,395 of record NC_064629.1, read on the forward strand.
ATTACCGCTAGTTAATTGTTAACGTAACGGCCGCACATTTACTTTCTTTATTAACTTTACCCCTTTCCAAAATTAATTTCCACCAGTTTCATTAGCATTTTTCCCTTTCATTTCGATGTAACCCTTTCCTTCCTCTTTACCGACAAATTAACTTCGGTGACGATTGCTTTTCCCAAATTTCCATTAGGTACACGCGGTTTAATTTTTCACTGTCATTAAGGTCGATAAGTGAGGGGGAGGCTACAACTGGCTCAACACGTCCAACGCCAAGGGCAACTAACACTCACGATCGTTACAGAGTGTATTTAAAGCGAACTGATTTACATCCTCATAGTGACGCTACCAGCACTCTTATGCAACTGGCGCGAAATTTGAATAATCATCTTTCAGATGTAGTAACACGTCTACGAACTTTCGTTTATGTCGTACAACTCTTTTTTGGTGTTGCGATTTGTTTCTCGTCAGTGTGTTAATGCTTAATAACGACGGTGTGACTAAATGAATGAAAGAAATAATGTTGGTCGCTGCCTACTGCAAACCTTGCCTACAGTGTCTGACAAAAAAAGTGAGTACCCAGAAGACGTTGTCGGATGTGAATGTTACTGCGTACAACTACACACCATCGTAAATGACAAGAGCTACAATTCTTTGTGACGGGTAGAACACGTTAGTGTTGTTCGTGTTTGGTGTTGTTACCTGGCCTGACAAGTTAAATAAACCACGTGAGCAGCGTGTGGTGTCGAGTGATAATAAATAATAATAGCGTGTGACGAGGGCCTCCCGTAGGGTAGACCGCTCGCCTGGTGCAAGTCTTTCGATTTGACGCCACTTCGGCGACTTGCGCGTCGATGGGGATGAAATGATGATGATTAGGACAACACAACACCCAGTCCCTGAGCGGAGAAAAATCTCCGAACCAGCCGAGAATCGAACCCGGGCCCTTAGGATTGACAGTCTGTCGGGCTGACCACTCAGTTACCGTGGGCGGACGTGTCGAGTGGTCCCTGTGAAGGACTCGGAAACGCTGCGTTATCATCTCCTGGCAGAGTTAGAAAGGAGCTTCGTTGTGGCTCTCTGTTTAGCCAGCTGGACGAATCTTGCAACATCCAGAACTGTGGGACATTCGGTTGTAACAGCGGCACGGTTTTGGACTGCATGGGAACATGAGTGCAGGTATACTCACCGCCAACGTTTCGGTCGAACACGTCTGCCCAAGCCGGCCTCTGTGGCCGAGCGGTTCTTGGCGCTTCAGCCCGGAACCGTGCTGCTGCTACTGTCGCAAGTTCGAATGTCCGAGGGGGCATGGATTGTGTGATGTCCTTAGATTAGTTAGGTTTAAGTAGTTCTAAGTCTAGGGGACTGATGACCTCAGATGTTAAGTCCCGTAGTGCCCAGAGCCATTTTTTTTGAACGTCTGCCCACCACAAGGGAGCATCGGCGTTTTGTGCACCAAGCACATCGTAACCCCTTCACATGTGCGCCTGCTATCCAAGAACAGGTAATGGGCTCACGGCAACATTCTGTGTCATCCAGCACCATTGGTCGGAGACAATCAGCAGGTGCAGTAGGCTGCCAGTAACGGTACAACACAAACGTCTGCATTTGGAGTGGTACCGTCATTGGGAACCATGGACTTCTGATGAATGGCAGTGCACTGTGTTCAGTGCGATGAATCGCGATTCTTCACTAACCCGGATGACCATCGTCAGCGATTATGGTGGTGTCCTGAGGGGATATGCCATTCTTCCAATGTTTTTGAGAGGTACTTTAGTATTATTCCTGGTGTCATGGTGAGGGGAGCCATCCGGTATGACGTCAGGTTACGACTGGTATTGACTGAGGGAACTCTGACGGCGCAACTGGACCTAACGGACATCCTGCGTCATCAAGTGTTAATTTTCATGCGACAATATCGTGGCGCCACTTTTTAACAGAACAATGCTCGTGCCACTATAAAATGTCTGCATGTTGCAGAGGGACTCCTGTGCCTAGCAACATCCCTAGATCTATCCACAGTAGAAGATGTATGGAGCTAGTTTGGACGTCAACTCCATCCCAGTGCCACTATTAAGGACCATTTACAACATTTGTGCGCCAGATTGCCTCAGGAGAAGATACAACTGCTTTATGACACTTTTCCCAATGGAATCAGTGCCTACATCGAGGTCCGGGAGGGGTGGAGCGTCCTACTAATGAGTGAGCTCATACTTCGAAATTCTTTCTAAATCTGACTCGATATTGCAATCACTTAAATAACATCACATAACCTCTCCACCTTCGCAGTTTCATTTCGTATCCTCCTCCTCTTCTGAGCGCTTATCTTTTTTTTTTCAGACAGTGTAATTGACAGTATTTTGACGAATCACATTTCAGGTATCTTGAAAGTAATTGTCTTGTGTAGGTGGCTGTAATGTGAATGTGTTTAGCGCAGTCCCGTGTTAGTATTGTTGATGACTGTGATGGCGATGATGAGAGAGAGAAATGACTGAAACTAGTTGCTGGAGCATAGCCCACTGCTCTCGAACTGCATCAAGGTGGCAGCCGATATAAACGTTCCCATTGGACTGACTGATCACCATCATCATTGAGGCACTGGGGTGAGATTTGGAATTTAATCCAGGACACGCCTGGTGATCGGGTTCTCTGCGCCACCATCTGTTCTTCAGCTTTTGAGTCTGACCTTCACAGGCAAACCATACAAACATGCATCATGTGGGTGACTTAAAGAGAGCCTCTCATCAAACGAATGTCATGCCTAATGTAGCCACCAAAGTATTAATACATTTCTGTATATAAACAAGTTTAGAATTTAGTGATGCTTATCGGTTAACTTCTTAGGTTTGAACGATGATTATGTTTAGAGCTCCATGATGTTTCTACCTTTACAGTAATGTCACTAGCTCGTAACTATTGTTAAATATCTCTTATGTCTTATACATTGATACTCATTTCTAACATAGATCACTTCGTCGATAGGTCCAAGTATTTCTCCACAAGAGCTAGTGTAATAGCAATATAGTCCCCGCCGGCCGGTTAAGACGGTCAATATGAGTGCGGAATGTCCTCCCGGTTGAAGTTAGCTCTCTGACAATTGCGTTTAAACTACTTGCCATTGGTCCTGCATCTATAGAGATATTCCTTGTATATGATCATCATCTAAGGCAGAACTGTTAGAGGGGACCTTTAACTCTGGAATATATCTCTTGTATAGATATAAACTCCACAGAGGAAGGATACGGCCTATCCACCTGGAGTGTTACCCCGTAGAACTTAACTGATTCCCCTTGACGAACAACCGTGCATTTCATTTCTCTAGCGGTATCACAACAATTTATGACATCTGATCTTCATCAGTCTACGTGAAATGGAGTGAAAGTATCATATGTCTATTGATGTCCACTTGAAAATACAAAGACCCTTACACAGTTTTAACTGATACTCGAACTTTAATATAAAATATCGATAATAGCCCTTATTCTTCTGATACACATCATATATCTCCCTGGATTAATTTTGTGCGTTGTGGCTCCGAACGTGTGTGTCCGATTTTCAAGGAATGTGAACTCATCTCAAATTCACCACAGCTGAGCAGCTTAACTGCGCAAAATAGCTGTGTCCTGTTGCAATTGCCAGTTACGATTGCCAAATTGTAAATTTTAATCACTGTTCCAAAATTTCCACAAGACCGTTTGAGAATTCTAAAATGGTTTAGAGAGAAACAAAATATGAAATGTCTTCCTAAATTCACAAACTAATTATATAAACGTCTGATTTTACCCATAGAAGAATTACTGTGATCAGATTATGAGATACTGCTGAAGTAATTAATTGAGAAATCGCGATTCGGAGTTGAGCATATGATGAGGGAGCGATATTTGCTGGTATATTCTTAGGTATCTTCACTAAATGACTTACATTACAGACTGGCTACTCTCCGTTCTTACATTCTGCGATTATTGATATGTGTTCCATACTGGTTGCCAGATGCAGTACAATAAAGTGCCAACAGTTATGTGGCAGTGATACGCGAGAGCTGTGCCATAAAAAAGCTTGTTAACTGAAGATCGTTCACGTTGCACATGTAGTTGGAGTGCCGCATCCTCTATACAGAGTTGCTACTCACCACAGTCTAAACAAAATGCAATTCATTTAAACCATCGTCGAACACAACTCTCCAAACCTCTTGAAAAAATCAGACAGGAAATTAATTATTCTTCACAGCTATGCTCGTCTTAAACAGGGGTGTATATTGTGGTAAATCACGTAACATCGCGCCCACGTTGGAAGCTGAAATACGGTGAACAGAAATTTTTAGTGGGGATGTAGGGAAAATTAATTGATTTCTTGTGTGCTGAGCGCCAGGCTTCATCATCATTAATCAGACTAAAAGTCACCTCCTCACTACATAAGCGCAAAACATTGGAATGTCTGTCAGGGTAGCACAGACAGTAATATCAAAACAATTTATTAAAACAACACAAAAAAGAAACATCATTAAAACGTTTAGAATGAGCATACAAGGTACAGATGGTTTCTCTAAGGAGCTCACTTGTTGGTTATATCTCATCGGAGTTCTAAATCGGCCGTTGGCTGTGCAGAGTTGAATATTGGCCGGCGTCGATTTACTGCAGCGCGTTTCTTGGGCTGTTGTTTTGTCATTCCTCTCTGCGTCCAAGCAGTGCGTGGCAGATGATTGACAGCTGTTGCAGACCGAATTACCTGTTCCCTTTGTGCAGGCCGAGAGGGATTAGCGCTGCGTTCCTACACTGGCAAGGGCTACACGGCCGGCGCATTCGCTGTTTAGGCTGCTGCATCACAAAGGGTCACCTCTGTGACCGGGGTGACATTTTGCATGGGACCTAATTACAGAGGTGTCACCCAATGATACGAATTTGATTCAAATGACCGTGGCCATGAGAATGACTCTTTGGCAGCAGAGATCAGTACTGCAATCAGACTGCGAAAACAGCATCAGCTGTGAGATGGAAAACAGAATTCAGAAAAGAATACAAAGGCGAATTCTAGTCAGAATGAGCATCGAATCTGAACAAAACCAGAGAAGATTGGAGTGACAATGAGAACAATTTGGAGAAGACTGAAGTTATCATACCATCACATCAGCACTATGGGCGAGTGCAGACTAAGTCCTGACTACCAAGTCTTCAGATGAAGTCCCAGCACGACGTGTCTCCAAAGTCATCACGAAGTCAGACATCAGCTACCGTCCAAGACAAAGCAGTAACGGAGAAGTAACCGATTTGTGACATTTTACCAGTTCCTAACCAGGAGTTAGGTAGTTTAGTTTTTGTATTTCTGCGTGTTAATTGAATATTTACTAGACACAATCCTCACGTTTTCGTTTGAATAGTAAAGTAACTGATTTTGTGACATTTTACAAGTTTCTATCCAGGAGCGAATTATTTAGTCTCACCTGTGTGATTCAGTATTTTAGTTTTTGAATCTCTGTTTGAAAATCTAATTTACTAGACACAGTTCTTGCATCTTCGTGTCTACAGTAGAGTTTCGTACCATCTGTCGATAATCGTTTGTTTGTCTTTGTAGCGTAGTTTTCATCGGTTTTTAGTGTGGACAGGGACTGTGGTTGCTGTGTGCTGATAGGAGTTAAGCTGGTGACATTTTGCTCTCAGCTCCAAGCTTCGGTTACAGAGATTGAGGCTGCAGTGGGACTGTTGTGGACCGGCCGCAGAGAACCAAAGGACATCCGGCACAACCCACGAGTCCGCCAATCGGTCTGCACCGGTGGCCGGAGGCCCTATTCTATATCCTTCGTACCGATCGGTGCAGTAGGTTAGTCTCGGTAGTGACGTCATTTTCGGTTCTTTATCCGAATTTCCTATTAGTAAGCTTCTGAGACCTTTACCGAATGATCCTCCTGCCGATTTTTCGACAACTGTACCAAGAGGTTTTGGATTTCGGTATGGCCCTGTCGTTCGGTTAGCTGTGGTTTATTTACACCTATAATTTGTTATTTTAAACATATTCAGCGGTTTTAGCTTTGGATTTAGTGATTGTGTTACTAAACAATCACCTCAGCACGTGTCCGGTTGGAAAGTGAGTTCATAATAGACTATTTTCCTTTGTTAGAAATATGATTCGGTTAGGTTGTCACATTGAATGATTACAACATAAAAAAAGTTTTCGGTCAATATTCTCTCAAAATACTTTTTATTTTTATGTAATTAAGAGTTTAAAGATCAATAAATATCAAGACGTCGGCTCTGCTTATGTATATTATACGAGTGTTAGCTGAAATTTCTAGTGACCTCGCGTACCCTTTTCCGCAAATGGTTTACTTATTAACTATCGAAACGCGTTTAAAACTTTTAGGTAACAATGCAAAGGAATTTGGTGAAGTCTGAGAGAGGTAACCTTCCAAAATTTCAAACATTTACGACTTACACCCGCATCATTCGACAACGAAGTCAGCCTGTGTCTCTCTCGAATGGAATTACACAAAATAAAGCGCCAACAGTGCGTAAGTTGCAGTTGCGGAGTTGCTAAGGTGATGAACTGCTGTGGCAGAAGTGTGTACCGCTGGATGCGAAAACGTTTTTTTTTTTTTCTTTTTTTTCCCTCTTTGTGTTTGCAATACATTCTGAGACTTCGTTAATCGTCAAAGTTAAGCATTCTTATGAAATATTCGTTGTAATTTACACGTAAGAGCACGCTTTCTCAGTAACGAGTATCTCCGATTTCGTGAATTCCGTATGTTTAAGAAATGAAAGATGAAATTACTGTGCACGAAACAACTGACAGTGACATATATATTACTTCTTGTCACAAATAATTCACTATTTTCTTCGTAGCGATTTCCGAGAGTGTGATCAGAAAGGAATCTAAGAGCACAACGTAAATTACTGCGAATGAAACTAGCAGCAATTATCTTTATACTCTAGCTTGTCACATTTATTTACCTGCGATCGAATCCTTAAGAACAGTAGACAGAGATGAATGGTTCCTGTCATAATATTTTCAGACTATACCACCATATATGAAACATTTTGATTCATCAGATGCATGTTATAAACTGCAACCAACTTCTATAGCTGCACTCGCCACACGCTCACTAAAAGGCGATTTTTTTACATTTTGTTTTTATGAACCAGATCGTTGATGCATCATATAAGGAAGTAGGCTGCTTCATGATTTGGATCTCTAGGAGCGAGCTACAACCACATTCTATGCATCTTCTTATTCTTTGACACTCTCTTAAACAATTTTTCGGGTTCGTCGAGATGTGTTCCGTCTATGCAACTAACCGAAGGCAGTTTATTCCCACGCGTGCTTCGCATCTTTATTTCTGAAGCATCATCACGAATAAAGGAAGCGAAATGCATATGGCAATAAACAAACTGCCTTCAATTAGTTACATGGACAGAACGTACCTTCATGAATTTTGAAGCAACTAAGGAACAACAGAAAATAGAAAAAATGACGATTTTGTTGGGTGTTTCTATAGATATACAAGGCTAATATAAATGATTGAAGCGATTTCATAAATTCACTGTAGCTCCACTCATTGACATATGGTCACGACACACTACAGATACGTAGAAAAACTCATAAAGTTTTGTTCGGCTGAAGCCGCACTTCAGGTTTCTGCCGTCACAGCGCTCGAGAGCGCAGTGAGACAAAATGGCGACAGGAGCCGAGAAAGCGTATGTCGTGCTTGAAATGCACTCACATCAGTCAGCCATAACAGTGCAACGACACTTCAGGACAAAGTTCAACAAAGATCCACCATCTGCTAACTCCATTCGGCGATGGTATGCGCAGTTTAAAGCTTCTGGATGCCTCTGTAAGGGGAAATCAACGGGTCGGCCTGCAGTGACTGAAGAAACGGTTGAACGCGTGCGGGCAAGTTTCACGCGTAGCCCGCGGAAAATTGGCTCATGCCACAACTGGAGACCGACAGCGCCGACTTCATCTTTCAACAGGATGGTGCTCCACCGCACTTCCATCATGATGTTCGGCATTTCTTAAACAGGAGATTGGAAAACCGATGGATCGGTCGTGGTGGAGATCGTGATCAGCAATTCATGTCATGGCCTCCACGCTCTCCCGACTTAACCCCACGCGATTTCTTTCTGTGGGGTTTAAACCTCCTCTTCCAAGAAACGTGCCAGAACTGCGACCTCTCATCAGCGATGCTTTCGAACTCATTGATGGGGACATGCTGCGTCGAGTGTGGGAGGAACTAGATTATCAGCTTGATGTCTGCCGAATCACTAAAGGGGCACATATCGAACATTTGTGAGTGCCTAAAAAAACTTTTTGAGTTTTTGTATGTGTGTGCAAAGCATTGTGAAAATATCTCAAATAATAAAGTTATTGTAGAGCTGTGAAATCGCTTCAATCATTTGTAATAACCCTGTATTTGTACAATGCTGTACTACACTCCATTCCTAATTCATATTCCGAAACGTAAAATCCAAAACAAGACGTCGATGTGAATGAGAATAAAATGATATAATGTGACATTTACGACAGTTTCCAGAACACAGTCAATATTCTATCGTTATCATGCATTAATGGAAGCCCGTGCTCAGCGAAATTTGAACAGTATTACGTACTTTTCGGTACTGTGAAGAATGGCATGACTGTGTCGGCTGCTAGCCACTTCGAGTTCATGCTGCTGTGGTGCTGCAGTGCGCATGCGCGGATCTGAGGCAGATTGCTTTTCATTGGTTTGCGCGAAGAGAACTAACAACAGCGTTTCGGTTCGCTAGGACCGTTCGGCATCGCTTTCGAAATGCTTACTGAATAATGTTGGGGCTCTGTTTCGAAAACAAGACCGTTCGGTGCGCTAGCGTACCGAACCGATCAGCAAAATGGCAGAAAGATACAGAATATGGCCCCAGCCCACTTACTGCTCGCAATGAGGTTGACCCCTCACCCGTAGTCGAGTGGGAGGTCGCCTTGGGACGTGGCGGGATGCGAAAGACTTCCCATGAGGCCGAACGTAGGGCTCCCTGGTTATTCTGACAAACAGGTTCCAGTTTCTATCTGTGGCTGTCAATGTCCCTCAGCTAGATGCAGTTGCTTGTTCTGTTTGAGAGGAAATCTCTCAGCCTGCAAGATCCGGACAGTCACAGAGGATGGGATTGCTGACAGCTGGGAGCTGCAATTCCAGGTGCATTATGGGGCCCCTTAGAGACACAGTTGACAAAGAGGGGAAGAAACCCAATGTGCACTCCGTGTGCATACTGGGAGGAGTCATTCCAAATGTGGAACGAATACTTTCGGATGCAATGAACAGCAGGTGGTGGCTCATGTCGGAACCAAAGATTTGTGTCACTTTGTATCAGAATAGATTTTCTCTGGTTTTGAGCAGCTATTCGAAATGGTAAAGGTTGCCAGTCTTGCTCGCGAGATGAAAGCACAGCTCACCATTTGCAGCATAGTCGACAGGACCCCTGTGGACCTCTGGTACAGAGCTGAGTGGAGGGTCTGAATTAGAGGATCAGACGGTTCTGTAAATGTGCAGGCTGCAGATTCGTCGCCTTGCGCCATAGGGTGGTAGGGTTTCAGGATCTGCTAAATAGCTCAGGAGGCGGCTACATGGGTAGTGGGGACTGTGTGACGTGGACTGGGCGGTTTCTTAGGTTAGAGGATCTCAGGGAAACAAAAAGGGCTTTGGTCTCAAAGGATGCAGGTCCAACCTAGAAAGACGTAGATCTAGGCACCATCGGTATAACAGTTTTAAATTGTCTTAGTTGTGTTGGGAAAGTACCACAGCTCCAAGCGCTAATAGAAAGCACTGATGCTCAACTCGTTAAAGGCACTGAAAGTTGGCTTACGCCGGAGGTAGGTCCTGTCAATATTTTTGCGAAAGACCCAACGATGTTCAGAGTGGATAGGCTAAATACAGTAACGGTGGCGTGCTTGTTGCTGTTATAAATCGTTTATCTTGTAGCGAAATTGAAGTGGGTAGTTCCTGTCAGCTAGTATTGGTAGTGGTCACTCTCGGCAACCGGAATAAAATAATAATGGGATCCTTTTACCTACCTCCCACCTCAGATGATACAGTTGCTGAAAGGTTCAAAGAAAACTTGAGTCTAATTTCAAACATATGCCCGACTCATACAGTTACTTGTATAGTTGGTGGTGGCTTCAATTTACCCTCGATACGTTGGCGAAAAGACATGTCCGGAGGTAAACATAAAACATCATCCGAAACTGTGCTAAATGTATTCTCTGAAAATTATTTCGAGCAATTGTTTCGTGAGCCCATGTGAATAGTAAACGGTTGTGAAAATATACTTGAACTCTTACCAACAAATAATCCTGAGGAAATAACGAGCATCAAAATGGATACAGGGATTAGTGAACCCAAGGTTGTAACAGCGAGACTGAATACCGTAACTCCGAAACCCATCAAAAATAAAAGGGGTCCTTCTATGAAAAGAATGGCATCTCTGACCATCACATGGCTGTCGGGCCATATGGCGGGTGGTTGTCAGGTTGGTATCCCAACGCAGTCCACGTCGTCTCCAGCCACGTCTTTGGCCTGGAATCACATTGACTGGAACAGAATTGTCTTCAGTGATGAGTTCCGCTTCCAACTGGGCGCTGATGACCAGCGAAGCAGTGTCTGGAGATACTGGGTGGGATACCAGCCTTATTGTCGTTGGCCATACGGCCTGACAAACACAAGAATGGTCTGGAGTGCCATTCCTTTTCCTAGCAGAAGCCCTTTTGTTGTCATCCGCAGCACCCTTACAGCACAGTGGTTCGTGGACGATGTTCCACGCCCAGTTTTGTTGCCCTTCTTGGCAAGCCATCCTGGGCTTAAATTTCAGCAAGATAATGCCCTCACGCTCACGGAGAGAGTTTTTACCGCTAGTGTTTGTGCTTGCCAAACCCTATCTTGGCCAGAAAGGTCGCTCGATCTCTCCTAAATTTAGAACGTTTGAAACATTATGGGTAGGGTCCTCCGAATGCTAGGGATTTTCACGATCTAAGGCGCCAATTGAACAGAATTTGGCACGATATTCCGTAGGAGAACATCCAACAACTCTATCAATCAATGCCGAGCCGAACAACTGTTTGCATACGGACCAGGTGTGGACCAACGCGATAATGACTTGCTCAATTTATGAAAGCCTTTCTCTTGAATTGCGGGTAATCATGTAAATGTAGATGTAGAAGTGAATGCCAAAGTATAACAGAGAGTTTAGTATGCACCGGCTTTACGCACAAAAATAACAGCTAAATGCTTATTGGATGTTTGTGGAAATCCTTCCTCAAAACATGAGCGATGGACAATGCGACTGTGGACTGTGCCGAGAAGCACACTGTTTTCCACTTTAGAGACTTTACTGAGAAAGAGTTATGATTTACATAGGAAACTCGTCGGCAGCTAGCTTTCTGTGCAAGGAAAACAGACTGTTTCGCTATACCTGTACATCTGTGAGAAACATATAATTTGAGGTAACCTTCCTGCAGGTCTGTGACCACCCTGATACCATCTCAAGTCACCCTCATGGAATAAGCTTGTTTGTGACGTATGGTAAGTTGTCATCCTGCCGACAGGACCTCAAGTAGGGTTGCTGGACGTGGGTATGTGAAGGTCCAGGCACAACAACTGACTGCAAGTGACATACACACTGACACAAAGAGGAAAAAAGACACAGCACGAGGGAATTATCCGAATGGGACGGAAATTGATAGATGTGATGCGCATTTACAGAAAAACAACCTACCTGGCAGAGGGTTCATCGAACCACCTTTAAGCTACTTCTCTACTATTCCCCTGTCGAGCAGCGCGTGGGAGAAACGGACACTTAACTCTTTCCTTGCGAACTCTGATTGCTCTCATTTTATTATGACGATCATTTCTTCCTATGTAGGTGGGCGCTAGCAAAATGTTTTCACACTCTGAGGAGAAAGTTGGTGATTGAAATTTCATGAGAACGTCCCACCACAGCTAAAAACGCCTTTTTTGAATGACCGCCATCCCAATCTGTGTATAATATAGTGACATTCTCTCCTCTACTTCGCGATAGTACAAAACGAGCTGCCCTTCCACTGAACTTTTTCGATGGCCTCCGTGAATCTTATCTGATGTGGATCCCACACCACACAGCAATACTCCAGAAGTGGGAGGACAAGCGTAGTAGAAGCAATTTCTTTAGTAGACCTGTTACATTTTCTAAGTGTTCTGCTAATAAATCGCAGTCTTTGGTTTGTTTTCCCCACAACATTATCTGTGTGATCTTTCCAATTTAAGATATTCATAATTGTAATATCTAAGTATTTAGTTAGTTTACAGCCTTTATATTTTTGTGGTTTACAGTGTAACTGAAATTTAGTGGATTCTTTTTAGTGCTCAAGTGGATGACTGCACACTTCTCATGATTTAGAGTCAATTGCCACTTTTTGCGCCGTACAGATATCTTGTCTAAATCATTTTGCATCTCGTTTTGATCATCTAATAACTTTACATGACGGTAATTGTCAGCATCATCTGCAAACAATCTAACAGGACTGCTTAGGTTGTTATTTTAATCGTTTATCTACATCAAGAACAACAGAGGGCCTATAACACTTCCTTCGGAATGCCAGATACTATTTCTGTTTTACTCGATGACCTTTCGTCAGTTATTACGAACTGTGACCCTGCTGACAGGAAATCACGAATCCAGTCACATAACTGAGACGACACTCCATAGGCACTCATTTCAAGTACAAGTCGTTTGTGAGGAACAGTATAGCTACAGCAATAATCATTTCCATGACGTAGGCAGTGTGGCTTATATAGAGCATAACATCTGTCTCAGTAGCCAGCATGTTGGGACAGAGTTCCTGAAAGCACTATTAGGAGCCGAAGCTACAAATGGCTGCAGATAAATCTTAAGGAAAGTTGGTACTGGTCAAAAATAAGGAACAAATGAATAATCTCTGAATAAATTCACTTTCATTTGATAAACTTTTCATATTCAGCAAAATGTTCTGTATTTGAAACAAATGATTGAACTATCGACGATCATGGGCAGCCGAATGAGATCAGGAAAGGAAATTATTAGTAGTGGTACAGGGTACCCTCGGCCATGCACAATACGGTGGATTGCGGAGTATCTATGTGTATGTATATGTACAGTATTCGAAGACGTACGATGGCCTGTCACTAACTGCCTCTACAGGCTGCGCCACAGTAAAGATCAAAATCTAAAACAAGAATTTAATAGTTATGTAAGATTACCAGCACCACAGTGAGTGTAAGGTGTCAAAGAACAGTAGATTTTGTTACTAATAGAAAAGTTTTGTTAATGGATTAACCTTTCACACCCACAAAATAAGCACTTCTCTCAGTAGAAATAACCAGTGACCAATTTAACCATTGAAGTCAACCACCCTGCGTCGAACGTATAACTTTCCTTGGTCAGATAACTTCACCTAAAAAAATTTTGGACACAACTATTATTGACGTAATTTGTGCCAGTGCAATGTTGTGTGTGTGTGTGTGTGTGTGTGTGTGTGTGTGTGTGTGTGTGTATTAGTATGTGGCAGTCGGTTGAACCGTATCATCTCAGTAAGTCAACAGAATGACAAAAGGGGACTATTGTGTTTGGATGTGTTTGTGACCACACCGGGAACGAAATTTGCCGAGTTTTTGATGTATCAATGCGAACTAAGATGTCTACAAAACGTGGTTTAACTCTCGCATCAAAGTAATACCGCGTAAGAACAGTGGTCGTGAGAGGATCCTAACCGACAGCAACCGGAGACGAGTGTCACACCTTTCATTGACAATCGCTGTCAAACCAGTCGGGAAGTTATGCATTAAGTGAATCCAGGGCCATCTGAACCACTTTTCGAGTGAACATTGTGAAGACGACTGCATCCAATGCACATTTGGAGTCGGCTACCTCGTAAAAGGCCGTTGCTCAAAGGCAATTAAGGCAACTGAGACAGGTAAACCAGTCAGAAAAACATGCAGCAGAACTGAATGAAACTGAAGAAGATCAGTGGATTACACATTATTAAAATTTCTTTTTACAAACAAGAGGGGAATGGTATGTGTTTCGTACCATAATCGTCAGAGTTTGCAGTCAACCTATACTATGTCAGATATCACAGCGATTAAAAAATGAACTAGTGTAACTAGTGTAACATTTTAGCTGTGGTTCTGCAATTGGAAGGCTTTAATCTTCCTATTGCTCTGAGGCAACCTTCGGCCGGAAATCACAATTTTCAGTTGCTAGCTTCGTGTAAGTCGTCAGCCATACCATCAATGACAACTCTTAAACCCCAGCCTTTCTGTTACAATTTTAAACGTTTTGCACTAGCTACAACTCAGAAATTTCTGATCAGTAGGTAAGTAAACGAGGTTTCTGATATATGAACTTCATAAAGAATACATTTCTTATTTGTAGCACGGCTGAAAATACTCTATATTCTTAACTATAAGTGCTTCACATGCTAGAATGCTGAGAGAATATCTCTCCAATAACCTGCCGCCATTGAAAACGTGCGTAATATTCGTTATGTCCTGCTGCGAAAGTGGTTTCATGGAGTACTATGGGTTTTAAGAAAGGTGGCACGTGACATTACTGATCCTCTAACCGTTGGTGTTACGAAGGAATAGACCACTCCCAGTTCAGGAAACAATTAGTCCGTTTTGGAAGACCATAAAAGTCCGAAAATTGTAAGCTCAACCTTATCCACCACGGAAATTTTAGAATATGTGAATGTGTAACAATTAAACACAAATGTAAATAACAATAACTAGTCACTTTTGAAATATTTACTTACATAAACTAGTTTTAGAGATTTTTCAGGCTCATCTTCTAATGGGAGTAACGTCTGCATGCTCCCTCTGAAGAGGAGTCCGAAAAGGCTCGAAAACTACACTGAGGCGCCAAAGAAACTGTTATAGGCATGAGTATTAAAATAAATAAATATGTAAACAGACAGAATATGGCGTTGCGGTCGGAAACGCCTATATAAGATAACAAGCGTCTGGCGCAGTTATCAGATCGGTTACTGCTGCTACAATGGAAGGTTATCAAAATTTAAATGAGACTGAACGTGGTGTTACAGTCGGCGCACGAGCGATGGGACACAGCATCTCCGAGGTAGCGATGAATTGAGGATTTTCCCGCACGATCATTTCACGAGTGTACCGTGAGTATCAGGAATCCAGTAAAACATCAAATCTCCGACATCGCCGCGGCCGGAAAAAGAGCCCGCAAGAACGGGACCAACGACGACTGAAGAGAAACGTTCAGCGTGATAAAAGTGCAACCCTTCCGCAAATTGCTGCAGATTTCAATGCTGGGCAATCAACAGGTGTCAGCGTGTGAACGATTCAACGAAACATCATCGATATGGGGTTTCGGAGCTGAAGGCCCACTCATGTATCCTTGATGACTGCACGACACAAAGCTTTACGCCTTGCCTAGGCCCGTCAACTGTTAATGACTGGAAACATGTTGCTGGTCGGACGAGTTTTGTTTCAAATTGTATTGAGAGAATGGACGTGTACAGGTATGGAGAGAAGCTCATGAATCCATGGACCCTGCATGTCAGCAGGGGACTGTTCAAGCTGGTGGAGGCTCTGTAATGCTGTGAGGTGTGTGCAGTTTGAGTCTAGATACGTCTAGATATGACTGACAGGTGACACGTATGTAAGCACACTGTCTGATCACCTACATCCATTCGTGTCCATTGTGCATCCCGACGGACTTGGTCAATTCCAGCAGGACAATGCGACCCCCCACTTGTTCAGAATTGCTCAAGAGTGCTCCAGGAACACTCTTCTGAGTTTGGCCACCAGACTCCCCAGACATGAACATTATTTAGCGTATCTGAAATCCCTTGCAACGTGCTGTTCAGAAGAGATGTCGATCCCCTCGTACTCTTACGGATTTATGGACAGCTCTGCAGGATTCATTGTGTCAATTCCCTCCAGCACTACTTCAGACAATAGTCGAGTCCATGCCACGTCGTGTTGAAGCACTTCTGCTTGGACGCGGGGGCCGTACACAATATTAGGCAGATTACCAGTTTCTTTGGGTCTTCAGTGTAGTTTACAAAAGCAAATAGATATTTCCTAATTAACTGGTCACAGGTATCTGTATTTATATTAAACTCTTATGTCATTTTACCTTTCTTCGACCGAGCGTGTTGACGCACTAGTTAGCACACTGGACTCGCATTCGCTGGCTGCTGTGGCAGAGCGGTTCAAGGCGCTTCAGTCCAGAACCGCTCTGCTGCAACGGTCGCAGGTTCGAAATCTGCCTCGGGTAGGGATGTGTGTGATGTCCTTAGTTTAGTTACGTTTAAGTAGTTTTAAGTGTAGGGGACTGAAGACCTCAGATGTTAAGTCCCATAGTGCTTAGGCCATTTGAACCATTTGACTCGCATTCGTGAGGAGAACGGTTCAAACCCGCGTCCGGTCATGCTGACCAGGGTTTTCAGTGATTTCCCTAAATCGTTTCAAGCAAATGCCGGAATGGTTTCTTTGACAAATGGTTCCCTATCCTTCCCTAATCCGAGCTTGTCCTCCGTCTCTAATGGCCTGGTTGTCGACGGACGCTAAACACTATCTCCTCCTCCTCCTACTTTAGATTTTTCTTCCTATAGACTGATGTCCAGAAGTACAGTGTATTAAGTAATACCGGACAGTTGCTTAAGAAAGTGGCACGATTGCTGACATCGAAAGTATGCTTTCACAAATTAAAAGCGCATTTTCAAATACTGTTTTCACTATAGAACTAGAAAAACAACGTTTCATTATTTTTTATACTTGATGAAAAAGTATTACAGTGACACTCATAAAATCAGAATATTTTGGAAATCTACCTGCACTGACAGCATTATCCACAACAGTTCGTGCTGCCTATAAATACATAAGAAAACCTCTTTTCTCTCCCTGGCCAACAGATTCATTAACCTCTCCTTAGAACAGAATTACCGAAGGATTATGTATAATAAAATGTATGGCAACAAATAACGGCTGAAGTCCAGATATGGCAAATAAAATGTATACTACAAAATTACAGAACAAAAACGACAACATAGATAAAGAAAAAATAGTACCACTAGAAGCAGAACCAGAAAAAACGAAATATGTTGCTTTACCTCTTTATGGTACCATATGAGATAGAATAGCCAACACTATTCGTAAAACTAATGTACGAACAGGGCTCCGCACGAACAACAAAGAAGGGACTGTAGTCAGACACACCACCCACAAAAGAGAACCATTAACTCAACAAGTAATTTATAAACTCAGGTATGGTGAATGTGAAAGTTTCTACGTGGGATAAACATGTAGATGTTTCTTCAACAGACTCAGAGAACACACAGGCCGACCGCGGTGGTCTAGTGGTTCTAGGCGCACAGTCCGAATCAGCGGGACTGCTACGGTCGCAGGTTCGAATCCTGCCTCGGGCATGGATGTGTGTGATGTCCTTAGGTTAGTTAGGTTTAAGTAGTTCTAAGTTCTAGGGGACTGATGACCACAGAAGTTAAGTCCCATAGTGCTCAGAGCCATTTGAACCATTTTTTTGAGAACACACAAACATTAGCAAGAACAGTAAATCCTCATTTAGTGCATATCTGCGAAACTACAGTCGTAACACCAGATGTATCGAGGAATCTTTAAAGGTATTACATTGGCTAAATAACAGCAGGTTAATGGATGCCCTGGAAGAAAATGAGATTCAGTGCACCTTCAAGAAACTACCACAACATATACTCAGTGAAAAACTGGACCTCGGAAACAAAAATTTTATCAGTTGTTTTATACATTTAGTCTAATGTACTATAAGTGTACACTTTTAGATGTGCCAGCCTGTCGTAAAATACATAATCCACTCAGAATTACTGTACATAAAATGGAATGTCAAGATCGATAACTGACTCGTATTGCTGACTAGTTGTTCTTTGATGTGCATGCATATTACGTTGATATCTCTACACGTCAGCGTGCAATTCAAAAGTCATTTACGTATATGAACATCAACAAACCGCACAATCGGTTGTCATACCCTTAATCCCATATTTCATTTTCCTCAGTACGTTGTATTATGTTTTGTAGATGCTTGAAAATGGATGACACGCCGAAATTGCAATAGTAAAATAAAAACAACCGTGCGGGGTAGCCGCGCGGTCTAAGGGGGTCTTGTCACGGTCCGTGCGGCTCCCCATGTCGGAGGCTCGGTCCTCCCTCGGGCATGGGTGTGTGTGTTGTCGATAGCGTAAGTTAGTTGAAGTTAGATTAAGTAGTGTAGGCTTAGGGACCGATGACCTCAGCAGTTTGGTCCCGTAAGACCTTACCACAAATTTCCAATTTCCAAATAAAAACAACAACAGCTACAAGCAAGATGACATCAGTTGTTTCCAGACTGTGGCACAGATATTGAACACGTACAGAGTTGATCCATAACAGTGTGACTATGGATCTCCATCATCTCAGGACTTTCGTCCTCTATTTGAGACAAGACAGTGTATTACTGCCAGTGGATCGCATTAGAGCTCGCAGCGGCACTAGGAGCACCCGTTTCATAGTAAATTGCTGGAAAACAAAAATGAGTATACCTGGAAAGACGACGTCGAATTTGAGCCAATGACGGCATATGCAACCTAGGAGACTGTAGATGTACTGATAATGGTTTCAACATCGTCCGCCTACAGATATCGTAGTGGCATAAATACCAAAGCACCATCTGTGTCTACCCTTTAATAGGGAATGCTCACAGCCAGAAGTCTCAATGTGGCGCAAACGTGCAAAGCAACCAGGTAGCGTTGCGACGGAGAAGCACTCGTGCTTTCTACGGCCAACGACTGAGTGAGTTTGAAACGGGTCAAATTGTGGCCATACGAGTGGCGGGATGGTGTTTGCGGAGAACTGCCACACAAGCTGTGTGTGCTGCGTCAGTTGTGCAACTATACTGGTGTCGGTAGGAGTCACGTGAACATTTTTACACCCGCAGACGAGGTTCTGAACGTCCACACAGCACAGACGACCACCGGGATCACGAGTGGCAGATCCTACAGCTACCACAGCACAGATAAGAGAGCTGAACCCAGACGTGTCAACACGAACTATGGTGAACCTGTTACTAGCAACAGGACTTTGGGCACGCACACCTCTTGCGCCTCTTCCACTCACGCCACAGCACTGACGTACACAGCTCGACGGTGCCGTCAGAAGATCACTTGGAAGATGGAATGGCGCGCCGTTGTTAACAGCGATGAAAGCAGATTCTATCTGCACGCAAGTAATGCTCGTTTGCACATACGATGTTGACATGGTGAGCACTGTCTTGTAGAGTGCATTCGTCCAAAACACACTAGCCACACCCCAGGCCTTATGGTCTGTGGTGTTATAAGCTACAACTCTCGCTCAGCTTTAGTGTTTCTGGACGATGATGATGATGCTTAGTTTGTGGGGCACTCAACTGCACGGTTATCAGCGCCCGTACAAATTCCCAACCATTCCTCAGTCCAGTCTCGCCACTTTCATAAATGTTGATGAAATGTTGAGGACAGCACAAACACCCAGTCATCTCGAGGCTGGTAAAAAATTCCTGGCCCCGCCGGGAATCGAACCCGGGACACCGTGTTCCGGAAGCGAGAACGCGACCGCGAGACCACGAGTTGCGGAGTTGTGGTTCTGGAGGGGACACTAACCAGCGACCGGGAAGTGCAGAATGTTGTTAGACTCGTTCTTTTGTCATTCTTGCCACAGGAAGGTGATGCGTTGTTACAACAGGATAACGCTCGACCACACACTACCCGTGAAACTCAACGTACTCTGCAAGGCGTGCAGGCATTTCGCTGGCTAACACGAACTCCGGACTTGTCTCTAATCGAGCACGTGTAGGATATGATGGGACGACAAATGACTCGGGCGACTCGCTAACCAACAACTCTTACAGAGTAACGTGAACAGCTTGAGCAGGCGTGTCATAAAATATCCCAGGGCAGTATTCACCATCTGTACGATCGACTGGATGCCAGAGTCAGCGCCTGCAATGCTACCTGTGGAGGCTACACCACCTTTTAATATGGGCGTTTCAGCATGGGTCGATACATGGTACCTCAGAACCGCTTATGCTACCGATGTGTAAATGTAATCTTGTCAGGTACTCCATATGCACTGTTGCAACATTAAATCTTGAGTGAAATGGAAACCTGTAAAGAGATGTATTATTTTCTCTGGCAGTGTAGATGGTCTCCATACCAGACGACTCGGCATTATTTGCTCATTAGATTTCCAGTTCCCTGAATTTTCGCAGCAATTCTCTAGGTGTCAAGTCTTGTGGGATCGCCTTCTATACGGCTAAACGTACATCTCATCTATGAGCTCCTTACCCGCCGGGTTATCAGCGTCATGTGAACCAGTTTCACACGCATATTTATTTGCCTGAATGTAGTGCTAGATCTAAAATCAATTAAGTTGGAAGGAAAATCAGCTTGGCCGTATTTTGTTGTTTTATTGTCAGCAAAATCGATTTTCGGTCACTTAGTGACCATCCTCAGTGCTAGAAGTTAAAAATTTTCACATAACGATCAGAGAGTATAAAACCGAAAATCACAACTCCACTTACGTATGAACATAACAGTTGGTAGGAACATTCCTGTAATATACAATTAGAATTGGTAGGCGCTGGTATAACCACAAGCTTAGAGCGATCACATAAACTGAGGCCGCTGTTTATATGCACCTGTACAGCAGACTTCGGTGTGACAGGGCCTGGAACGCCCTCTATGTGACATGGGTCACGTGAAGACTTAATATTACTGGTTTTGCAAGATATTAACACAAAATACCTCTTGTGCATTTGTGACTTATGAAGTAATTCAAATTTAAAATGTACGTAAAAAACATAGCAGACTAAGGGGGAAGGAAACATCTAAAATACACTGGCGTATTGTTTCTTTAAAAAAAAACCTTACAAAACTTAAAACAGATCGATAATAAATTGTCAGAGTGCAGGACAAGTAAAAGAGAAAAACGAAAGGAAAAAGAATAATATATGAATAACATGAAATGAGGTATAACACAGTTTTTTTAAAAAACATAGTACCCACCATCTGGCGTGGGAAGGTAGAAGTAAAACGTTCGTGATTTATGTAAACTGTTACGTTACGACTAAGGAGTCAAAAACATAAAAATAGTAATAGTACGAAAATGCCATTACGTAATAATTAAAATGCCGTGAAACACAATATTCATTATAAAAAAGTTTTGAGGGTGTAGAGAAACAATTTTGTAATTATATTTAACCTACATGATGATGTACATCTCGTTTGTCCCTTTGGACAAGCTAACATTATTATAACAATGGTTATACGCTTCCGCATAACCACTGGGTCAGAACCCATACATACATGACATCAAACATACACGATTGCTTAATGTAAAACATAGCACCCACAATTTGGCATGGGAAGTTAGAAGTATATCGTTCTTGATTTACGTAAAATATTACGTTAAAACTAAGGAGTCAAATATACAGGGTGTTACAAAAAGGTACGGCCAAACTTTCAGGAAACATTCCTCACACACAAAGAAAGAAAATATGTTATGTGGACATGTGTCCGGAAACGCTTACTTTCCATGTTAGAGCTCATTTTATTACTTCTCTTCAAATCACATTAATCATGGAATGGAAACACACAAAACAGAACGTACCAGCGTGACTTCAAACACTTTGTTACAGGAAATGTTCAAAATGTCCTCCGTTAGCGAGGATACATGCATCCACCCTCCGTCGCATGGAATCCCTGATGCGCTGATGCGGCCCTGGAGAATGGCGTATTGGATCACAGCCGTCCACAATACGAGCACGAAGAGTCTCTACATTTGGTACCGGGGTTGCGTAGACAAGAGCTTTCAAATGCCCCCATAAATGAAAGTCAAGAGGGTTGAGGTCAGGAGAGCGTGGAGGCCATGGAATTGGTCCGCCTCTACCAATCCATCGGTCACCGAATCTGTTGTTGAGAAGCGTACGAACACTTCGACTGAAATGTGCAGGAGCTCCATCATGCATGAACTACATGCTGTGTCGTACTTGTAAAGGCACATGTTCTAGAGCACAGGTAGAGTATCCCGTATGAAATCATGATAACGTGCTCCATTGAGCGTAGGTGGAAGAACAGTCAAGACATCACCAACAATGCCTGCCCAAACGTTTACAGAAAATCTGCAGAGCAATGAGTCGCATGTCAACACAAGCACCGAAGTCAACATTACCTTCCTTCAATTGGGCCAACTGGTGGTGAATCGAGGAAGTACAGTACATACTGACGAAACTAAAATGAGCTCTAACATGGAAATTAAGCGTTTCCGGACACATGTCCACATAACATCTTTTCTTTATTTGTGTGTGAGGAATGTTTCCTGAAAGTTTGGCCGTACCTTTTTGTAACACCTTGTATAAGAAATAGTAATAGTACGAAAAATGCCACTAAGTAACAATTCAAATGCTATGAAACAATATTCATTACAAGAACAAAAAAAGTTTTGAGGGTATAGACTAATAATTTTGTTATCATATGTAACGACGCGATGATGTACATATCATTCGTCCCATTTGGACAAGGTAACATTTTTTATAACACTGGTTGTACGCTTCCACATCAGCACTGGGTCAGAACCCATACATACATTCACTGTTTGCCCGGCATTTATCGCTACTGCCACAATTAAGAATCGGAGGCGATCCTATCGAGGATTGTCGAATATCGAGAATGCATGTACGATTGAAGAGATGTCGTGCAGTGTGTTAGCATTTGCAGTTTGATGGATCTTACCCAACTGTTTATATAACCTAGTTTCACGACTTCACTCTATTATGGACGTTTACACAACTGCCTTGTTACAGAAGATATCTCAGCTTCATTAAAATCGGATGTGCGATTCATCACAGCTTATGAAAATCGCTCAAAGAGGCATGCAGAACATTATGTGTATCTTTATGAATGTAAATTGAATTTATAAGTCTTTTGGCCTGTGAAGTGTTCCATTAATATTCTGTTCACCCTTTTTTAGACCATCGATCTCGGTTATCCTGCAGGAATTCATAGCTACACCAGATAGAGAGCAATATGTAACTCTGTATTTGAATATTAGCTTTTTTCCTCGTTTTGTTCGTTAATTCTAATTTTTTTTATGTCACCATACGCAATAAGGGCCCCTACAGCCAGCTTTCCGCCGATATTTAAAACCGCACTATTTCCAATACATACCAAAGCAGATGAAACGAAGGACGGGGGATTAAAATTTAACGTCCCGTCAGTGTCGAAGTAACCACAGGCGAATCAGAAACTCGGACTGCACAAGTATGAAGAAATAAATTGCGTGTAGCTGTTTTTGAGGAGTTCTCAGTATTCACCCATAGCGACTTAGCGAAAAACAAACGTTCATGTGTGGACCACACTTTGAACTCGACTCCTCCCCCATACAAGTACAATTTACAGCCAGAACCACTGTAGGGTGAACAAGTTCTGGTTACTCAGCCACTAGCGGAAATTTATACCACAGTATTTAAGATGAGATTGAAAACCCCGTGCAACTTCTGTGAGTTCGATGTTTCATGGTCTCCTTAAGACAATGAATGTGAATGCTGGGACGGTTCCTTCGACAAGGTCCGACATAAATAGCATTTATTGTCAAATATACACTCCTGGAAATGAAAAAAAGAACACATTGACACTGGTGTGTCAGACCCACCATACTTGCTCCGGACACTGCGAGAGGGCTGTACAAGCAATGATCACACGCACGGCACAGCGGACACACCAGGAACCGCGGTGTTGGCCGTCGAATGGTGCTAGCTGCGCAGCTTTGTGCACCGCCGCCGTCAGTGTCAGCCAGTTTGCCGTGGCATACGGAGCTCCATCGCAGTCTTTAACACTAGTAGCATGCCGCGACAGCGTGGACGTGAACCGTATGTGCAGTTGACGGACTTTGAGCGGGGGCGTATAGTGGGCATGCGGGAGGCCGGGTGGACGTACCGCCGAATTGCTCAACACGTGGGGCGTGAGGTCTCCACAGTACATCGATGTTGTCGCCAGTGGTCGGCGGAAGATGCACGTGCCCGTCGACCTGGGACCGGACCGCAGCGACGCACGGATGCACGCCAAGACCGTAGGATCCTACGCAGTGCCGTAGGGGACCGCACCGCCACTTCCCAGCAAATTAGGGACACTGTTGCTCCTGGGGTATCGGCGAGGACCATTCGCAACCGTCTCCATGAAGCTGGGCTACGGTCCCGCACACCGTTAGGCCGTCTTCCGCTCACGCCCCAACATCGTGCAGCCCGCCTCCTGTGGTGTCGCGACAGGCGTGAATGGAGGGACGAATGGAGACGCGTCGTCTTCAGCGATGAGAGTCGCTTCTGCCTTGGTGCCAATGATGGTCGTATGCGTGTTTGGCGCCGTGCAGGTGAGCGCCACAATCAGGACTGCATACGACCGAGGTACACAGGGCCAACACCCGGCATCATGGTGTGGGGAGCGATCTCCTACATTGGCCGTACACCACTGGTGGTCATCGAGGGGACACTGAATAGTGCACGGTACATCCAAACCGTCATCGAACCTATCGTTCTACCATTCCTAGACCGGCAAGGGAACTTGCTGTTCCAACAGGACAATGCACGTCCGCATGTATACCGTGCCACCCAACGTGCTCTAGAATGTGTAAGTCAACTACCCTGGCCAGCAAGATCTCCGGATCTGTCCCCCATTGAGCATGTTTGGGACTGGATGAAGCGTCGTCTCACGCGGTCTGCACGTCCAGCACGAACGCTGGTCCAACTGAGGCGCCAGGTGGAAATGGCATGGCAAGCCGTTCCACAGGACTACATCCAGCATCTCTACGATCGTCTCCATGGGAGAATAGCAGCCTGCATTGCTGCGAAAGGTGGATATACACTGTACTAATGCCGACATTGTGTATGCTCTGTTGCCTGTGTCTATGTGCCTGTGGTTCTGTCAGTGTGATCATGTGATGTATCTGACCCCAGGAATGTGTCAATAAAGTTTCCCCTTCCTGGGACAATGAATTCACGGTGTTCTTATTTCAATTTCCAGGAGTGTATTTAAACTTCAAGTGTGTTAATATGTAATCCAGCAAAACAACAACTTAAATAGATTTTTTAAAATAGCCTTTCAACCCATTGTTTCCTCTGGAGGCGGATATCCACCGATACTTTTATCAGGCTTTAAGGTTGTTTCTTTGTCATGTTGCAGTGAATAAATTCGGTGTAATATGTTCATTTAATTCACACTTCCAAAAATAATCAGCCGATAACACTAAAAAGTGTGTAAAATTAGACATGGCTGATACGAGTACTGCCAACATACACTGAAGAGCCAAAAAAAAAAATAACTGGTACAACCGCCTAATATGGTGTAGGTCCCTGTGAGCTCGCAGAAGTGCCGCAATACGACGTAGCATGGACTCGACTAATGTCTCAAGCAGTCCCGGAGGGAATAGACACCATGAATTTGGTAGGGCCGTCCATAAATCCGTATGAGTACGAGAGGGTGGTAATCACTTCTGAACAGCACGGTGCAAGGCATCCCAGATATGCTCAACATTGTTCATGTCAGGGGAGGCTGCTGGCCAGCGGAAGTGTTTAAACTCAGAGGAGTGTTCCTGGAGCCACTCTGTAGCAATTCTGGATGTGTGGGGTGTCGAATTGTCCTACTGGAATTGACCAAGTCCGTCGGGATGCACAATGGACACGAATGGATGCAGGTGATCAGACAGGATGCTTATGTACGTGTCACCTGTCAGAGTCGTATCTAGACGTATCAGAGGTTCCGTATCACTCCAACTGCACACGGCCGACATCATTACAGTGCATCCACCAACTTGAACAGTCCCTGCTGACATACAGCGTCCATGGATTCATGAGGTTGTCTCCATACTCGTACACGTCCATCCGCTCAATACAATTTTAAACAAAACTCGTCCGACCAGGCAACATGTTTCCAGTCATCAACAATACAATGTCGGTGTTGACGGGCCCAGGCCAGCTTTGTGTCATGTAGTCATCAAGGGTACACGAGTGAGCCTTTGGCTCCGAAAGCCCATGTCGATGATGTTTCGTTGAACGCTGACACTTATTCATGGCCCAGCACTGAAATCTGCAGCAATTTGTGGAAGAGTTGCACTTCTGTCACACTGAACGATTCTGTTCAGTCGTCGTTGGTCCCGTTCTTGCAGGTCCTTTTTCCGGCCGCAGCGATGTCGGAGATTTGATATTTTACCCGATTCCTGATACTCACGGTACACTGGTGAAATGGTCGTACGGAAAAATCCCCACTTCATCCCTACCTCGGAGATGCAGTTTTCCGTCGGCCACACCACGTTCAAACTTACTTAAATCTTGATAACTTGTCATTGTAGCAGCAGTAACCGATCAAACAACTGCGCCAGACACTTGTTGTCTTATATAGGCGTTGCCGACCACAGCGCCGTATTCTGCCTGTTTACATACCTCTGTATTTCAATACGCAGTTTATTTGGCTCTTCAGTGCAGAATCTGTCACCTGAACACACTGACAACCACACACGTAACATTTGAAGCCATTGTTTTGTATGTATGGAAATTAAGTTTATTAGATATTGATTGAACTGAGTTGATATGGGAACAGATGTCCTAAAAGTACTTTAACAAATTATCCTTATTTTATTAATATGAAAATTGACTGTAATTTCATTATTTGTCTAGCAAACGATATCGTTTTACCTGTGGAACGTAAGTCAGTAAGCAGGATTTGTTCAGTCATTATGTCTGAAAAGAAATCGATGTTTACTTATTGATGCTTTAATTAATTTGTGTTACTAAAAACACAGTCTTCTGTGATAAATTATCTGTCAGAATCGAGGTATTCTAATCTCTTGCTTCAAATGAGATGGTTCAATTACTTCAACAGGTTATTTCTAAAAAGTGTTAAAAAGCAAATGGTGCAGTGCTCTCATAGCAGTTTGGTGTGATTATCTGAAGGAAGCTGTCGCTCACTAAACTCATTATCCTACTGGTGGTTCTAACATCTTCAAATGTTAGCAACGTTGAGTGCAAGCTATAAAACAACAACAACAACAAAATAGCGGAAACTGGAATCAAACGATGAAAACTGATTGAGTTAGCAAATGTAAAATTACACTGTTCTACAAATAAAACCTTTTTTTCTATTTCTGATAAAAAATATTGTGATCCTAGTTGTATTTTGAGTGCTGAATTGAAAACTGTTTTTGGTTTTTTTCTGTCAGGGGTAGTTTATGAGTAATCGCAATTTTATTTCTCTTTTCAGTTTCTGATATAGTGCAGCAAACGTGAGGTGAAATTCGACAAACAAATGCACATTTTTATGATGTTATAA
Organism: Schistocerca cancellata; assembly: GCF_023864275.1. Taxonomy (NCBI): domain Eukaryota; kingdom Metazoa; phylum Arthropoda; class Insecta; order Orthoptera; family Acrididae; genus Schistocerca; species Schistocerca cancellata. The sequence goes on from NC_064629.1 coordinate 731,169,773, forward strand.
GTTCATCACATTAATGGCGGGTGGGATCTAACATATAACACAGTAACCTTTGTGTATATACTTTGAAGCATTTATTTGACATGAGAAATTACAGAACATTGACAAACAATGAGCCACTGCCTTGGTATGCACATCACTTTTTTCTCTTGTATTGTGAATCTTTCTTCTCTCGAATGATATTCCAGCAATAACCTGCTAACATAGAAGGTACCCACTTCCCTTCATAGCACCTTTCTGTGGAAGAAATGTCTTTATGGAATCTTTCCCCATGTTCATCCCATACGTCACTACAACTCTCTGTGAAGTAGTCCAGATGAGAGTCCATCATATGTACCTTCAAAGACATATTGCACCCCAAATCCTGATATGCTTTGATCATATCCTTCACCATTGCTTTGTAGTTAGTAGCTCTTCTTCTTCCGAGGAAGTTTTCCGACACCATCTTGAAACATTCCCATGCGGTTTTTTCTTTATCAGTTAAACATGCTTCAAAATTTGCATATTTCTGCAGCTCCCTGATTTGTGGGCCCACAAATACACCTTCCTTTATTTTTGCAGCTGGAAGACGGGGGAATTTGGTAGCTAGATATGCAAACCCACAGCCTGTTGGATCCATGGCCTTCACGAATTGTTTCATCAGGCCAAGTTTGATGTGAAGCGGTGGAAGTAGTATATATTCAGGAGCTACCATACTTTCACGTTGTACATTCTTTTCGCCAACTTTCCATCTTCGCCTAGGCCATTTCTTTTTCACGTAGTGAGAATTTCGGTCTCGACTATCCCACTCGCAAAGAAAACAGGCATACTTTGTGTAGCCTTGTTGTATTCCCTGAACCATAGCAATTACCGTGAAATCTGCACATATTTTCCATTTGTGTTCATTGTATTTTAATGAATTTAGCGTCCTCTGTACGAATTCGTAATTCTCTTTTGTCAAACTAGCGTAATCTACTGGAACAGAAGGTATTTTATTTCCGTTATGGAGCAAAACACCCTTCAGACTTGTTTTCGATTCATCTCTGAAAAGTCTCCACTCCTGTGAAATATAAGTGAAGTTCAGAACTTTCATCAGGCCAGCAACGTCATTGCAAAATGTCAGTGCTTCGTCAGTTGAAAAATAAGAAATAAAGGCATATTCTCTGTGCCTGAACACACTGATTTTAGTACTTTGGTGCACTAGATTATGCTCTTGTAATCTTGAACCAAACAGCTGCGCCTTTTGTTTACTTAGTTCTAGATCACGTACTAAATCATTTAAATCTGCCTGTGTTAACAAATGTGGCGATGGCTCACTTGTGCAGTGATATAAAAAATCATCATCTGTGATTTCTTCAGTACTACTTATTTCACTGTCACTCGGAATTTGACCTCGAGCTCTTGAAGGTACTGGAAGGTTGTCGGAATGCTGCACTGGCATTCTCGCTGAAGGCAGATCTGGGTAAACAATGTGCCTCTTCGACTTTTTGTTTGTAAAACCCTGAATTTTTGTTAGACAAAAATTACAATCAGTCCTGCATACAACATCGTTATACTGAATGACCACGTTCGCCATTGGGAAAATAATTAGCTTCTTTCGAAGTACGTTGTCTGGAACGATTTCCACATTACGAATACTCGTCGAGAAGGCCACGTCAACAGTTCCCAGATGATGACGATGCCGTTACGAACTTGTGTTATCTCAGCGATGGTTGTAAGTTGTTTGCTCGTCTTATCTAGTAAACCGTTCGTCGAAGCAGGAAAAAAACTTCACCACTAATCAGAATTGCAACTCTACAAGTACGGCGTAAAAATTCTCAATAGCTGAGGATGGGAAAGCGATCATTTGCAAATAATACACCATCTTCGAACTACATGAAAATCTGAAAATCGATAGATTTGTTTATGACATCAAGTACACTTAACTAACGTTCAACTACTAGATGAAACTTTTTAAAATATATGAAACACAAGGTGTTTCAACGAAGACTTCACCTTTTTGCAGTTGTCTGAAAATTTATTGCCACAATTCACATAACTTTTTCCGAAGCCATTCTTGTATTGATTATTCGGCAGACATGTCACCTGAAATGGGCTTTTTATACTAACTTTGGCAGCATGTCACTTGCAGCTTCTTGATCCGAGCTGCGGACATTCTTCTGTAATTAGCGAGTGTAAGCTGTCGAAGGACGCTGAAATGACAAATCCCGTCAGGGAAAAATCAAGATGCGTCATGCGTGCAGATTAGATGGCCGCACAGTACGTCGAACTCGAGCTGTCCACCGAATTGTAAGTCAGTCACTAACGAAATCTCGGCGGTGCTTAATCTTGTTACGTATGCGGATTTCTCGATCAGCCAAACCGAACTATGTTTTTAAAGTTTTCCTGTGCCAAGATATTGTAATCTGTTTATCGTCCTGTGCTGGAGAACTAATGAGCTGTATATTCTGCAGTTATTTAAAGGCAAAACATATTGAATTCTGGGCTGCTGTAAATGTATTCTAAGTTTTTTAATTTCCACAAATCTGACAGTTTGTCACTCAAGGGGAAAATCGATTCAACACTGAATATTACATTTCCACTAAATTCTTTGTCTTCACCGAAACAATTTATCCTTTCATGACAAAACTCTTAATGAGGTACTTCATGTGCCTTTTAAACCTCTCACAGTCTAAATCTATGTGGCAAATGTTTGCTCAGTAAACGCAGAGATCGAGGTGGTGTTGTGTTGTAAGGCCCTAAACTTAAATATGAAAGGAGCAGGAGTAAATCTGCGTCCGACCATCTGGACTTAAGTTTCCTGTGGTAACCTCCTGCTGAAATGGAACTAGGAAGAACTCTTAAAATATCGAGATATCTGAGAGTATACTCGGGAGACCATTGCAATTTCATGCAGGCAGGTATAAAAGGTAAAACCGATATGAATATATTTATAAACATCACAAACAGACAATTTAGACTTCTCTACACTGACGGAAAAAATCTCAGCACCAAGAAGGAGTTGTGCGACATAAATAAGAGTTGGTAGGCGTGTTTCTACGTCTTAAAGATTATGTCTATTCAAATTTCGCGCCAGTCGAATAAGAGTGATACTAGTGGCGCCACTAAGGGGATGCAAATCAGGTTTGCTTTAAATACACGCTTTAACGGCCGTGAGCATTAGCTACCTTTGAAAGTAGACGTCCTGAATTGATGTTAGCCAAGAATGCCTTACCGGGTGTAGAAGTATGAAATCGGAATTTCCCTATGGATGGTGCTAGCCGTCAGTGTAGGGCCCGTGAGACGAGTCTGCAACGTCATCTGCTTCCTGTAACGGCTGATGACGAGTGTTAACCCACAGTAACCCAAGTTCCATACACTGGTATCGGTTTCAGACCCGTAAACATGTCAAGTTTTGCGCCTACGAACTACGATTTGCGGACAGCATTGGTTTTCCGTTATCATTTGAAGAAAACTATTGCAGAATCGCATCGAATGCATGCTGAAGCTTTCGGCGAATATGCTCTTGGCCAAACACGGTGTTTCGTATGGTTCAAAAAATTCAAAAATGATGATTTTGACATGAGAAACGACGATCGCGGGAAACCACCGTAAACGTTCGAAGACAACGAATTGCAGGCCTTATTGGATAAAGGTGATGCAACTCAACAGTTGAATGTGAGGCAGAAAGCCGCTTCTATTCGGTTGAAAGCTATGGGACTGGTGCAGAAAATGAATGAAAGACAGAAAACAAATCGAAAAACCACTTGTGAAATGCTGCTAACCAGATACAAAAGAAAGTCGTTTCCCCATAGAATAGTGACAGATGATGAAAAATGGATATATTTTGAGAATCCTAAGCGTCGTAAATCACGGATGACTCCAGGGAAACAGTCGACATCCACTGCGAGACCAAATTCCTTTAGAAAAAAGACATTGCACTGTGTTTGGTGGGATAGAAGGGTGTCTTCTATTATGAGCTGCTGAAACCTGGTGAAACCGTTAAAACTGATCGCTACCAACAACAACTGATCGATTTAAATCGAGCATTACGTGAAAATCGAGCGTAATATGGAAAAAGGCAACACAAAGTCATATTGCTCCATGATAACGCTCCATTACACACAGCCAAACGGGTCATGGAAACGATCGAGACGTTCAGTTGCGAAATACTAGGGATGCGGCTTATTCTCCAGACTTGGCTCCTTCTGATTATCATCTGTTTGCATCACTGGGACACGCTGGACAACGCTTCAACTCGTATGAAAATGTACGAAAATGTCTCGCTGACTGGTTCACTTCGAAAGAAGAACTGTTTTTTTTTTCTTTTTTTGAGTGCCGTTCATAGCCTGCTGGAGAAGTGGGAGAAATGTATAAATAGCAATTGAGATTATTTTGAATAAAATAATGTTTATCAGTCTCAAACAACAGACATGTCATTATTGCAACCAAATTACGGTTCCATACTTCTACACCTGGTAAAGCGACAAAGACACCATTATCAACGCCTCATTGAGTTTGAACGAGGTCGTGTAATAGAGCTACGAGAAGCTGGGTGTTCCTTCTGTGATACTGTAGAAAGATTTGGTAGGAATGTAGCCACTGTACATGATTGCTGGCAGCGGTGGTCACGAGAAGGTACGGCCGCAAGAAGACCGGATTCCTGACGGCCACGTGCCACTGCCGAGAGTGAACACAATCGTGTTCGGCGTATGGATCTGGCGCATTATACTGGCAAATGGGTTACTTCAAGGACAGCTACGAGCTAGACGCCCTGTAGCGTGCGTAGCACTGACCCGAAACCACCGCCATTTGCGACTTCAGAGGTGCCAAACGAGAGCTCATTGGAGGGCAGGGTGGAGATCTGTTGTGATTCCTGATGAAAGCTCAGTGCAAGTGATGACCGTGTGTTAGTTAGAAGCAAGCCAGTTGAGGGCCTGCAACCAATCTGTCTGTGTGCTAGACACGCTGGAACAACACTTAAAGTTATGGTCTGAGGTGCGATTTCATATGACAGCAGGAGCACTCTCGTGGTTATACCACTCACCCTGACTGCAAATTGGTACATCAATCGGGTGATACGATCTGTTGTGCTGAGATTCATGAACTGCATTCTAGGGAGTGTTTTCCAACAGGATAAAGCCCGCCCACATACCGCTGCTGTAACCTAACATGCTCTACAGAGTGTCAAATGTTGCCTTGGGACATGATCGGATGACAACTCCGTCGGCATCCACAAACAGCACTAACCACACGTGTATTGACCGTCCAAGTGCAAGAGACCTGAAACTCCATCCCCCTAACTGACACCAGATACCTGTACAGTACAATGCGTGCACGTTTGCATGCTTGCTTTCAATATGCCGGTGGTTATACTGTTTGTTAATGTAGCAGCGTTTCACATTTGCAATGGCTTATCTCGCTCTTGTATTAACCTACGATCTTTCAGTGTTAATCACTGAAATATATTACCGAGACAAATGCATTGTCAAAATTTCATTATTCTACATTCATTATTTTTTGGTGTTGCGATTTTTTTCCATCAGTGTATATTAGCATCAGTTGTAGGATATGATGCGAACATTTGGGCCCATTGAGTAAAGCCTGTGAAACCAGTTTCATTAGTCAGAAGAGAGCAACGACGTGTGCTGCTAAGATTAGCGAGCGCCTCCGGTACAATCCCGGATGGTGCACTGTTGTTAATTCCAGAACTGCTACCTTTGGACTTAGAAATCAGGAAAAGAAGAGTTCCCTATTTGCTACAAAAATGGGATCACACGGAAGTTCAAAAAAATGGTTCAAATGGCTCTGAGCACTATGGGACTTAACATCTATGGTCATCAGTCCCCTAGAACTTAGAACAACTTAAACCTAACTAACCTAAGGACAGCACACAACACCCAGCCATCACGAGGCAGAGAAAATCCCAGACCCCGCCGGGAATCGAACCCGGGAACCCGGGCGTGGGAAGCGAGAACGCTACCGCACGACCACGAGATGCGGGCCACGGAAGTTCGAAGATACTTGCACCTGAGGCCGGGGCGAAAAATTAATACAGGATTGCGTTTTAAAACTTTGAAACAATGTATGGTACACTTCTGACACAGGTAAGAGAACAAATGAATCTCTCCCTGTCATCGATGAGAGACTAAGAATGAATTCCTTCATCCGTCGAGGGGAGTAATAAATAATCCGACCGGTCATGGCCAGTATGCTACGTGTCTCGACAAAATCAAAAGACAGCTGAATGACTCTTGCTCCTTTGAACGTGAGGAAACCAGGCAGTACACGTTGTTGGATTGTGCACTCTATTAAGATGCAGCGGGTAGTGGTCGTCAGGCATTAAAGATTTATGCTCCAAAGCAGCATTGAGGAACGAATTGACCTCGCCCATCTTGAACGACACCGCAACCGCAATATCCAGGACAGTCAAGGAAGAATTCGCGAGGTACTCAACCACACGTCAGCATGCAGCCATCCCCGAAATTCAACATTCCATACAGATAGAGAGAAGGTAACTCAGGACGGTGACCGCTGCAGAAAACAGTCCTCAAAACTATGCACAGCGTTAGTGCAAGTCATTACGGAAACTCAGATACTAAGAAGTTACAATGAATAACGTAATTGATTGTTTCGGTGGAAACGTTGCTGAAGTGCTGCCCTACTCCCACGGAATCTTGCAGACACTGGCTGTTGAGCAGGATAATTGGAGGGCGGATCGAGCATAGGAAACAGCCTTCCGTGTTTTAGATACACCAGTACCGGTACCGCAAGGAAACGAAGGCCCTAATGAATGAACAAAAAGATAAGTGTACCGTTTTCAGTCATAGCAGCAGTAGGACAAATGGCTGGGTAAATGGTTAAAGAGTCGACAGTAGTATCGTAATGGTGGAAAATATCTTTTCCTTATTCTGTTTCTTTGTTCTAGTATTAAGTATTTTTCTTTGTATTGTTATAGTATTATGTTTTCGTCTTTGCAGTATTTATAAGTAGCAACTAGTAATAATTATTATAGACCCCTTTATTACTCACAAAAACGTGGATTCCACGACTAAGTTTAGCTTCCAAATTATAGGTTGTAATTATGAAGAATGAATACGTAAATAAAAGTAAATGTCCCATAATCTATCAATTCAAATAACTGGTTAGTTCCTTTCCCATCCGGGACTGGTCTGATATTTTGCGTGGTCTCTGAGAGGCTTTGGACCAAACCCTAATCTGCCTTCCTAAGCACACGTCAAACACTGACAAATGAAAGCTCTTGCCCCAAAGATGTGCAGAGGTTGATTTTCTAAGACCAGTAATAACAACAACCTCTCATTCGTGGATTCCCTGACGATTTGTTGTGATTTACTGAAGAATCTGTCTCGACAAAAGTTTTATGCTACTCATAAATTGTTGACGTACTAGGAGGTTATCTGCCATACGTGTTACGAAAATTACGTCTTGCGGTTGCCATAGACGTGTTTTGAGACAATTGGCGATAACGGTTAGGTGAGTGAAAACTAGATATATTTAACTAAAGTATAGCACAATAGCCCGCCCGGCAAGCTGCGCGATCTAACGCGCTGCTTCCCGAGCGGGAAGGCGTGCCGGTCTCCGGCACGAATCCTCCCGGCGGATTAGTGTCGAGGTCCGGTGTCCCGACCAGCCTGTGGATGGTTTTTACGGCGGTTTTCCATCTACCTCGGCGAATGCGAGAGCTGGTGCCCCTTATTCCGCTTCAGTTACACTGTGTAGGCGACTGCTGCGCAAACACCGTTTCCATGTACACGTACAATAATTATTCTACCACGCAAACACTTGGGGTTACACTCGTCTGCTATGAGACGTTCCCGGGGGGAGGGGGGGGGGGGAGCCCACTGGGGACCGAACCGCTCAATAACCCTAGGTTCGGCCGGCCGGTGTGGCCGTGCGGTTCTAGGCGCTTCAGTCTGGAACCGCGTGACCGCTACGGTCGCAGGTTCGAATATTGCCTCGGGCATGGATGTATGTGATGTTCTAATGTTAGTTAGGTTTAAGTAGTTCTAAGTTATAGGGCACTGATGACCTCAGCAGTTAAGTCCCATAGTGCTCAGAGCCATTTGAACCATTTTTTTTAACCCTAGGTTCGGTGTGGGGGGGGGGGGGGGTGGGTGAATTGCTGTGGCCTGTTGTGGGGTTGTGAACCACAGAGAACTAAGGCGGGACGAGCTTCTCCGTCGTTTCTAGGTTTATTACATACATACATGGCACAATAACTATCTATGTGAGACATCACAATATATTTATCTGTTACTGAAAAGTTGCAAAATGTTTACTAAAGCACCATGCACAGTCTGTAATAATTACGGACTATTAATTCGTAGTTATTCTGATAGGTTAAAAGACATCTTTGTTAAAAAAACGTCTTGTTGTACACCATGTAAAATATTTAACTGCTAGAACAGTATTCGGGCACCGAACTCATTGTTTGTGTCATGTGATACAGAGGACAAACAACCAAATATATGCATTTCAGTATCTACAGCATAGTAGACTCACTTTCAGGAAAAACAGAATGCCTAGAATGACTGGAGACAGGACGTTCATATTCACAAGACATGTACACTAGTATGTTCTGCAGAAATGATTAGCATTTGAACCATGTCAGCCCGTGAGTTCAAGGTCATCACCCATACCGCGGCTCAACACCAGCTACCGGTAAAATTTGCTTGCGGATCTCGTTGTGGCTATAAACCGAATGTAATGGATCGGTGTGACTTGAGCAGACGTTCAGGATGTCTCGCAGATGAGTGCGCGAACAGTGCCATCAAATCAATGGGTTTGAAAGAGGGCGCATTATTGGTGTGAGAGAATGTGATTCATCCATCCGGGAAATTGCTGCTCGTGAGGGACAAAGTGTTTCGGCAGTGCAATGGATGTGTGCAGAATGGTTCGCGGAAGGCGGTAGAACACGACGAGATGGGTCAGGTCGCAACACCCAGACCACGCCCCGAGAAGATCGACGCTCATCCGAATAGCAGTGCAGGGCAGATCTGCGTCCTCCGCATCTCTGGTGCAACAGTGGAACAGTTTAGCACATCGTACACTATCACGTGTGACAGTCCTTCGCCCTTTATTACGTCATGTCCGCAGCTCGTGGTCGTGCGGTAGCGTTCTCGCTTCCCACGCCCGGGTTCCCGGGTTCGATTCCCGGCGGGGTTAGGGATTTTCTCTGCCTCGTGATGACTGGGTGTTGTGTGATGTCCTTAGGTTACTCAGGTTTAAGTAGTTCTAAGTTCTAGGGGACTGATGACCATAGATGTTAAGTCCCATAGTGCTCAGAGCCATTTGAACTATTTTTTATTACGACATGGGTTACCTGCACGTCATCCATTTCTCCGCCTACCTTTGACGAATGTGCAGAAACATGCTAGACGGCAATGATGTACGGAACGATATGACTGAGGACAGGCACGGTATCAGATAGCGTTTTCGGACCAATGCAGGTTCTGTTTGTTTGAAATAGATGGCCGCATTTTGGTTCTTCGCAGGTAGAGGGAGCAACATCAGAGTTACTGCATTCGCACAAGATATACAGAGCCAGCTCAAAGCCTTATGGTGTGGGGTGCTATTGGATACAACCAAAATCGCAGTTCACGCGTGTACAGGGGTGCAACACCCCAGACGCCATTTTTCAGCAAGACAATGCACGACCACATGTTGCTGCACGATCACGTGTCTTTTTGGTGTCGCAGGACGTCAGCCTTTTGCCCTGCTCCGCCTGATCACCATTCATGTCGCCTATCGAAAATGTGTGGGATATGGTGAAAAGACAGGTGGAGCACTGTGACGTAATGCCAACCACCACAGTTGAGCTTTGGAATCAGGTGAATGCAGCATGGATGGCTATACCACAGGACGCCATTAGCACCTTACACGCGTTGGTACCACCACGCATGGAACAAGTTATCAGGGCCTGTGATAGAACCTGTGCCTACTAGGCAACAGGACACATGCTGACCGAGGCGACTGAAATGCTAATCACTTCTGCACATCTTACTAATGTTAATCTTCGTACATCCATATTTAAACTGAATGAAGGTGTGACACAGCTGGTATACTTTTTATTAAAATGAAATTTTACTTTTGCGGGCATGTTAGAATTAGATTACCTTAGATCTGGGTCACGGCCTTAAATGAGGCACCGACATTGAAATGGTACATTTTGGTGGCATGTTAGCTTACATTTCTCTTGCAGGAATAAGTAGATTAATGAATTGACTCATATGCATTTATTTTACACCATTGACTACCTTTTAATATATTAACTGGGTAGCACACCATTCTTCCTGTTCCTCCTCACTTGTGTTTCGTATCGCTATGAATGATGTTGTTTCAGTAATTTGTTTGACTTTGTTACCTTATAGTGATGACGATACAGTGTTATGCAGACATAAATCCTTTCCACCTTTTCCACCGTTCACTATTTATAAACAATGGAATCATACCTTACATATGTCTGATTGGCAATGCGTATTTTCCTTCCTGTTAGTTAACTGTACGCACAAAGAAGAGTTTTTAGGGAATTATTATTCGTTTTTAAAACAATTATAGTACTGTTTTATTCCTATATTATTATCTCTAATAGTAATGGCATGTCACCTAGACTTATATATACCCCATTTTTATTCTAATGTCTAGTATTGATCTATAACGGAAATAACCGTGCATATTTAACATCATTTGTACTTGTTTGTAAAATAAAAATTGTTAATGTCAAGATAAATTGCATCTTAGTGAAAATGAACGAAATGTAACTACTTTTAATGAATTCGTCCTATATACAGGGTATTGCAAAAAGGTACGGCCAAACTTTCAGGAAACATTCCTCACACACAAAGAAAGAAAATATGTTATGTGGACATGTGTCCGGAAACGCTTACTTTCCATGTTAGAGCTCATTTTATTACTTCTCTTCAAATCAAATTAATCATAGAATGGAAACACACAGAAACAGAACGTACCAGCGTGACTTCAAACACTTTGTTACAGGAGATGTTCAAAATGTCCTCCGTTAGCGAGAATACATGCATCCACCCTCCGTCGCATGGAATCCCTGATGCGCTGATGCAGCCCTGGAGAATGGCGTATTGGATCACAGCCGTCCACAATACGAGCACGAAGAGTCTCTACATTTGCTACCGGGGTTGCGTAGACAAGAGCTTTCAAATGCCCCCATAAATGAAAGTCAAGAGGGTTGAGGTCAGGAGAGCGTGGAGGCCATTGAATTGGTCCGCCTCTACCAATCCCTCGGTCACCGAATCTGTCGTTGAGAAGCTTACGAACACTTCGACTGAAATGTGCAGGAGCTCCATCGTACATGAACCACATGTTGTGTGATACTTGTAAAGGCACATGTTCTAGCAGCACAGGTAGTATCCCGTATGAAATCATGATAACGTGCTCCATTGAGCGTTGGTGGAAGAACAAACTAAAACGAGCTCTAACATGGAAATTAAGCGTTTCCGGACACATGTTCTCATGACATCTTTTCTTTATTTGTGTTTGAGGAATGTTTCCTGAAAGTTTGGCCGTACCTTTTTGTAACACCCTGTATAATATGTTTATGATATATTTATTTTGTACACTAGCTCACAGACTACTGATGTCTCGCATTGTTTGTTTTACGTATGGTGTTATTAGATAGGACCTGAAGATGGCGTTGACGCAACGCCGAAACTAGTAGCGTAGTAAATAAAAAATCTTAAGTACAGCTAGAGGAATTTCATTTTAATAAAAGAAATTCTAATGTTAACGTCCTGTGAGTATGAACTTCCTATCTCTTGTCGTTCAAGGTGTTTGTTTTTTTCTGAACGCGAGTGTAATATGTACACCTAAAAGTAGAAACGTACTGTACTTATTGTGTACCTCCGTTTCAAATGACATCAGTTATCAATTATAAAATTGACATCAATTATCAGTCATAAAATATCTATGATATCAAAACTGATGTGGATCTAGAAAACATAGCATGGATATTTAAAATCTAATTATAAGCATGTCTATGTGATCATGACAAGGTCAATCGCCAGCCCATCTCTGCTGTTCACAGGATGTTGTGCGTACGTGTTACAGCTGTCGAACGACGAACGGCCACACTTCCTGGTCACAGTGTACACTATACAGACGCTACTGATGATGGGTCCTAAGCCCGAATACCAATCTGGCAATGAAATATTTTATATGCAACTCATGGTGTACAGCAGAAGACTTTCAACAAGTACCAGCAAGCTGCGGAACACAAAATAAACAAGATTTTCATATTCTACGGGGATCAGCTCAACTTCTGGTGCTTCGATACATTTAAGAGATGATAAACTTGTTTAAAAGGGCGGTTAATGAGTACCAGTTGAATAATATATTCTATACATGTAAGGATTGCTTAGGTAATACAGAATAAGGGTTTGGTAAAAAAATGTAATACATATAAATAATAATAATCGTAATACAAGACATATCATTTCACGTAATACGTAAGGCACTATGTTTTTTCTCTTTTCTGGAAAAACTGACTCCCAAAGCTATGCAATGTGTAATACTGACATCTTATCCTCTTTCGGAGCTCAATATGTCACACATTATAGGGTGATGCTGACTCAGCTTTTCAGAATAACAAACGGGAAATTGCAGCACACAAAATGGAAACTAGGCATTGTTGCTATGGTCCTGACATCAGCTGATGCGGGGTGTAGTGTTGCTTTATGAAACAATTTGTGTAGTGTGTGCGGTGACTAGAGTGAGAAATGAATGAACTGTGTAGCGCTAGCCTTTTACATTATTGTAAGTAAATAACTTCTTTGTAAAACAGCATTGTACACGAGGGACAACCCGAATGAGGTAGCACTATTTTAAACAGCTTGGGCTTGTATTCTGTAGGATGGAGAGTCCGTTCTTCATCCGGTCATCTTGATTTATGATTCCCGTGATTTCCCAAAACCGCTTCAGGCAAATGCCGCAATGGTTCCTACTGTAAGTTCACGACCGTCTACCTCCCCCATCCTTGTCAAGCTAGACCTATCAATATGATAATCGTGTTATTTTTGCTGTTCTCAAATTGCAGTACCAAGACATAACCAATTTCCTTGTAAAACTGATCTCCGTTATCGTTGTATTTCACTTTCGTACTCACTGGCAGTGCGATCAATTAACTCAGTAGGTTTCGCCTCATATTCTTGAAAGCAATAGACAGGTCCACTACTAGCAAAAAAGCAGGCCCATGAATGTTTTATAGTTTCACAGAATGTAAAAAAATATTGGTCCTGGTTTGGATGAAATGAGGGAAAATCACTTCAAATAGCCAAAATTACCTTAACCATTCTTTTAAGTCTTAGCGATTTTGCGAACAGAAGTGGAGTAGGAAACACTGGGAATTTAGTGCCAGCGAACGACGGGTTTGAGAGGTAATTGCTGCCTTGATTCATGTCAGCTGTCCAATGGAAAATTCTGCCACGTATACCCATACAAAATAATTACGTTCACCTTCACCACTTTTACGGCTATAAGAGCTCCAGTATCACAGTATTTTAAAGCAACAATTTTTGTTTTTGTGGTGCCGGCCCCTTTGTTATACCGATCCTAATCTGCAGCCTACATATTCTGGGGCCGTGTATTTCCACGTTCTATAATTTCGTTCACGATGTAAGTTTTTCCTTCAGAATTTTTTTGTTTTCGATTGTTTCGCTAACCAATCTACATTGAAGCCTTTCATATCCTCTCGGAAGCTATTCTGATTAGCTTTGTTTAGAATATTCTTCTATGTTTTGTTTAGAATATTCTGTCATGTTCCTATCATTCATTATTCCAAACTCTTACCGTATCTTTAACAGTTGCTTTATTCCATTTGAGATAAAGTAATCTTTTCTTTTGCTTTCTTTGCACTTGCAACATCTTGTGTTGTTTGCCCAAATAACTTTGTTAAATAATTCCCCGTTCATTTATGCGGGTATAATTTTCATTTTCAGTTATGCTGAGCTTGTTGCTTCATTGAATCTAGTATAGATTCCCTCCTCTGAAGTAAATTCTCATAACGTATACTTATAATTTCTGATTAATTTGTTTGTTTCTTTCTAGCTCAGCGTCAATTTTTCTCCGGACCTTGCGAGTGTATGATCACTTGAAATTCTAAAGTGGCTTAAGACCATCACGTCATACATACAGGGGGATTGTAATTAAACTTTCGCTACTTGAGCCAGTGTTGACGGGAAACTATTTACCTTTTTTTGCGAGTATCGATGCATTAAAGGAAAATGGAGAGGTCCTCTTTTGGCACTGGGGTTAAAGAACATGATTAGTAAATTCGAATTAACTGGCGATTTGGGAAATGCTCCTAGGAGAGGCATATGGCCAATTGCACCACAGATTATTGAAGAAGTTACTGTTGTCAAAGCTGAGAATGATGGATACAATGTGCAATCTTCAATCAATGCACGAGCTGTGTCACAGCTGCTGAACATTCCATAGTCCTCTGCTCGGATAGTGCTTCGAACAGTTGTTAAATAATATCTCTAGGGCGGTTCCAGGCTGTCATGGATGCAGATGGTCGTCACAATGAACAACGTTTTTAACTTGGAATGTAATTCACTGGTTTATTCGTTATTTGTCTTCCACATGTCCTTACAAACGTTTCCACGAAGTTTCATTGTCTTTCGCTCACTCGTTTCTCATGTGGGTCCTCTCGAGTAGCGAAAAGTTTAGTTATAACCACGCAGTAATTTCCTTATTGTTTTGATTACTAGAGAGCAGAAAGTAAGTCCTACGAATTTTAACATTGTACCTGACAGGCACTGTTGAAAAATGGGGAACAAAAGTTTAACTGGATAATATCCTCGGTGAGAGAACGAGTAGTCAACGACAAGGCTCATATGAGAGAGCAGACAAGCAGTAGCAGGACACGTCATACTGCGGCTCAAGTAGACGCATGCTGGGCACGAATTCAACTCTATGTTTTGCCGCCTTCGCCAAACGAGACGGAGTAGTTTTTACGAGCGTTAGGCGACAAGGTCGCGTTTCTTATGGTTTACTGTCATGTCGTTCTTGTTGCGAGCAGTGGCTTTCAGAATGGCGGTAGCATGCGTGAGGGAGTCTCACGGGATGTGGAAAAGGAAATAAGCAATACAGTGATGGCCCATATTCCTGATGTGGAGGCGTAGCATTTACCGAAGTTGTTAATACTATGAACAGCATTTCCCACTCATCCTTCAAATGAGCTGCAGTGCATAGAAATGACAGAGCGGCTACTTTCAGTAACTGTTCATCTTCCTATCAGATCACACATCATGTAAATTTGAAACTAAGCGTAAAACTTAATAAAATTTGGATGCCGGAAGATAGTTTCCATTGCACAATATTTGAAGTTTTCTCACCGTCCGTCACACCTGAAACGTGGAGAAAATGATTACTTAGATTCCTCTTTATATGTTACAATAAAGTCATTCCTTACAGTAACAGTCTCAGCAATATGTAAAGTACACTGCTGGCCATTAAAATTGCTGCGACAAGAAGAAATGCAGATGATACATGGGTATTCATTGGACAAATATATTATACTAGAACTGACATGTGATTACATTTACACGCAATTTGGGTGCATAGAACCTGAGAAACCAGTACCCAGAACAACCACCTCTGGCCGTAATAACGGCCTTGATACGCCTGGGCATTGAGTCAAACTGAGCTTGGATGGCGTGTACAGGTACAGCTGCCCATGCAGCTTCAACACGATACCGCAGTTCATCAAGAGTAGTGACTGGCGTATTGTGACGAGCCAGTTGCTCGGCCACCATTGACCAGACGTATTCAATTGGTGAGAGATCTGGAGAATGAGCTGGTCAGGGCAGCAGTAGAACATTTTCTGGATCCAGAAAGGCCCGTACAGGACCTGCAACATGCGGTCGTGCATTATCCTGCTGAAATGTAGGGTTTCGCAGGGATCGAATGAAGGGTAGAGCCACCGGTCGTAATACACCTAAAATGTAACGTCCACTATTCAACGTGCCGTCAATGCGAACAAGAGGTGACCGAGACGTGTAACCAATGGCACTCCATACCATCACGCCGGGTGATACGCTAGTATGGCGATGTCGAATACATGCTTCCATTGTGCATTCATCACGATGTCGCCAAACACGGATGCGGCCATCATATTGCTATAAACAGAACCTCGTTTCATCCGAAAAAATGGCGTTTTGCCATTCGTGCACCCAGGTTCGTCGTTGCGTACACCATCGCATGCGCTCCTGCCTGTGATGCAGCGTCAAGGGTAACCGCAGCCATGGTCTCCGAGCTGATTGTCCATGCTGCTGCAAACGTCGTCGAACTGTTCGTGCAGATGGTTGTTGTCTTGCGAACGTCCCCACCTGTTGACTCTGGGATCTAGACGTGGCTGCACGATCCGTTACAGCCATGCGGATAAGATGCCTGTCATCTCGATTGCTAGTGATACGAGGCCGTTGGGATCCAGCACGGCGTTCCGTATTACCCTCCTGAACCCACCGATTCCATATTCTGCAAACAATCATTGGATCTCGACCAACGCGAGCAGCAATGTCGCGATACGATAAACCGCAATCGCGACAGGCTACAATCCGACCTTTATCAAATTCGGAAACGTGATGGTACGCATTTCTCCTCTTTACACGAGGCATCACAACAACGTTTCACCAGGAAACGCCGGTCAACTGCTGTTTGTGTATGAGAAATCGGCTAGAAACTTTCCTCGTGTCAGCAAAAAATGGTTCAAATGGCTCTGAGCACTAAGGTCATCATTCCCCTAGATCTTAGGACTACTTAAACCTAACTAACCTAAGGACATCACACACATCCATGCCCGAGGCAGGATTCGAACCTGCGACCACAGCGGTCGCGTGGTTCCAGACTGTAGCGCCTAGAACCGCTCGGCCACACAGGACGGCTCATGTCAGCACGTTGTAGGTGTCGCCATCGACGCCAACCTTGTGTGAATGCTCTGAAAAGCTAATCATTTGCATATCACAGCATCTTCTTGCTGCCAGTTAAATTTCGCGTCTGTAGCACATCATCTTCGTGGCGTAGCAATTTTAATGGCCAGTAGTGTATTACAGGATATTCTTAGCGTCCCTACCAATATCCTCTCACTCAAACATTTTCACCAAATTCTCTTGAGGTAAAAGTCTCTCTCCTCGAGCACCTGCTGCTCCATATTGTTGAACATTTCTGAGACACTTTCCAGTAAACTGAATATCTTGCTTCATTTCCCTGTACATGTTCATATCATTCATATAATTATTCGTATTTCGCAAACAAAGCAAAGTTTCCAGATGTGTTATCAGTAAACCAATATTCTGCCCAAAGCCTTCTTTAAAGCCCTCTACGATGAAGGTCAGATCCGCAACGCCAAGCGTTGAAATCATTTGGTTTTATTAAGAGTGCCACTTTACATCCCCACTACTGACCCTATGGCAATGTTCCACTCCAGATGTTCCTCCCAGGTATCTGTATTATATGACTAGCTGTGACACATGCACGTATAGAGTAACGCGCAATGCGCATGCTTGCGAGACACGAAGATAAGGCACATTCGAATCGAATCCACGTAATGGATTAACCACAGTCGGCCTGGTTCACTGGCCAGACTGAGCGTGATCTTCAGCGGTTTTCCAGGTTCGTTTAGGCAAATGCTCGGCTAGTGCCCAGTGACTGGCTCAGAAAATACGATGCGCAAATACTTAAAATCCTATAACAGAGAGCGACGCAGACGACTTCCCACCCTGAGCTTAAAAGAAAAATGTGGCGACAGGAAGGACATCCGTTCACAAAGTAGAAATAAACCAAATTTGCCAAATCATGAAAACGGCGGATTCGGTACGACAGGATAAACGCTGGAAATGAGACAGACTGAATCCTAACGTAAGTCAGTGATAATGGAAACAAAATCTAGTACATTTTATTTGTAGACAGCCTTTACATCTACATCTACATTAACACTCCGCAAACCACCCAACGGTGTGTGGCGGAGGGCACTTTACGTGCCACTGTCATTGCCTCCCTTTCCTGTTCCAGTCGTGTATGGTTCGCGGGAAGAACGACTGCCGGAAAGCCTCCGTGCGCGCTCGAATCTCTCTAATTTTACATTCGTGATCTTCTCGGGAGGTATAAGTACAGGGAAGCAATATATTCGATACCTCAACCAGAAACGCACCCTCTGGAAACCTAGACAGCAAGCTACACCGCGATGCAGAGCGCCTCTCTTGTAGAGTCTGCCACTTGAGTTTGCTAAACATCTCCGTAACGCTATCACGCTTACCAAATAACACTGTGACGAAACGCGCCGCTCTTCTTTGGATCTTCTCTATCTCCTCTGTCAACCCGACGTGGTACGGATCCCACACTGATGAGCAATACTCAAGTATAGGTCGAACGAGTGTTTTGTAAGCCACCTCCTTTGTTGATGGACTACATTTTCTAAGGACTCTCCCAATGAATCTCAACCTGGTACCCGCCTTACCAACAATTAATTTTATATGATCATTCCACTTCAAATCGTTCCGTACGCATACTTCCAGATATTTTACAGAAGTAACTGCTACCAGTGTTTGTTCCGCTATCATACAATCATACAATAAATGATCCTTCTTTCTATGTATTCGCAATACATTACATTTGTCTATGTTAAGGGTCAGTTGCCACTCCCTGCACCAAGTGCCTATCCGCTGCAGATCTTCCTGCATTTCGCTACAATTTTCTAATACTGCAACTTCTCTGTATACTACAGCATCATCCGCGAAAAGCCGCATCGAACTTCCGACACTATCTACTAGGTCATTTATATATATTGTGAAAAGAAATGGTCCCACAACACTCCCCTGTTGCACGTCAGAGGTTACTTTAACGTCTGTAGACGTCTCTCCATTGAGGACAACATGCTGTGTTCTGTTTGCTAAAAACTCTTCAATCCAGCCACACAGCTGGTCTGATATTCCGTAGGCTCTCACTTTGTTTATCAGGCGACAATGCGGAACTGTATCGAACGCCTTCCGGACGTCAAGGAAAATGACATCTACCTAGGAGCCTGATCTAATATTTTCTGGGTCTCATGAACAAATATAGCGAGTTGAGTCTCACACGATCGCTGTTTCCGGAATCCATGTTGATTCCAACAGAGTAGATTCTGGGTTTTCAGAAATGATTGGGTGGGGTGGACATATTGTCAAAGTCTGACTAGAAATCGTGATTAACAATTTATCATGTGGTAACAAAATGGCCTCTACCAATTAATTGAGGGGGAGACCTTAATTACACTTCAGTGAGATTAACAGAACCAACCAGGTTATATCCCACTATGCAACCTGGAGGTTTGCACGGTGCAACTGTTTGGACCTATTAGGCAACAGACTTGATAGGTCGCCGTGTGAGAACAAATATGCAGGGTGGAAAAAATAAAATTGACCCGGAAAATACATTGGGCAACAGAATTTAAGGATCACTTTTTCGAAACCCCGTAATTGCCACTCATTGCGACGCTCAAGTCAAAATTTGGCTCAAACAACTTTCCCCTGTAATGGTGTGAAAGCGTAGCGCCCTGCGACGTCACTCTCGACGGTCCAAACAGCAAGGTGACGACGCATGCTAAAAAAAGGTCACAGCTCAGAAGTTCATGTAACGTGTAAGGTGGCTTAATGAAATCACATTGTCACCAAATTTCACGAATATTCTGCTCAATGCCACCGCTGACGTGTCACACGATGGGACCGTCGTCACATTCCGTATTACCCACATTTCACCCCTTCTTCTTCTTTAAAGGTCAGAAACGCAATGCCCAGCGTTGAAATCACCTTGTTTTCTTGAGAGTGGCCTGGGAAATCAGTCTAGATATACCGCCGCTCAGAATCGGCAGGAAAAGGCCGCAGGGGGTTGGACAAAGGGAGTCAATGAAACCACCCCTTCCCCTAGTGTGCTGATTCCCACACATTTGGCGGTCGAAAACGACAGTTGTTGGAATTTTTAAAAATGTACCTGTACGGACGGAACCTGTGACGTGAGTCCCGGGGGCCTGCACAAAAGCTTTGCTGCTGCTCTTTCGCCGCCAGACTGCAACCGCCTAGGACTTAGTCAAAAGTTCTGTATGTGCAGGTACATTTTAAAAATTCTCAATAAAGGTTGGAGAGGCCGGGTGTCACCAAGGATTTTGCCGAACTGAGGGTCTTAGAGGGATTCTTTGCCGTTTTACACTACTGGCCATTAAAATTGCTACACCACGAAGATGACGTGCTACAGACGCAAAATTTAACCGACAGGAAGAGGATGCTGTGATACGCAAATGAGTAGCTTTTCAGAGCAGTCACACAAGGTTGGCGCAGGTGGCGACACCTACAACGTGCTGACATGAGGAAAGTTTCCAAACAATTTCTCATACACAAACAGCAGTTGACCGGCGTTGCCTGGTGAAACGTTGTTGTGATGCCTCGTGTAAGGAGGAGAAATGCGTACCATCACGTTTCCGACTTTGATAAAGGTCGGATTGTAGCATATCGGGATTGCGGTTTATCGTATCGCGACATTGCTGCTCGCGTTGGTTGAGATCCAATGACTGTTTGCAGAATATGGAATCGGTGCTTCAGGAGGGTAATACGGAACGCTGTGCTGGATCCCAACGGCCTCGTATCACTAGCAGTCGAGATGACAGGCATCTTATCCGCATGGCTGTAACAGATTGTGCAGCCACGTCTCGATCCCTGAGTCAAAAGATGGCGACGTTTGCAAGACGACAACCATCTGCACGAACAGTTCGACGACGTTTGCAGCAGCATGGACTATCAGCTCGGAGACTATGGCTGCGGTTACCCTTCATGCTGCATCACAGACAGGAGCGCCTATGATGGTGTACTCAACGACGAACCTGGGTGCACGAATGGCAAAACGCCATTTTTTCGGATGAATGCAGGTTCTGTATACAGTATCATGATGGTCGCATCCCTGTTTGGCGACATCGCGGTGAACGCGCATTGGAAGCGTGTATTCGTCATCGCCATATTGGCGTATCACCCGGCGTGATGGTATGGGGTGCCATTGGTTACACGTCTCGGTCACCTCTTGTTCGCATTGACTGCACTTTGAGCAGTGGACGTTACATTTCAGACGTGTTACCACCCGTGGCTCTACCCTTCATTCGATCCCTGCGAAACTCTACATTTCAGCAGGAATCCCGGCGTGATGGTATGGGGTGCCACTGGTTACACGTCTCGGTCACCTCTTGTTCGCATTGACGGCACTTTGAACAGTGGACATTACATTTCAGACGTGTTACCACCCGTGACTCTACCCTTCATTCGATCCCTGCGAAACCCTACATTTCAGCAGGATAATGCACGACCGCATGTTGCAGGTCCTGTACGGGCCTTTCTGGATACAGAAAATGTTCGACTGCTGCCCTGGCCAGCACATTTTTCAGATCTCTCACCAATTGAAAACGTCTGGTCAATGGTGGCCGAGCAACTGGCTCGTCACAATACGCCAGTCACTACTCTTGATGAACTGTGGTATCGTGTTGAAGCTGTATGGGCAGCTGTACCTGTACATGCCATCCAAGCTCAGTTTGACTCAATGCCCAGGCATATCAAGGCCGTTATTACGGCCAGAGGTGGTTGTTGTGGGTACAGATTTCTCAGGATCTATGCACCCAAACTGAGTGAAAATGTAATCACATGTCAGTTCTAGTATAATATATTTGTCCAATGAATACCCGTGTATCATCTGCATTTCTTCTTGGTGTAGCAATTTTAATGGCCAGTAGTGTATTAAAGCATGTGTCAATATCGCATCGCCCCATGATAACGCCACAGGAGGTGACAAAGTAGGAGCACCGAAAAGCGTAGGAACCCCTTTCTGCTTTGGATCACCTTCAAATTTCATCGAATGGTTCTGAACAGTCCCTAGTGGTTCCATCCTGTATAAGAGAGCAAAAATTATGGTCGCGCTGCGCTCCAAACGGGTGCGATCACGTTCTATGGGGACGCAGCCCAACAATGTCGTCAGAGAAGGGCTGAAACGCCCTAAGATGTTAGCAGTGTCAGAAGTTGTGAAGGACGTCTTCCTACTGCCCATTGCACTGCGAACTGTCGCTTTCGGTCGTCGCTCATGAAATGTGTGGGAATCAACACCTCACAGAAAGGGTTGGTTTCGTTGACGCCCTTTACCCACCCCCTGCGGCCTTTTCCTGTCGATTATGAGCGGCGGTGTTTCTGGAATGCTTTCCTCGGCCGTCCGTAAGAAATCCGCGTGATTTCAACGCTGGGCGTTGTGGGTGTGACCTCCATCGCAGAGGCGCCAAAAAAAGTGCTAAAATGTGTGTAATACGGAGTGTGGCGACGTTCCAATTGTGTGACACATCTACGGAGGCATTGGGCAGAATTGTGGAGAAATTCGGTACCAACGTGACATCATTAACCCACCTTTCAAGTGACATGAACTTCTGAGCTGTGACATTTTTTAGCGTGTGTCGACAGCGTCGTCGAGTATAAGGCTGACGTCGCAGGGGCCATGCCTTTGCACGATTACAGAGCAAGGTTGTACGCATCTTTGAGTCAAATTTCAAACTTAACCATCGCAGTGGATGGAAATACGTGGTTTCGAAGAAGTGATCCTTTAAGTCTGTTGCGCAGTGTATTTCATGCACCTCAAGGTAGGTAACCCAATTGCCTCAGGAATAGATTATATAAATTAGGTTGCCTATTTTCGGGTATATAATTATTTCCAGGGCCAGATTTATTTTGGCCACACTGTAGATACCTTGCTCATCGGCCCGTGCTGCAGAAAGCTTGGTGGGTAAAATGATGTCAACAAAATGTATTACGCGTTACACAAAGGGTGCACTTGACTTCATTAGGATTTGAGAAATTCAAAACTAAACGAGGGGTCAGGAAAGAAGGTATCATGTCGCTAAAAATATTCTCAGCAGACCTAGAGGAAGTTTTCAGATTATTAAACTTGGGAAAACGAAGAAGGAATACATGTTGATGGAACACATCTTAACCACCTCCATTTTGACACTTACTTTGTATTGTTTACCTCTAGTGTACATAAATCATAACAATGAATGCAAAAACATACTACAAGAAGTCTGAAAAAAGCCCTGAAAATCAGTTGCAATAAAATTGAAATAATATATTACAAGCAGTTAGATATGAAAATAGTACATATTAACAACCGGTAAATTAATACGACTGTATGGAAGGCAAAAGTAATAACCAGAAGAGGAAAAATGATGTGGAATGCTTTTGGTGAACTAAGTAGTGTTTTAGAAGCCAAGTTTCCACCCTGCTGAAAATGAAGGTTTCTAATCAATTTGAATCAACAGTTTTCACTTATGGCAGTGGGACCTGGACTTCCAGTACCAAAACCATTCAGTCTCTGAGGACTCCTGAGCGAGAAATAGAGAGGAGCATGTTGGGAATTATTGGCACCAACAAGAATAAAATCACATTTATTAGGCCACAGACTGGAGGCGAAGACGAAAGTATGACCATTACGAAAATGAGAAGGAGAGGAGCGGGCTATGTACATTACCTGATCCAAAGTACGCAGACACTTATTAGTGGACATTAGTATGGGATGTTTCCAGCGTTCACCTTTTTGATGGCTTGAACCTTACTGAGGACGCTTTGAATGAGGTGTCTGTATGTCTGTGGACGAATAGCAGTCATTCTTCCTCAAGAGCCGAAACCAGAGAAGGTAGTGATGATGGACGCTGGGGTCTGGAGCGAAGGTGTTCCATTGGGCTCAGATCAGGACTTTGGTCAGGTCATTCCATTTCCATTTCACAAAACAGTGTCTGACAGACGCTGCCTTAACACAGGGTGCACTGTCACGCTGATGCAAACAATTATCATCTGCGAACTGTTTCTCTACTGCACGCAGCACACAAAGCTGTAAAATGAGTTCATACTCCATCGTTAATCGTTCCGCAAGTGCAATAAGAGGACACGCTAATAACGAAAAACATACCCATACCATAATATCGCTTCCTCCGTAATTCTCTGTTGGCACTGCACATGATGGTGGGTAACGTTCGCCAGGCAATCTCCAAATCCAAACTCTTCCATCGGATTGTCACAGCGTGATTCATCACTCGAAATCGCTCTTCCCAGTTATCCACTGTCCTATGGCGTCGTTCTCTACACCATCTCAAGCGTCGCTTGTAAGTGACTGCAGAAATGCATGGTTTTTGAGGAGCTCTCGACCATTGTCCCTCGTTCTTTTTAAGTCTCTACTCACCGTCATGGTGTTAGGTGGACTGCTGATAGTACTTTGGAACTCTCGAGTGATTCCTTTCCGCTAACTGCATTCGATTTTTTATAGCTACACTACCCTCCAAAAGTTTGGAAACACCTAGTAATTTTAGACAACAGAAAGGAAATACAGTATAAAAATGCATTTTGATGTTTTCCAAATGTTTATTAAGCTCAAAAAACACACAGGAAGATGCAACAATTAAATTTTCGATTCCTCAAAATAGCCATCCTTTGCTTTCATCACTGCCTTGCTCACTCTCGGAAATCTCTGCGTCAGTTTTGTCAAGGTTTCACTTGGAATTAATCTCCATTCTTGATGCAGGACCTCCCACTATTATGAACCACTCATGATTTCTCGATTTCGGATCCTCCTGTCCAATTCATCCCATAGCAGCTCGATTGGGTTACAATCAGGGGATTGGGGAGGCCATTCCATGTTTTCCAATATTTTACGAACCTCTAGAGACTTCACATAGTTCTGACACATACGAGACGTATGTTTCGGGTCGTTGTCTTGCTGCAAGACAAACCCTTTCCCAATCAGACGCAAACCAGACGTCTTAGCATGTCGCTGGAGAACGGCATGATAGTCCTTTTGGTTTATTTTTTCATCTATTTTCACCAAATTTCCGTCTCTATTCCCTCCAAAGGGTCCTCATACCATCACAGAAGCTCCTCCATGCTTTACAGCTGGAATTACACACTGAGGATTCAAGCGTTCATGGGGTAAACGGCGTACAAATTGACGGCGTTTACTTCCAAATATTTCGGACTTCGATTCATCAGTGAATAATATTTTTTTCCAATCCCTCGCTGTCCAATGTTGGTGTGTCTTAGCCCACTCAAGCCTTTTCTTCTTTTTAACGGGGCGCAACAATGGTTTCCTTGTTGCTACATAAACTCGGAGGTTGTCTGCCAGGCGTCGTCTCACTTCTGACTCACTCATCGGTGTATCTCTCGCTGCGTTTAGTTCAGCAGTCAGTTCACGGACAGTTTTTAATCTGTCACGTTTACTGATCACTACCAAACACTTTTTCTGGCGTTCTGATATTTTCCTAGGTGCTCTTGAGCGAGGACGATCTCCATAGGAGCCTGTTTCTCGATGCCGGTGTATGGTTTTGACAACTTCGTGATGGGAATCATCAGTTTCTTTGCTATTTGTCGGTCACCATTGCCTTCTTGGTGCAAAGTGATTATCATTACCCGTGATCCATGAGGAATCTGGCACTTTGGGGTCATTTTCAATTACTTTCGCGGCGTGTTATACCTTTATGCAAACGCAACTACAAGTGAACAGAAATGTAAACAATGTACCTCTACGTAGCCATGCGGTCTACTCGCGCCACCTATCGTGTTTAGTAGAACTGCATGGACAGGTAACGTCGGTTTACATAAAACGGAGCAATACTAGTATGTTCCAATATGTATGTATATGTACAATAATTAAGTGTACAATACTGTACGTGTCATTATTAACCGTTATTTGAGCTTGCTATTCCTTATTCTAACCAATAACTCACGTAGATCACTTCCATCTTGCTCCGTTGTGATACGCAGCATCGTGTTTCCAAACTTATGGAGGGAAGTGTACTTTTAGCAATGCGTCACGGCCCCCATCTGTCAATACACATGAGGTCTGACTGTCTTGGTTTAGCTGTGGCTGTTCCTATCGCGTTTCCACTTCACAGTCACGTCACTAACAGTCGACTTGGGCAGCTTTACAAAGGCTGAAATGTCCTTGATGGATTCGTTACTCAAGTAACATCCAATGACTAGTCCATATACGAAGTCACTAAACTCTCCTGACCGCTTCTGTTGCTGCTTCGCTACTGACAAGACGGTGCACTCCACCTCTTTTTATACTAGCGCGTTCACCTCTCGTGATGTGTAGTGGCCAATGCCACATTTCATTGAGATGTCCGGATGCTACTGATCAGATGGTGAATGCTTTCTTGGAATAATTCATACTTGTCATCAAGCGTCTGCCGGTTCAGGGTTTTTAGTATCTCCCATGGGTAAAACAAACCTGTGACCATTTGTGCTTCTTAGTATACATTCAATAACCTCTGTTGAACTTATTTGTTATGGGTCGTACACACCTTAGCAATATTCTGTGATAGGTCGCACGAGTATTTCGTATGCAGTCTCATCCGTAGACTGACTGCATTTTCCCTGTACCCTACCAATGAACTGACGCCCACTACCCGCTTTACGTGCCACTGAGTCTACGTGAACATTCCATGTCATATCGCATTAATTCTTACAGCCAGGTATTTGAATTTGTGGTTTACTGATATTATAGTCATAGGATGCTGTGTTTTTGTGTTTAGTGCAAAATTTTACATTTCTGTTCATTTAAAGCAAGTTTCAGTCTTTTCACCACTTCGAAATTTTATCAGTATCTGCCCGAATATCTGTGAAGTGGTTTTTTTTCAGCTACTACCTCATTATAGATAAATGCGTCATCTACAAAATTTCTGAAGTTACTATTAGTACTGATTCACAGGTCGTTATTATACAACGTGAACAGCAAATGTCGCAACACACTTCCCTGGAACACTCTTGAATTTACATCTGTTGATGACTATACATCCAAGATAGCGTGGTACGTCCTCTTAACCGAGACATCCTTAGACAGTCTCAAATTTCGTTTTATGTCCCGTATGATCACACTTTCCTTAATAAGTTATAGTGTGGTACTGAGTCAAATGATTTCTCGAAATCAATAAATATTGCACCTACCAGATTTCCTTGACGCACTGATTACAGGGTGGGACTCCACAGGTTACCACTTCCTCTTTCACTCTGCACAGTAAAGCGGGGTTCATCTATGATGAGCATACTGCATCATTCAATCATGGTCCTATCACGGTGCTGTTGGTGTCCTCTACGTTGGCGAACGTTCGGAAACTGCTGTGAACCTTCAATGTATTTCTTGTCAGCAAACTACAGCTCCTGAGGCACCTGCAAGCTATAAAAACAATTGTCATCTGGACAACGTCGACTTTAGTTGTAACTTCCGTCAATACATCGAGTTTTGTTGTG
This sequence comes from Schistocerca cancellata, assembly GCF_023864275.1. Lineage (NCBI taxonomy): Eukaryota > Metazoa > Arthropoda > Insecta > Orthoptera > Acrididae > Schistocerca > Schistocerca cancellata. The sequence continues at coordinate 731,197,060 of NC_064629.1, forward strand.
TAGTTGTTATTTTTGGCCGACTTTGTACAGGCATACGGCGAACATTTCTTGTGTTTCAGAACTCTCGCCAAAGCCTCGAAATAATAGTGTATGACGTCTTCAAAGCTGCTGAAGTTGAGGACTGTGTCAGACGTGCTTCAAGGCATCCAGGGACAATACATCGCAGAAAAAAAGGTGTGGCGGCTACATAGGACACAGTTGTGGCATCACAACGAAAGTAAAAACACGGTTGTCATGTCACTAGCCTAATGCACTGCTTTTCATCTTTGAATCACGTTTTTATTCGAAGCCGGTAGCCTCTATTTCTCATAAAGTTAGCACAATTCCGAGGAAGATTTAGGATTTAACGTCCCTTTGAGTGCAATATCATTACAGAAGGAGCGTAAGTTCGGATGGAGGAAGGATGGGGAAGGAAATCGATCGTTTTCTTTCATAGGAACCATACCGGAATTTGTCGACTTAGTGAAATCATGGAAAACGTAAATCGGAATTTCTGTATGGAGATTTAAAACGCTGCCCTCCCGACTACGAGTCTAGCGTGATACACAATGCTCCACCTCGCTGTGTTGCACAACTCCATTTTTGGACGAAATACTCAGAGTCATTTACAGTGATTTCTCATCTTTTCATCTCTGATTTTCCTATTTTTCTGATTACACTTTTGCTGCTAGTGTAAGAGTAAATAGTTAGTATAACCTCGTATCCGTTAGGCGTCGTATTTTCACACAGAGAAATAGCAGCCCCAAGCTCTCTTTATGGGAAATAGGTCTGCTCTGTGACAATTCGAGCCATCAAATTCTCTGTGGCTATCGAGCAGACTAGTAGACGACGTGCGCAAATTCTCTACGATATCTTTCACTAGCCGCGCGAGGTAGCCGCGCGGTCTGACGTCTTGTCACGATACGCGCGGCTCCCCCCGTCGGAGGTTCGAGTCCTCCCTCTGGCATGGGTGTGTGTGTTGTCCTTAGCGTAAGTTAGTTTAAGTTAGATTACGTAGTGCGTAAGCTTAGGGACCGATGATCTGTGCAGTGTGGTCCCAAAGACCTTACCACAAATTTCCAAAATTTCTAAGCACACACTTCGTTTGGTCACACTTAGATTGTAAACATTTCGTCTGGTTTCCACTTCATAACAAAATCAGACAGTCATCCTACGTATTTTTACCAAAACAAAAAATCCCTTTCAGACCTCATCAATAGACAGTGCCCAGTTGTATTTCTAATCTCGCATGCTGCCTTGTTCGTATTCGTACTGCTGCACATATATGTGTTTATTGCGGTAAGTGACTCTACAACGTCCCACCGCTCTTTCAGAGCTTTGTCCGCATCCCTTTCATCATTACCTGATCTGTGGAATTTGCTGCCTCAGTGCGAAACACTAGACAGCACAATTTTTCTCTGGAACGTGATCCAAGAAGTCTGGCGGGAATACAATGACCGACAAATAAAGTGAGGTACCCAGAAGACATGGTCGGACGTCAATGTAACTGCGTACAAGTACACACCATCAGCAGGTATGTAAATGACTAGAGTTGCAATTCTCTGTGACACGTAAAATAACCATTAGAGAGGATTAGTGTTGCTCATGTTTAATGTTGTTACGAGGGCTGTTAGGGTATAAAAGGGACGCGAACAGCGTCAGATGTTGAATGAAATACGTGTACTCGTACGATACAGAGTTATCAGCACCGGGAAAAATTTGAAAGAGGCGTTGTTGTTGATCCCCATTAGGCCGGCTGGTCGAATCGTGCCACAGAAAGTTTTGTGGGGCATTCGAATGTGACGTAGCACACTGTAGCCCCTTCACATCTGCGCCTGTCATCCGAGAACCAGTAACGGACTTCCTTCGGACATGCAGGCATGCTCGAATAGCCAAATTGTAAGACGGCCGCTCGAGATAAGCGGGAAATTCGGGTTCGAGTCCCAGTCCGGCACAAATTTTCCTGTCGCTATTCCACTTAACAACTGATAGTTATGCATATTCGCAACTGCGAATACATTTAATATATTTCATAAGGGCTATAGTCACCGCTGTGCCTGTTCCTTCGGACCTGCATACATGTACGAAGTAAATTACAAAAAATGGTTCAAATGGCTCTGAGCACTATGGGACTTAACTCCTGAGGTCATCAGTCCCCTAGAACTACTTAAACCGAACTAACCTAAGGATATCACACACATCCATGCCCGAGGCAGGATTCGAACCTGCGACCGTAGCGGTCGCGGGGTTCCAGACTGTAGCGCCTAGAACCGCTCGGCCACTGAAGCCGGCAGGAAATTACATGATCATGCTGAATAACACAGGCACTGCAACATCGTATAGTACAATAACTGATTGGTTCCCATATATAAGAGAAAATCAATAGCAAGAGCACAAACATTGTAAGAGAATTTTTATGAGACTTAGCAAAGCTTACATTTGCCACAGCGTGAATAAACATTAAAGTACAGTTTCAAGCAAGCAATTATATTCGTATCAGGAACATCTTTGAAATGTACGAAACTGATGTGTTAGTCTTGCACACAACAGATAACTTCCACACGTATTGTGACGTTACTACAAGCACTTACCAATGGTATCTACGGATTCCGCAGAATGAGGAGAAAAGTTACTCTCGATGTGGCAGTTGCCTGCTGAGGATTGGGGACGACAACACACTTCCAAGAATATCCCCAACAAACTCTCTGGGATTCAGGTCACTAAATCGAACTCGCTTCATCATATACTAAACTTTTGGTTACTTCCAAGAATGATTGCCTATCGAACACGTGGGCCCCTAACGATATACACTATTGACCATTAAAATTGCGAAACCAAGAAGAAATGCAGATGATAAACGGGCATTCATTGGACAAATATATTATACAAGAACTGACATGTGATTACATTTACACGCAATTTGGGTGCATAGAACCTGAGAAATCAGTACCCAGAACAACCACCTCTGGCCGTAATAACGGCCTTGAATACGCCTGGGCATTGAGTCAAACTGAGCTTGGATGGCGTGTACAGGTACAGCTGCCCCCGACGCTTCAAATCGATACCACAGTTCATCAAGAGTAATGACTGGCGTATTGTGACGAGCCAGTTGCTCGGATACCATTGACCAGAAGTTTACAATTGGTGAGAGATCTGGGGAATGTGCTGGCCAGGGCAGCAGTAGAACATTTTCTGGACCCAGAAAGGCCCGTACAGGACCTGCAACATGCGGTCGTGCATTATCCTGCTGAAATGTAGGGTTTCGCAGGGATCGAATGAAGGGTAGAGCTACGGGTCGTAACACATCTGAAATGTAACGTCCACTGTTCAAAGTGCCGTTAGTGTGAACAAGAGGTGACCGACACGTGTAACCAATGGCACCCCATACCATCACGCCGGGTGATACGCCAGTATGGCGATGACGAATACACGCTTCCAATGTGCGTTCACCGCGATGTCGCCAAACACGGATGCGACCATCATGATGCTGTAAACAGAAGCTGGATTCATCCGAAAAAATTACGTTTTGCCATTCGTGCACCCAGGTTCGTCGTTGAGTACACCATCACAGGCGCTCCTGTTTGTGTTGCAGCGTCAAGGGTAAACGCAGCCATGGTCTCCGAGCTGATAGTCCATGCTGCTGCAAACGTCGTCGAACTGTTCGTGCAGATGGTTGTTGTCTTGCAGACGTCCTCATCTGTTGACTCGAGGATCGAGACGTGGCTGCACGATCCGTTACAGCCATGCGGATAAGATACCTGTCATCTCGACTGCTAGTGATACGAGGCCGTTAGGATCCAGCACGGCGTCCCATATTACCCTCCTGAACACACCGATTCCATATTCTGCTAACAGTCATTGGATCTCGACCAATGTGAGCATCAATGTCGCGATACGATAAACCGCAATCGCGACAGGCTACAATCCGACCTCCAACCTTTATCAAAGTCGGAAACGTGATGGTACGCATTTCTCCTCCTTACACGAGGCATCACAACAACGTTTCACCAGGCAACGCCGGTCAACTGCTGTTTGTGTATGAGAAATCGGTTGGAAGCTTTCCTCATGTGAGCACGTTGTAGGTGTCGCCACTTGCACCAACCTTGTGTGACTGCTCTGACAAGCTAATCATTTGCATATCACAGCATCTTCTTCCTGTCGGTTAAATTTCGCGTCCGTAGCAGGTCATCTTCGTGGTGTAGCAATTTTAATGGCCAGTAGTGTATAAAGGGGACGTGTAATCTACGGAAAATTTTTGTTCTACGTAGCTGTCCTTCTGTCTGTTACTTAAAAATAAACGGTATTTATAGCAAAATTGAAACTTTCAATCTTTAATTCATGTTATATTCGAAAGTTATTAATTGGAATGTGAAACAGAGAGATCTTGCAGTAAAATTAAAAAAGAGATACAGATTTATAATATAGAGCTGGAAAACGTAATATCCTCAAACAAAGGTAAAATTATAAAAAATTCAAAACAAAAACATGTCAGACTTCGCTTCAATACTTCGTCGAGCTTGTATAAAACATGTTTCTGTTATTCATAAACAATTTTCGCACTTATCAATAAAAACAGCAAATTCTTGCGTTTCATTACGATGACTAACGTTTCATTGAGTCAAAAATAAGAACAACAATTATTTAATATTTTATGTTTGTACGTGTAAACTGTACTTGCATCAAAAGTAATTGCTTTAGTTAAATAGAAGCTCAGAAGTTACACGATCAACTAATTTTTATTACTTACAAAATGCAGTTTACCTTTTTTAGAATATAATACACGTTGGACTAACACTGAGCGATGTTCAGTTCTAATTATGTAAAAAGCAAGCAAACAAACAAACAAACAAAAAACAAAGAGAAGCAGTACTATGGGTAGTCCTACCATTTACTACATCAATAGCAACTGAGTGGAAAAAGAATAACATACCATTTGCCATGTTTCTGGGAAATCGAAAAAAGCTCTTTGCTGCAACAGGAGTGTCATTAGTTAATGACTAATTAGCGTTTAAACGTGCTGGAATATTATGCTTTTTCCCCTCGCTGTTCAAACACCTCGATAAATAGTGATGAGAAAGGCTATTGGGACAGAAAAAAGTCCGAAACAAAATACTGAAGACAATAGCTATTATTCACAGCTGTTAATGAACACTTTATTTACTTGAAGAACAAAAAGTAGACCCATTAAAATTTACATAATCATTTCGAGTTACTTCACGCATCAGTGTCACAATTCACTGTGGCAGAAGTAGACCATTGAAGAATCTCGTTATAACATATCCTGTGTTTTTAAGGAACATAGTGTTTGACCTCGCAGATGCTTGCAGCTTTTTAGAAATGACAGGGCCTTTTCCAACATACGCTTTGTCTTTCGGGAGCACCATATCCTTTTCTTTCTTCAGTTTGAACGTTCTCTCAACTAGGCTATCGATGAACTCAAAAGCCTTCTCATACCCTTTCAGTTTATTACTGTACTCCAAATGTCTGTGTGTAGTAATATTGAACGAACAGCGACTCCTCCTAATGTCCTTGGACGTCTTCTTGAAGTAGCGAGCCAGCAGTCCTTGAAGTTCAGCACTTGGTTGGTTTGGAAGCTCTGAACGACAAAAGGGAGTTTGCGTTTCCTTGCAGATCGAATGATTTGCTCGTACTCTTCAGCCGAATGAATCCAATCAAGTCTTCGAGAGACTCTCCTGACGGCTGAGAAGTATCTGTCACAGGGCAAAAAATTACGTCCTCGAATCGGATATTAGTGGTTGATGGCGGGCCGGAGTGGCCGAACGGTTCTAGGCGCTACAGTCTGGAACCGCGCGACTGCTACAGTCGCAGGTTTGAATCCCGCCTCGGGCATGGATGTGTGTGATGTCCTTAGGTTAGTTAGGTTTAAGTAGTTCTAAATTCTAGCAGACTGATGACCTCAGCAGTTAAGTCCCATAGTGCTCAGAGCCATTTAGTGGTTGATGACCGAGAATCTGTCATTTGTGGTGAATGTCAAAAACATCCTTGCTTATGTATGGTTGCGAGTCTGTCCAGCACATGTATCATTAAATATATGCAGTTCTTCCACTCCTACGGGAATCCTGTTAATGAAGTCAAGGAAACAGCTGCGCACCTCATTACGGCCTTTCTTAGCTCTGCTTTCTATGAATGTGTAGAATAGTGATGTCTCGTTTCCTATATCATGAATTTTGAGAACATAAAACGAAACTGGCATAAATTGCAAAGGTAGATTCTGCATCAAATCGAAAGCAATGGCCTTGACGTCAGTTCTAGTCTTGCAGATTTCAGTGACTTTTTGCATCTTATTTTAAAATTTCTTGGCGCTTGTTTTGTGGACAATCATCTCAGAGATAGCCGCTCTCTTTGTTACCTAATTAATACTTGAAGATTTTATTTTTACATTCAGATTTTCGCAGTAAACAGCAACTTGTGACCTGCCACACTTGTAGTAACAGTTCTCATTTAAAATGTCTTAAATAAAACTCGTATTTAGTTATCCCTGTGAGCTCAGGATGATTCTCAACGAAAAGTTAGTGCATTTCTCGAACTGTTAAAGAGGATCCCAAAGATGTTACGGAAATGGAAGTGTAGTGCGACTCGTGGTTGGGAAATGAGGAGATATGCTCATAAATTTTAGCTATGGGCGTTGTTTCAAATTTCCACGGTTTAAATGCTTTACCTCTCGTGCCAATAGGCTACTGATTACTCTCTAAAACTTGTTTAAACGCTGCACCACTTTATTCGAGACAACATGCAAACTAACATAGGCCTTACTGCTAACTTCAACCCGATTGAATCAATTCATGGCGAAGTACACTCCTGGAAATTGAAATAAGAACACCGTGAATTCATTGTCCCAGGAAGGGGAAACTTTATTGACCCATTCCTGGGGTCAGATACATCACATGATCACACTGACAGACCCACAGGCACATAGACACAGGCAACAGAGCATGCACAATGTCGGCACTAGTACAGTGTATATCCACCTTTCGCAGCAATGCAGGCTGCTATTCTCCCATGGAGACGATCGTAGAGATGCTGGATGTAGTCCTGTGGAACGGCTTGCCATGCCATTTCCACCTGGCGCCTCAGTTGGACCAGCGTTCGTGCTGGACGTGCAGACCGCGTGAGACGATGCTTCATCCAGTCCCAAACATGCTCAATGGGGGACAGATCCGGAGATCTTGCTGGCCAGGGTAGTTGACTTACACCTTCTAGAGCACGTTGGGTGGCACGGGATACATGCGGACGTGCATTGTCCTGTTGGAACAGCAAGTTCCCTTGCCGGTCTAGGAATGGTAGAACGATGGGTTCGATGACGGTTTGGATGTACCGTGCACTATTCAGTGTCCCCTCGACGATCACCAGTGGTGTACGGCCAGTGTAGGAGATCGCTCCCCACACCATGATGCCGGGTGTTGGCCCTGTGTGCCTCGGTCGTATGCAGTCCTGATTGTGGCGCTCACCTGCACGGCGCCAAACACGCATACGACCATCATTGGCACCAAGGCAGAAGCGACTCTCATCGCTGAAGACGACACGTCTCCATTCGTCCCTCCATTCACGCCTGTCGCGACACCACTGGAGGCGGGCTGCACGATGTTGGGGCGTGAGCGGAAGACGGCCTAACGGTGTGCGGGACCGTAGCCCAGCTTCATGGAGATGGTTGCGAATGGTCCTCGCCGATACCCCAGGAGCAGCAGTGTCCCTAATTTGCTGCGAAGTGGCGGTGCGGTCCCCTACGGCACTGCGTAGGATCCTACGGTCTTGGCGTGCATCCGTGCGTCGCTGCGGTCCGGTCCCAGGTCGACGGGCACGTGCACCTTCCGCCGACCACTGGCGACAACATCGATGTACTGTGGAGACCTCACGCCCCACGTGTTGAGCAATTCGGCGGTACGTCCACCCGGCCTCCCGCATGCCCACTATACGCCCTCGCTCAAAGTCCGTCAACTGCACATACGGTTCACGTCCACGCTGTCGCGGCATGCTACCAGTGTTAAAGACTGCGATGGAGCTCCGTATGCCACGGCAAACTGGCTGACACTGACGGCGGCGGTGCACAAATGCTGCGCAGCTAGCGCCATTCGACGGCCAACACCGCGGTTCCTGGTGTGTCCGCTGTGCCGTGCGTGTGATCATTGCTTGTACAGCCCTCTCGCAGTGTCCGGAGCAAGTATGGTGGGTCTGACACACCGGTGTCAATGTGTTCTTTTTTCTATTTCCAGGAGTGTATTTGAAGGATGACGTGTCTTGCTTAGAATTTTCAGTGGTTGGTCGATGTCTAGCAACATCGTGTCTTTGTATCAATCACAGGCGATGTGTATCTCTCTCATTTTTCCGACGTCCACTTTACAGATTTTCGATCACACTCCGTTTCTGTACAGTACTGGAACCAGCCATGCACTTCTAACTATATCCGGAATATTTTGGCACCCACCAAATAACCCTTGCTTGTGACAAATTCTTCATCCCTTTCTCTAGCCAGTTTCTCCATTTCCATTGAATGCTTATCTTTGTTCATCTTACCTCGCTTTCTTCAAGGCTCAGTCACATCCTCATCTGACTCAGGCATTTTTCACAGAACACAAAAGAATGCTTCACTCACTGAGAAATATCTACTGTATGTACTACCCATTGAATATAAACACACATGCAGCAAACAGCTCCAGTTTGCATTGTTACAGAGCTGTCAACAAATCTAGCTCTCGCTGTCGAGCCATTCTCTTGCCATTTCTAAACATCTAAAACAATTAAGCACCTTTGAGTGGAATATTATCTCTCAACCAAATTCTCAATCTCAGTTATATCAGTGAAGCCCCATTGTAACAGTCCCCATTTTTCATTCCCTGGATAGCAGATACAGTCTAATTTCCCTTTTTCCACTCACTCGTTATTTTTTGTACTGTACTAAAACTCCAGAATTGTAGTTTTGGTAGAGCGCAATTCTACCTGGTACCCATGTCTTTTTCCTACACTTGTACATTGAAATGAGTATTGAATCATTAACTTTAAAAAACTTTCTGCTTGGACTGTTGTCGAAGCTCAGGTTGTGAACACGTAAGTGCCTTTAAAATTGACATTAATGTTCGGCGAGGCCTTCCATGGAGTTTCTCCTCTGGAGGCTGTGGATCGTGTGGAGTTTCTCTGGACTGAGAGAGGAAGATCAATAAATCATTGTCTTTATTGTACTGTTGAACCAGTTTTGTTACGTGCGACTTGAAAGTTCGTTCAGGATGAGACGGTGCTGGCCCGAAGTGATGAAATGCCGTTGCTTTCCGAAAATAGTTTAAATTTCTTAGAATGGAATTGTTTTGTTGTGATACAAAGTATTCAGTCGTATTATTACTGTCTTCCCAGTGGCAACGATATATGATAAGCCGAATTCATGTTTAACGAAATTCTGACTTATGATTTAATCTTATGTAATTTGTATTGTTCGCATGTAACCACAAAAAGAGGTTGCTTAATTTTGTTCCATGAAAGACGCAGCAAGAAACTGGCAGCGACGGCAGTCTTCACACACAAGAGAACAAATCGGCGGCCAGAGTGATGTAGAAGATGCGAAGAGCGTCAAGTTCTTGCTGTACCTAGTTTTGTTAACAGTGAATACAGAGTTAGAGATATAATTTATACTGAACAACTTTCAGTCGGTCTTGAGATCTTGAAATGTCAGAAGTTGTAATCTGATATTGTTATTAAACCTTATAAGTTATTAATAATGAAACCTCAAGGCCGCCTATTTTAAGATAATGCTGAGAAAGAAAACAGGAATTAAATTTAAAGGGTAATTTTTTTCTCAAATCGCATTTATTTACAGAAAATGCACGTACTCCGTGTCCCCACCATCGCTACAAAGTTCACATTGTCGAAGAAATGAATGGCTCACTATCTTGAAAATTCCTGTCACATTACGAATGTCAAAGCGATATAATTTATACTGAAAAACTTTCAGTCGGTCTTGAGATCTTGAAATGTCAAAAGTTGTAATCTGATATTGTTACTAAACCTTATAAGTTATTAATAATGAAACCTGAAGGCCACCTGTTTTAAGATAATGATGAGAAAGGAAACAGAAATTAAATTTAAAAGGTAATTTTTTCTCAAATCGCATTTCTTTACAGCAAATGCACGTACTCCGAGTCCCAACATCGCTACAAAGTTCACATTGTCGAAGAAATGAATGGCTCACTATCTTGAAAATTCCTGACACATTACGAATGATGTAGTGACTTGAAAAACTTTTGCGATCAGCTCTTCTCGCTTGTTAGACGACCTATTTTAGATACACTCTTTCATAATGAGTTACTCCACATAAAAAGTCCTGATGCGCTAAATCAGGCGACATGGGACGCCACTCTCTCGGTTCACTGCGCCCAACCCACCTGTTCCCGAGTATTGTTTTCAAATGCCTGACTGCCGTAGTGGAATGCAGCTAACAACGATCTTCGGCGTATGTGGAAAGGAACATCTTCTAACGATATAAGCGATTCCACCTGCAACAATTGTAAATACGAGGGTTGGAACTTAAATAGTGGCAACTATTTATTCACAACCGATAGAAAAGAGTTATATTTTTGCACCTGTTACTGTGCTTCAAAGTAGTCACCATCGTTGTGTAGAACCCGTTGCCAGCGATGTGGAAGGCGTTGTATACCGTTAGCAGAGCCTGTTCTGTTGATGTTGTGAATGGACCTATCGAATCTCTGGAACAATTCTGAAGCGAATGTCACGAAGTAGTTCCTTCATCTTCAGAATCAAATCAAAGTCACAAGGACTAACTAAGTCCGGGGAGTGTGGTGGATGGTACAGTACCTTCCAGTCACACGACCGAACAGAGCAGCCACAGTTTGCGCTGTATGCGCCTACGCATTGTCGTGCAAACTGATGGGTGGGTTGCGCAGAAATTGTCGCCGCTTCTTTCGCAAAGCTGGTCGAAGGTGATGTTCCAAAAACGAACAGTAATACATTGACGGTCTGCCGTGGAGGAACGTAATGCGTTAGGGTAACACCATCACAGTCGTACACGAGCATCATCATAACTTCAGACAGCTCCATTCGCACCATCAACAGAACAGGCTTTGCTAACTGTTTACTTCGCCTTCCACATCGCTTCCAACGGGTTCTATACAACGCTTGTGACTACTTTGAAGGACAGTAACCGGTGCAAACATGTAACTCTTTTGTATCTGTTCTAAATAAATAGTTGCCACTATTTAAGTTGCAACCCTCGTAATTGTGCCCAAAATCGATGAGGTAGAACAAAAGATCCTGTCAAGTTGTCACCAACTGTTCCTGCTTAGACAGTCACCGACAATATTTCCTGGTGACCAAGTTCTTGAACATAATGGTCGTTTTCGTATACTCACTGGTGACAGGTGTGAACGTTAAATACTGTCTCCCTAGTAAATCTAACCTCATACGTAAACTGGATGGATTAGAAAAACCTCGCATTGTTGGTACTCTGACACTGCCTTAATGCACAGACGAAAAAGTTGCTCACCTTATATAATTTAATTCCAATCGTCCGTTTTTTTGTGCGTGGTAGCGATGCAAAAATTTTTTTTTGTCGCGACATCCCAAACAAGCTAATGAGTATCGTCGAGTTCGTGAAGTGGTGCTCAGCTGCTGGTTGAAGAAATTGCTTCGAAATGCTGCAGTACTGGACTGTTACCCGCCGTATGCGGAAGCCTTGCTTTGTTGCTCCTCCACAATTTCTGACTGTGATAAACTGAAGCTGCATTGTCCAATCTCTGGCCCGCTAGAGTAGGGGATGTCTTAAATTCAGCTAGGTAAGAAATGTGTGGAATTAGCTCAATTATTTAAATATGTAAGCCGACTTTCGAATTTTCTTTTGTGTTACACCGCGTGTCAGATATGTCCGATTTGAAAATCTGGATTCTAGCATAATATTATACGGCTCGTGACGTTTTAGCGTAATCTTTCATTAACGGTGACCGTACTCGCATGTCTCGTGATACATAGTGTTTTTTCAAACATTTGAGAATGCTGTGAATGACTGGCACTGAACTTTATCGTTAACAGTAATTTGTTCTTTTTATGTTGGCCACAGTATCCTCGTTCAAAACCAATCGTTCCTTAATTTCATTCGTGAGAACGGCGGTTCAAATCCGCGTCCGGCCATCCAGATTTATGTTTTCCGTTATTTCCCCAAATCGCCCCTGTCAAATGCCGGAATGTTTCCTTTGAAAGAGCACGACCGAGTTCCTTCCACATACTATATACGATCCGAGTTTGTGCTCCGTCTCTAATGACCTCGATGTCGACGGGACGGTATACCTAATCTTCCTCCGTTTTTTCTTTCCTAATTCCATTTCACCGATATTTACGTGAAAAAGGTAATTTTTTGGAAATTTATGGACGTTTACTAACGTATATTTTCGAGAATTTTCTTAAATTGCATTTGTGTTTTACAGTTGTGCTAGGCCTACTGTAAATAGCTAACATACCATGTCACATTCTTTTAACAGGGATGTACATTCTCTGCATTTATATTAAACTGCCTTGTTAGTGTTCATAACCTGAAAAAAGTTTCAAAGAAACAGGAAATTTTGTATCGCTTTTTTCTTTTGTGACAGACATGGGCGCCCAAACGATAGTTTACTTGGGGGGTTTCCTACTAGACCTGTAGGTATGGAGTATTTTAATATTTCGGAAGAATAAAAGTTCTAGCTACAACCCAGTTGAAAACCTGCGTAATACCGACTTTTAAATCACCTGACTGCACTATATTTTTCCTTTTTTTGAGAAATAAGGGGAGGGGGGACAAGGGCCCCCTTTGCCACCGGCCATGGGCGTCCTTGGTAATAGATATCTCGCTATGGTTGTTTATTGCTTAAGTTCTAATAGATTACTGGTCACACTTGTAGCCGATCAGGCCCATAAGTTAATAGGTAATCAGATTGTTATTTACTATTCAGTGAAATATTGCTACAGGTACAATTCCATTGTCAGGCATGGGATGAGCTAGTTCTTGTTTATAAGAACTGGATATCACCCTGACTTCAGCGAAGTAATTGGAAGCCTCTGCAAATGTGTGTGTTGGGAGGCACACAAGAGCCATGTACCAGAGACACCTCAAGTACTATATTCTCCTGTGGATACTATCTCCTCTTCAGGAAATACAGTTTCTGTCACTACTCATCCACTTGACTGGGTGACATGTCAATGGTAGGTCTAGCTGTCCTGTACAATGGAGACAGTGACCAGGAAGAACTCTAGATGTTACATCTGTCACCCTAGCCAAAAAATTCAAGGTACTGCCTTTCACTAAAACCAAGATCAAGCCAATGTGACTCACTGCACCTGTTAGAAAAAGTTCTGAGTCCCAGTCAATTGGAGGTAAACACAAAAGGACAGGGGTCTATTAATCATTGGCTGTCCAACTGTATGGTGAATAATGGTACCCCTTAGAGAAATGACAGAAAGGGATGGGAAGGAAAACTGTAGAATCAGTCTATGTCAGGGGCCTTGTTCAACATGTTGAGAGGCTATTCAGCAGCTATTAAGATAATGGAGTGTAACCAATTGCAGATTATGGCGATGAACAATGTCTGTCATCTGGGCTCTGAGGTTGTACTTGTGTCATTCCGGCCACTGGTATCATTCCGGTCACTGTCAGAGAAGATTCTCAATGCCAGCCTCACTCACAGAGTTTCAACAAAGCTGGCAATCAACAGCATTGTCCTGAGAACAGATTATGGCCCCCTCATTCTGAGTCGAATGGAAGGCTTGAACTAGACACTGTGAAGGTTCTGTGACAAGCTAAGCTGTGACTTCCTAGACTTGTGCCATAGGGTCGAGAACTATAAGGTTCCCCTAAATTGGTCAGGTGTGCACTTACATTAGAGTTACAGGCTGCTACCGAGGTAGCTGTCTGTGTATGGGTGTGAACATAAGTTTTTGTTTTTGGTTTTTTTTTTTGTTTTTTTTTTATTGCATAATCGCTTGACTCTGAATTCAGTGCAGTTAATGATATGTGCAGGAGAGCCAGAAGTATCAGTGTAAGGTCCAAAATATGCCCCCTCCTCTCCCCCACAGGTGAGAGTATTAAAATCCTAGTGTCATTTACAACAAAGTACCAGAGTTTAAAGTGCTTTTAAAAAGCAGTGAAGTACGCATAGTATAAGTACCGAAAGCTGGTTAATACCAGAAGTTGACAGCAGTGAGATTTTTGGGGAAATTTAAGCATTCATTAAAATGATGGGCTAATGGGGAATGGAGGTGAGGTATTTGTCACAGTAGACAGTAAACTCAAACCTACAGAGACAGAAACTGAAGTTGGGTGTGAGATTGTTTGGGCAAGACTCAGTACAAGGAGTGGGCGCAAAATTATAATTTGACGCTTCTATTGACCAACAGACTCAGCTCCTGGTGTAACTGAAAATTTTAGAGAAACCTCAGTTCACTAGTGTGTAAATACTGTAATTGTCGGAGGAGATTTTAATCATTCAACAGTGAATTGGGATAATTACAGTTTTGTTAGTAGTGAGTGTAACAAGACACCCTGTGAACATTACTAAATGTCTTCTCTGAAAACTAACTAGGACAGATGATTCAGAATCCCACTCATGATGAAAATATGTTAGATCAAATGGCAACAAATAAACCTGACCTCTTTGAGGACGTCCACATTGAAACTGGTATTAGACCATGAGGCAGCTGTTGCAACAATTATTAGCAACATACAAGGGGCAAATGAAAAGTAGAAAGGTTTATGTGTTCAGTAAATTACATAAAGAAGCAGTAGTGTCACATCTGAGTAAGGAATTTGAAACTTTTAGCTCAGGATAGGAACATGCAGAGGAGCTATAGCTCAAGCTTAAAAGAATAATTGACCATGCACTGGATATACGCACATAAAAAAAGCTTTGCATCACCTCAGTTCTGAGAGTTCCGAAACCTGTACAGAAAATGGGAATAGTGATCAACATAAACATCATTTCTGCTCTTTTTATTGCTCATGAAAACCACACATGGAATGTTGTACCACCATAGGTGGTGGTCCAGATTGCTGTATGCACCAGTACCTCTAATGCCCAGTAGCATGTCCTCTTGCATTGATGCATACCTGTATTTGTCATGGCATACTATCCACAAGTTCATCAAGGCACTGTTGGTCCAGATTGTCTCACTCCTCAATGGCGATTCAGCAGTGGTTGGTGGGTCACGTCATCCATAAACAGCCCTTTTCAGTCTATCCCAGGCATGTTCAATAGGGTTTATATCTGGAGAACATGCTTGCCACTCTAGTCGAGTGATGTCATTATCCCGAAGGAAGTCATTCACAAGACGTGCATGACGAGGGCATGAATTGTCATCTATGAAGACGAATTCCTTGCCAATATTCTGCCGATATAGTTGCACTAACGGTCAGAGGATGGAATTCACATATCGTATAACCATTACTGCACCGTCCATTACCACCAGTGGTGTACATTGGCCCCACATAATGCCACCCCAAAACAGCAGGGAACCTCCATCTTGCTGCACTTGCTGAACAGTGTGTCTAAGGTGTTCAGCCCGACCGGGTTGCCTCCAAACACGTCTCTGACGATTGTCTGGTTGAAGGCATATGCGACACTCATCGGTGAAGAGAATGTGATGCTAATCCTGAGTGGTCCATTCGGCATGTTGTTGGGCCCATCTGTACCACACTGCATGGTGTCGTGGTTGCAAAGATTGACCTTGCCATGGACATCGGGTATGAAATACAGCCTTATGCACACAGTTTGAATCATAGCACGACATCCTGTGGCTGCATGAAAAGCATTATTCCATATGGTGGCGTTGCTGTCAGGGTTCCTCCGAGCCATAATCTATAGGTAGTGGTCATCCACTGCAGTAGTAGGTCTTGGGCAGCCTGAGCTAGGCATGTCATCGACAGTTCTTGTCTTGTTCTCACTCCAACACACCTGGACACTTCCCTCGTTGAGAGCTCTTCCTGGCACTAAGTAACAATGTGGACATGATCAAACTGCAGTATTGACCATCTAGGCATGACTGAACTACAGACAACATGAGCCGTGTACCTCCTTCCTGGTGGAATGACTGGAACTGATCAGCTGTCGGACCCCTTCCATCTGAAAGGCATTGCTCATGCATGGATGTTTACATCTTTGGCCAGGTTTAGTGACATCTATGAACAGTCAAAGAGACTGTGTCTGTGATACAATATCCACAGTCAACGTCTATCTTCAGGAGTTCTGGGAACCAGGGTGATGCAAAACTTTTTTTAATGTGTGTATATGCACCCAACAGAACAGTTTGTGATGTGAGAGATCCTCAATGGTATACAGTCACTATAAAAGAACTCCTAACAAAATAGAGACTACTTCATAGGAGGTGTAAAACAAAGCATAGGGTAATAGATAGAGAGATGCTGAACAAAACACATTTCACTGTCAAGAGAGCAATGCAATGACTACCATGTCAGAATACTGTCCAAAGACGTTTCATAAAGCCCTAAGAAATCGTGGTTGCATGTAAAGATTGTTAGTGGCACTAAAGTTAGTGTCTAGCCACTCAAGGATAATACAGGAACTGAATTGAGGGTGGCAAAGCAAAGGCAGAAATGCTTAACTCCATTTTCAAATGTTCCTTTACAAAGGAAAACCCACGAGTATTGCCCCAATTTAATTCTTATACTACTGAAAAGATGAATGAAATAGATATTAGAGTCAGTGGCATTTGTAAACAGCTGATATCACTAAAACTGAACAAAGCTCTATTGCCTGTTGGAATCCCTATCAGATTCTGCACCAAATTTGTGACTGAGTTTTCCTCTCACTTTGCTATAACCTGCTGTAGATCCTATGAACAAAACACCATGCTCAGTAGCTGGACAAAAGCACATGTCCACATCCATCAAGGGTAGCAGACATGATCCACAAAATTACCATGCAATATCCTTGATATTCATTCATCCTAGAATATTAGGATATATTCTGAACTCAAATACAATGAGGTATCTGATACAGAGCGACTTTTTCCATGGCAAGTAACATAGATTTCGAAAACATAGATCATGTGAAGCACAACTCACACTTTTCTAATATGACATACTGAAAGCCATGGATAAAGACAGGCAGGTAGATGCAATATTTATCAATTTCTGGAAGGCATTTAACTTAGTACCACATTTATGCTTATTATTAAAAGTACGATTGTATGGTTATCAAGTGAAATTTGTGACTAGTTTGAGAGTTTTTTGTTAGGGAGGATGCACAAAGTTATCTTAGATGAAGATTCATCAACAGATGTGGGAGTAACTTTGTGTCTTTCCCAGGGAAGTATGTTGAGAGCCTTGCTGTTCATGTTGTATATCAGTGATCTTGAAGACAATATTAATAGTAACCTCACACTTTTCACAGATTATGCAATTATCTGTAATGAAGGAAGTTAGACAAATACTTAGTCAGATATTGATAAGATTTCAAAGTGATGAAAGGTTGGCAACTTACTTTAAATGTTCAGAAATGTTAAATTATGCACTTCACAAAACACAAACAGTATGAATTTCTTTCACTATAATATCAAAGAATCACAATTGGAATAGGCCACCTCACACAAATACCTGTATGCAACAATTTTCAAATATATCAAATGGAACTATTACATAGGTTCAGTCATACATAAAGCAGTTGATAGACTGCAGCTTGTTGGTAGAATATTAGGGATGTGCAATCAGTATTCAAAGGGAACTGCAAACAAAACACTCGTTACACTCATCCAAGAATATTCTAAAGTGTGTGGGACCTGTTTCAAATATGACTAACAGCAAATACTGAATGGATACAAAGATGGCCAGTGTGAATGGTCATAGAGCCAATCAGCCTATGGGAGTGTCTCACAAAGATGCTTAAAACACAGAACTGGCAGATGCCTGAAGATAGATGCAAACTGTCTCATGAAAATCTACACAGAAAGTTTCTAGAACCAAGTTTAAGTGATGAATCTAGGAATATATTACAACTTCCTTCAGGGGTAGTCAAAATCATATTCTTGAAGAAAAAAAATCTTTGTTTCACAAAGCACCTAGCATCCAGTGTAAGTTGGCCTATTAGTTATTCATATGATTTTGCAATGCATCCCTGTTGGTTTTTGGATCTTTTTAATCATATTCTAAGTTCATTTCTGAACAAATTGTAAGCTGATTTCGGAATGCGTGCTTAGTGTATGTGACGTCTCTGCCAGCGGAATCCCCATCACATCTGGAAATAAAAAAAGCTTTCCTGGAGACATAAGTGTATCGGGCTATATGAGTTGAGCTGAATAAACCTGAACAGGTGAACGCCAAACATTGTTTATTTATGTGGTTCATTTGGTGAGCAAGTGATAAGTGTTGTTATAATTATTAGCAAAATTCATAGATTCAAACTACGAGAATGGAAATAAGTGACTAACAGGTAAGAAAGTTTACATATTATCTTTTCGGTGTCCAAGAACATGAAATTTTGACAGAAAATTTTTGCCAGATCGCTACACTTTCTCCGGGCCATAAATAATCCCACCCAGTATTAATAGTGAGTTTAAAAAAGAAAAAAAAGAAGAGGGGTAGGATGTCAAACCAGCCAATTGGGAACAGGAGCGGCTCCTATGACATTTTAATTTCCACCATCCTGAATACAGGTTTGATGGCTTTCATTACAAAATATACATGTTTGAATTCCACAGAGCGAAATACAGTGATGTGTGATAGAAGAACACTGTGTGAAGAGGTGTGACACTGTACTTTGGCACACTTAAGACCAAATGACATGTCTGACACATCCTTGAACATTTACGTTTTATACATCAAACTCTTCAGAAAGATGTGCACATTTTCTGAAAAACATTTTTTTTAAATTTTTGACATCATATCTCAAACACCACTATCAAGGTTTTGCCCCGGTTCAGAAATATCACAGATCCAGGGCTGGGTTAGTCTGTTGTTTGTGTACTTGTTGGTGGTGACTCAAGCATTGTACAGAACATGGCAGCACGTATGCCACATTATTAGACAAACTTAAAAACATGTTTTCTTACTGTACTGTGCATTAACTTCCATGTGGTCATTTCTCATTGGCTGTAGCTTGAAAATGAATGATTTGTAGCCTATGTTTAATTTCATAAGTATTGCTCAATTTGATGTCCCCTGCCATTTCTGATGTTATTGTCAGCTTGATTTCTTCACTTTGTATTTGCTATAGGCCCTATTACAATAGATAGCTGTTATGATAGACTTTTATCTCCAGACTTAAGGTGAATATACAGAAATTTGTGTAAAATGTTGGAAATATTCAAGTCAGAAATGCTTAAAACAGTAACAAACATCCAGAGTGATCTGTAAAGTTTTTAACTGCTGCCGGTTTCAGCTTCAATTATAAGCTTTGTGAACTCCAAAACAGGGTCTACATAACTTTCAGCTTAAATTAAAATAGTCTCTTCATATTTCTACTGGTTAATACTGAATGGAGCACACATTGACATGGCTAGTAAATGATAAGTATGGTAATGATCAAGGAGGAATAAAATGAGGATAGTGCTTCTAAAAGAATTGGAGCCAGAGTAAAAAAGCAAAAAGTTGGATGAAAATATCTAGCATACATAATGTTAGCTGAAACCTTGTTATATGAAACCTTGTGGTGTGTGCTGAGAGTTTTTAAAAAGTCAGATCCTAATAAATAAATAAATTTAAAAAGGATTCATATATAGGCCCTATGTCACACAGGATCTTTCAAAGCAATCATGGGTAACATCTCTTGTTAGAGACAAAATGTTTGCTGAAGATTCCTATTGATGCTAAGTGTCATTTAGTATTCACTGCACTGGCACAGTGAGATTTCAATGAAGCAGCAGAGTCTGTTAATGAGATGTGCTGCTTGTTACCTACACCAATAACCTGCTAGAGTAATTTTCAAAAAGAAAACCATAAGAGTGAATGTCTCTAAGTGGGAAAGATATTTTAGAAACAAATCAAGAACTTTAATTTACTTTGTCATCCTTTTCATATGGGGCAGATGACTGGATCATGTGCAACACACACTGCATACACAAGCATCAGAGTGCCTATGCCCTTCCACTTTCAGGGGCATAGCCAGTGAAAAGGATGCATCAGTGAATATTTTGTCTCTAGCAAAAGTTCTTCTCCAAGACACGATTTATTGCCCCTACACACTTGATGCAAAGACTTTGAACCAGCATATATATTGACCTGTTTGGCCAATGTATATTGATCTTGTCTTATTGCATTATATTTTGCAATAAACCTGCACTTGAACAAAAGTTGGTGAGAAGAATAAAACATTAGATTCACACATAAACCTCTTTTATGCATATATTTAAGTACACAATAACAAACAGCTTCACAATCATTAACATTCAACAACAATTTTATTAACGTTATATTCCACATTTAAAAATAACAATAAATTTAATAAACACCGCAATGAGAGAACATGTGTACTCCGCTGTGCTCTATCAAAATCACTTTTGATAATTTATGTAGTGTTATAAAATGTTATATATATATATATATATATGGGAAAATGCTTTCAAAATGATTGTAAACAAATTTATGCCTCTTGTTTTAGAGGTACTTTGAAGGGGTATTTTTGGGCTATGCAGGCACACACATAACATCTGATTAGGGCATTGTGTCTCAACAGACTGTTGATTGAACAGTTCTTTTCTCATTCTTCATTTTAAGGTTGTTAAATATTTGTACAGAAGAAATTGAATAGGGCTTCCCACTAACCAGCCTCTAACCACATGGAAACAATATTTAACACCAAATCTACATATTTTATTTCAGTACATAACACACATATAACACTGTCTTCACACAAAACATTAATAATGCCTCTGCTCAATTATAAAACTTACATGATAAAATTTATCCAATATAGAAACAACATTTAAAGCTATTTTGCATATTCTTTCATCATGGAAATATATTATCTAAGACACATTTCAATCCCAAATGTAGCATTCTGATTGACTTATCTGTAGCTTGGTGAAACAAAGTTAATTAATTTAAAAACACTTGAGATGTCTATGTCTCACCAAGCATTTCTTCCATATTAGGTATTGTTTTGTCATACAATGATGGTCTCAGTTACAAGAAAATTTTTTACACAAGGAAGAAGAAAGAAAATAGATGTACAAAAAATTATCATTTAAATAACTCATTTTTAACAATGAATCTAGTTTAATCTGCAGTTTTACAATTAAGATGTTTGAACTATGTGTACAGCAAGAATAGAGGTTCAAATATAGCTTGCTTTAGTGATTAGGGGTTTTCTTTCACAGATACATTAGTGACCTGACAAAAGTATCAATGCAAATTTATATTTGAGCATTAGAACTGATTTTTTATAAGCTGTTAGAATGCATGAGCAAGTAATATTTTTGAAACTTATTCAGGTAATATTTTTGTTTTTAGTGAAATAGTCAAATGTATTTAAGATTGATATGTCTGTATCCACAAATCCAGACTGACCAAATTTTGTATGTTTAATTTCAACCAAACAATTGGGGAGGGGGAGGGTACTTCTTTATTTTCATTAATCATATCAATAGCACTTTGTAACTATTGCTACAAATCTTCAGAATTCTAATCCCAGTTAACTATCTGAATTTTGATTTGAAATGCCACTGAGTGAAACATTTTTAATTAAAAGGAAGGTAAGCGTTGGTCATAATATTGATGTTTTATTAATAGCAGAATCGATTTTCGATCACATAGTGATCATCTTCAGTGCTGTACACATTAAACTCAAACAGTGGTATCAAGTTATCAATAACCAAAACTGAAAAGCGATATTGTGATCGCTTCTCAGTTTTGGTTATTGATAACTTGATACCAGTGTCTGAGTTTAATGTGTACAGCACCGAAGATGATCACTATGTGATCGAAAATCAATTCTGCTATTAATTAAGCATCAATATTATGACCAATGCTGACCTTTCTTTTAATTTAACATACATGGTCATTGCTCACACAGCACTCCATGGAGTCGCCAATCAATGAAACATGTTTATTCTCTCTATGTAAGTAGTGCTCCTTAACTACACTGAGGTAACTGCAGACAATTTGTGCGTGATTCAGAAAAATCCACAGTTTGAAATGATAAGTTCCCCATGTTCACAGGAAGACAAACAGGAAACTGTCAACTTTCAGTTGCTAGATATATGCTACTCCCATAGTCAAGACGTTATGTAAACTGCATAACTGTTTAATTTGAGGCCATTTCAATGAAAAATACATGACTGATTCATATATGATAGTAATTTTCATGCAACTATAAATAGTCATCAGTTCTGAAAAACCTTAATTGTGAACTGTCAAGATTCATTGTAAAAAGAGGTTTGCTTAAAAATATTTTGTACAATAAAAATAATCTCATAACTGAGCACTCACCTCAGTTTTCAGGAATAAATGTTTAGTGATCATAGACACATGAAACTTTGTTTTTAAATTAATTAACAGTTTGTATGACAGCATGAGACAAATTACTATTATGTCACATACTAAAAGATTTTTTTTTTAATTTTAATCAGGTAACAAATACACAGGGTGTGACACACACTGCAGAGTAATGGTTGACAGCTTCTTTAAGTAGTTGTGGCATTAGGTTTAATACCATCATTTCTGACAACAGTCACATACACAGGCCTGTACAGGACAACTGTTTCACGAGCTTCATGTGCATTGCTGCCATCATAGACTTGCCCCAGTAGGAACTCTGGGCCAATATACAGACCACCCTCAACATGTTCACATGCCACTTCTGCAACAATACAACATAAATCTCACATTACAAAGGGAATCTTATGTTCACATTTAGAACTGCACTGACTCTCACACATTTTCCTCAGTGGTCTTATTACTTCAGTTTACTTGTTGGTTTAATTATGTTTGAGACATTTCATAGTTACAGCCTAATTATGTTATCATGAGTGACTTCTACCTGTAGTTCCCAGTAACTGACAGTAAATATAAAGGTCCCTTACATGATTTTTTAACCCCTTACTTTTACAAATATATATTCAGATTTTGCTGCAATCACTTCCCCTCTGTTATGTTGTTAAGTTATTTTTGTCATTAGTGAGTTTATGAATTTTTCAGAAACTGTTTTGTTATGGTCAGAAACGTATTTATCTATATTACTGACTTTTACACCCATTAGCTGTAGAGTATTCTTAACACCCACATATTCCACAACAAAAGTGAAAGTTTTAAAATTGTTTAAGGACGTCAGAATGATTGTAATGGAATTCACTTAGATGCATGATGAATAGAATGAAGCAAAAAACTGATTTGTTCTACAGAAATCCCTGACTTTCTTGTGCATACCAGATTCAGTTAATCTTTGTGATTTAATTTCTGAAGTTCACTGTCATCAAGTCTTTCATGTAATGCTCAAACAGTAAAGTCAAAATTGATGAATGTGTCATAATAACTACTGATTGACTGATTCTCTGAAGGATGAAACAGAAGCTGTAAGATTGGAAGAGTAATGAATCATAGACAAAGAAGAATAAGTGGTGGCAACAAACAGCATGATTTGTATTATACATTCATACACATTTAGATCAGGTAGCACTGACATAAAAATTTGAGATAAATAAGTTATTTACAGGAGTATATAATTGTTTAATATAGATGAAAAATATAAATAGTAAGCTATGAGAAACAGCTGATCTTCATTGTAAATTGGCTTATGTAGAAGAGACTAAAAAGGAAGTCCCAAGAAAAGATTCATTATGATTGCCATCTATATTCATTCTCATAGTTATAATATTTCAACATTACTACATAACTATTGAGATATCCACATTAGATAATTCAAAACAATACATTATGCTGAATATCCAAACTATGTGGCCCCTGTAATATCCATTTGAGTGTCATGTGCAGCTGAGAAAATTGTGGCTGACTTTAATTTTTACTGGCAACATTCATATTGTTTCCTCATGGCTCACTCCTTCTATTCTGTCGAGGAGCTCCTGGAAGAGCTAAAAAATTAAGCAAATTCCAGTGTTACATCGTTGATTGTCTTCATTTAAACTTACGACTTGTCACCTGAATATGTTTTTTTTTTATATTTCATTTTATCTGTTCCTAATATCGTGTTATAATTACATGTATTGACTCGTTCCATGACCATGGAGACTTCTCCTTAATTTGGTCTCACGGAACAATAAATAAATAAAAAATAAAAAATAAAATATTTAAGGCTGCAAAGAAGCTGATCCAGGACAGTAAAATCCACTATTTACTTCCATAATTATGATGTCTGGAAAATTATTATTCTTGGAAAATATATTTTGAGGCATTCTTTCAGTCTCATAATTCCAGTTCAACAACAGACTTAGCTGCCATGATCTGGTGGTGCCAGTGATGGTCTTAGATGTGCTAACCACCTATCAAAGACAGCTACTTATGTCAGTGATCAAAATTTTGTGTAGAAAAACTGAATCATCCACATGAATAGAAACCCAGGAACACAAACTCTGTTATAATCAATAGACTGATTTTTAGGATGCAAGATGTAGGGCAATATATCACCACCCAACACCTACACAATTATACAGGTTGAATTATTAGCATGGTACTGTACATGTGACAAAGACCTTACAGCTTGAGAACAAAAAAGGGCATAGCTCTTGAACCAAAACAGCTTACATGATTCACTTTCTCCATATTTATGAATATGAATACAGTACAACCACTGACAGTACAGGCTGCAGTACCACATTATTTTAAGGTAAGGATGTCTAGTAGGCTATGTTGTATGTCTCTGAATACTGTAAATTCTGATCACTTCAGCATAGCAAATTGGTCTGAACATTGCATCAGCATGTGATGTAGCCTTTTATCAGCAACACCTGTTCACTGTTGGAGGAACTTATACTCATGATGAAATAGATAATAACCATGAATCACACAGCAGTGGTTCAACAAATTCCACTTGCCATTGCTTAGAGAGGAGGTTATTCTGCGTCAAATCAACAAGTGCTACAACCTCACCCTCTTTGACTTATTTGATATTAAGTGTGCTTGTAGTATTCATAAACAGTAACATACAACAATTTTTTCTAATTTTTTTGTCAAAATGTTTCTGAGTAGGCCTGATGGGTGCTAGAAAAAATTAAAAGACAAGAAAAAAAGACTTGTGCAACAACACTGATTTGTTCACAACTTGTGTTCTAATTAAGATAGAACAGTGAAACTGAGTTTGTTTGAAAGCTCTTTTCAGGGGCTTTTATATAATATAAAACATAATTGGTTAAAAATATACACACATATTTTCATAAAAATATTATTGAATTGACTGAATTTTGAAAAATTTTCTTTAAAATTCACAAAAAAAATATTATCCAAAAGATACTATTTTTCTCTATGTATTCTGAAGGCTTCAACTTGGAATGAGCATGGGATCACCAATAAATGTAATTTTATGTTTATCACAATCCTGTTAAATGTCATTCAGATTGTGAATTGTTATTTTTATTTTGCTACCTGTGACACATTTGAGAATCATAGTTGGATTTATCACTTAGACTACTAAATTGTACTTTTCATGCAAATAACTGGGTTTTAAAGCTTAGTACAAGCTAAATCAATAACTCAAAATTTATAAATTGACCTAAATTCTAAAATATCTTAATATAATGGAAAAAACTTATTTTAAAGACTAAATGCAAGGTGACTGATTGCTGTGACTATCTTCCATCTGTTTAGTATTTTGTCATTGGATACTAGTCAGTCAGCTGTCATCAGTTGTTTTTGAAAGTGCCCTGTACATTTTCTTTTGGTGTGTATATAGCCTACAAAGTGAAATAATGCAATTAATTCTGAAATGTTGTATTTCAAAATTAGTTTAAAGGTACTTTTGTACAATTCTCACAAGAGTGTATAAGTTTATATGTTTACACCCAGTTAAACTTCCAACTGTTAACATAACATTACATTCCAGGACATGAATAATGGAGAAGTAATGTTGTGTATTCCTAAATACAGAAAACTGATGCAGTGAAGTTTGAAAACATTTCATAAAAATTGTACTGTACATGACATAAAATACCTAAAATACCAACTTTGTGAGCTCAGTTACTCCTTTAATGAAAAGGACCATAACAAGCATAAGAAAAACTTGTGTCCTGCTGCCGAGTGGATGATGGAAGAAAACCCTTGTTCTTATAAGAGTTGATGCATCTCAGAATAAGATGTATATAGAAATGATAATGTTCAACAAACTGATTTGCTAGAAGTGTCATGCATTAGACTGATATGATACCTCTCAGTAAGGAGTCAAACTAAACTTTGTCTGTCTCTGGTATTCAGTTGTTTTGATTTTTTTGAAGGTTTTCAACTTGTTGTATTTGTTAATTCAACACTGATAAGGAGAATATTGTTTTTGTCTTCCATTTATTGTAAGATATCTTATTTTGATGTCAACATTTAGTTGTACAATAAGACATAGTTGATGACAAGTAGACCTAATATTTAAAATAAATTAATTTTTATGGCGTTTAACACACCATATCATACACAAAATTACTCTCCATAGCAATCCCATGCTCATTCCAAGTTGAAATTTTCAGAATACATAGAGGGAAACAGCATCTTCCACACAGAGTTTTTTAGAATCATCAAAAGCATTGTTTCAGCATTCAGTTTATCCAATAATCATATTTTTATAATATTTTAGCTAACTATATCTTACATCATATGAAAGCTCTTTGAAAGAGGTTTCTAATAAACTCAGTTTCTTCATTCTATCTTAATTAGAACACAAGTTGTGAACAAATCAAAAATTTTCCACAAGCCATTTTTTTTTTATTTTTTAAAAACTTTTTAGCCCCTATTACTCAGGAACGTTTCACCACAAAAATGTGATAAACATTACTTTATGTTCCTCATTATGAAAACTACATGCATTCTTAATTTCAAACAAATCCAGAGTGGCCAGATCAAAAATCACACTTTCATTTGTTGATTTGAAAAGGAATGACGCTATATTTTCAACAGTTCTCTAAATTCTGATTCTTAAAATCAGTTAACTGTGGCCATTTTCTTACTGAATAATGCCCAAAAATGTAAAAGTGTGTCAGAAAATAAACTCCTGTTGATATTATAGGTTTTTCCTATGGCAGTAAGACTTGAACAATCTGACCGTGAAGTGCTGCATTAGCTACATTTAGCATTACATCAATGATGAACCAGCAATCTTAGTCATTCTCATCATCCACTAAGATCAATGGATCTTAGGTCATTATGTTTCCATGCATAAGAGTGGCAGATAAGAAGAATATTGAGTAGATACAAATGATGGACTGGTTACTAGCACTTTGAGTATTATTATACTCATCAAACACTGTTAGTGCATTTTGAAGAGATCTGAGAAATGCACAAGGTTTGATAGTCACTTTCATGGTTTAAGATATTAGGTGTTATCACATCTGTGACTAAATAAACACATCAGTAAGTCAGTAATGAGGCTGTGGTCCTTCAATGCATAACAATACCATGTCTCTTAATTAATACCACAACAAATTGTATGCATGTTTACTTCAAATCGGTTGCCTCAAATTACTACCTCCTAAGAGAACTTTGAATCAGGCTTCAAGTTTTATGTGCAAGAAGAAAGAAAACAAAAATATATTTTGAGAGGACATTCTCATACATATCTTGGAATGTGCTGCATTTTTTTTTTTTTTTTTTTTTTTTTTCCAGAATAGAGGCATGATCTAGGTACTCAAAGAAATGGCCAGAAAAAATATTTTTGATGCAATAAAATGTGTAAGTATAATTTAGTGCATGTTTATCCAGAGTTGAGTGTATATTGAAATGATTCATCATGATTTTCTGCAATGAGCCTAAAGTATAAGATCAGATGAGAATAGTGCTGAATTTATCAGCTGAACATTCAACTTCTCCTCTTGCTTCCAGTAATGCTCAACATCCATATAGTGCATCGTACTTCACACAAAGGACAGTAAAACTTCTCAGAAAATGCTGGGTGGAAACCTCCACATCCTGGTTTATGGCACTTAAATTTATTGACTGTAGTCTCTTGTACCATCATGATCATTTGTCAACCACAGAGATGTTACTTGTTGTAGTTCTGCTATATGAATTGCTACTCGGCTTCATACAAATTAAAACTGACACAAATAACAAGAATTCAAAGTAAAATAAAACAATTGGCATTGTGACTGTAGGAATTCAAAACAGTAAGCTGTGCAAACTAGCAGCAGTGACTCAGCTTACATTCTCTGTCCGTAATAGAAAAGAGATGTTTGAGACCATGACAGCAGTTGGTACAATAACAGTGAAAGAAGACAATTGGCAAGACAAACTTGATGCAATGACACCAAGCTACATTTCCACAGATAAGGAGAGTCACTAATAAATTGGAGGCAATTTTAATGTTGCAGGCCTCGCCTGCCTGTTAAGTGACAGTATCGTCCCTGACTACTTTGATCTGTGGATGAATACCTGTATCGGTAATTATAGTCTTTGCTTATGCAGAACATGTTTCTTTGGCATATTTGATAAAGTGATATTTTTAAATGTGAGCAAATGGAAATGTATTACTTATTTTTTATTATCATTTATATGATTACTTACACTTTAAACTAGGAAAATATCTGTGTTGTATGAGGAAGGTTTTCGAGTGCTTCTTAATTTACAATATGCGTCCACATTTGTAAACATAATGAACAATGCAATTGACAAATGAAGGCAGAGTTTCTGTTTAAAAACCTACTGAGGCAACCTGTCCTAAATATTATAGCGCAAATTATGGCAAAATAGTCTCGTTAAACTACTTTAAATTGCAATTGAACTGAAATTTATGCAAATGCCGTGATACTGTTTGTGAAAATACAACACAGTGTTGAACAAGAAACTAGTACTTGGTAAGTAATGTAGTGTGACAAGCCCCAAAAGTGCTGCAAGGCTTCCCATAATGTAAATAAAAGTCTTCCTCATTATACATCCAGTATCAAGATGATATGTTTTTATTTAAATAATTTGCTTTTTTTCCAACCAACTGTGTGTTTTTGGCTGTGTTTTATGTTTGCCAGAAATAAACAAAAATAATTTTTTTTAAGCATGACCATTACTTTTATAATTTTGAAGCCTTTATGACTATAGATTTACAATCTGGAGGATACTATGGGGAAGTTACAGAAAAACATTTTGGCAGCTGGATAATTCAGCTTTTGCTGAATAGTAACTAGAACATCATTCTTGAGATAAGTTTATTAATTTACATTACCCACTGTATGAACCTCAGATATACCAAAGTTGAACTGACTGCAAAAGCTAGAAACACCACATCCTAAGGGCTACTCTGTTTCAGTCAAATGACTCCCTGTTCTAGGTGCTTTGGCTAGTCTTCAACTTACTTTTCATCTCCTAAGTTTGTTCCAGAGATAAGCAGAGAGAATTCACAACTTGAAAACTCTTAGTTACTCATCTGATTTTATTTGTTTTTTACTTGGTCCCATTAAATTTCAATATACACAGCTTGTACTGCAATGTAATACTAGTCAAAATCAATTAATGAGATCCATAAATTGTCCTGTGTGCTGACACAGGAATAAGCTCTCTATGAAATCCAAAATCAGAAAATATATATAATCTGAAAGATTAGAAAGACTGTGTGCATTTTGATTGAGAATCTGCTGTTAATCTGAAAATCTACAACATGCTAAAAAAGAAACAAATAAACAGCATGGAGTTAGGGCAACTGAAACCAAAGCTGCACAAGTTATTAGTGGAGAAATGTTATTACTCCATAGAAGAATTTATGAATGATGATGTGGAAGACTGAGCAAGGAAACATCACCTGTTAATTAAGCTTGGCAGTTTTGTTTCGGATAAATGATTGTAAAAATATGTTCACTACATAAATGCTGTTGTAATATATTACTTTGTAATACATGTAAACTGGAGTGTTGATGTATTGTTTTTGTAATATTGTATATACAAACTGTAATTGTAATGTAAATGTGATGTTGACGAGTCCCCAGTACATCAGATCTGTGATTTGACTTTGTATGTTATGGGACAATAAAAATTCTGATTCTGATGCAGAGAGCCATTTTTTCAATCATTCAGACCAATACGTATCTGGTTCTAACATCATTTCTGCAATTAAATTAATTCTATGCAAAAATAAATTGACATAAATTTCCAAGGAAATGCACAGTGAAAACAATCCAAAAATAGGACTTAATGAAGAAGTGGACCATTTTCCAATAATTTCATATCATTAAAACCTCAAATTTGCATTACGATATGATTGCATCACTGAATTGCCTTTCCATAATGAAATATCTCTCACTGTAAAAAATCATAACCATACTTGCAAAGCTTAAACCATCAAATCGGATCTCTGCTTTTCGCTCTGTAAATTGCTGATGTACCACCACAGCTGAAATTTTCCAGAACTCTACAAAGGATCTCTTTAAACTATGCAGCATTGGCACCTGTTGGAGGAAAGATAGATAGTAGTGTGACCATAATCTATATTTTATTCTGGAATGACATATCTCACAAAACAGTGAAGTATGAGCGAAGTCAACCTTTTAACACATTAATAATTTATGCATACCTGGGTCCTGAATATACATTTTCTGCAATTCACTGCCAGAAGAGAGAGAAGTAGGTGGACAAATTTAAGTCTTACATTAATATATTTGACATATTTGAATTGCTCACCTTTTACAGTAAAGCTAATAAATAACTAATCTCCAAGTTCAAGCCACACTCTTCATCATAAAGATTTAATCTAATTTACTGTCCATGGCAGAGTGAGAACTCTTTTCTGGAACTAATCATAACCTAATAAATGTAATTCCTCCAAAGTGTATGGCTGTATCACATGGATAAAAATGTCATGTAAAGGTAAATTTATGTGACTATTGATAACCACTGGAGTTAAATCAATTTTGTAGCATCAACAACTGCATTTAATAAATTAAGGGGTATAGATAACATTCCACCTAGTAGTAGTGCTGTAGTGCTGTAGATCTGTAGTGCTGGCATAATGTAGTCAGCAAGGACCCTGTAGCCACACAGGCCTTTGCTATCCAATGAGCTGTTACCTTTACTCTTTAAATCAGTTAAATTTCACCAGGGCTTTCCATTACTATATACATAACTGCATGAAACTTAAAAAGCCAATAACTCAACTCATCCGTAATATAGATAGGATTAATTTATCTGCACAGGAAAACAAATATTTAAGTGAAACTTCCTGGCAGATTAAAACTGTGCGCTGGACTGAGTCTCGAACTCGGGACCTTTGCCTTTCACGGGCAAGTGCTCTACTGGCTGAGCTATCCAAGCATGACTCACGCGCCACCCTCACAGCTTTAATTCTGCCAATACCTTGTCTCCAATGTTTAAGTATTTATTAGAACACAGATGTTCAATGAAAATATTTAAAAAATTGCAGAACTATAATTATTATTAAATGTAATATAGAGAAATACTCTTCCATATACATTTCATGTTAACTGGTGTTTTCAGTACGTGTTACTGTATGTGGTATAGTGGTCCATAAGGTGGTAGAGAAAGTGGATGCCTGATAAGAACAATTGTCAAAAGTATGTGTATAGCAGTTTTTTAATTCTTGATAACTAATTCTGAAATGTGCTTCCAAGGAAGCTGGACAGAACAAATTTCTGTACAGTCACTAAATCTAGTATCTGAATCACAAGCATTAAAAATTATCTACTGAAAGACTCAACATTCAAATGAAAACATGAAGACATCCTTCATTTTTGTTCAAACTTATAAGCTAACAGCATAATAAGAGTTTGGAAATAAATAAAAATATATAATTTAAATTGTAAAAACTGAAACAGAACTGTAATATTTAGGTGAAAAACTCATATTCAGAAGAATACCAAATGCATTTACATATAAAGAACCAGTGATATATGTAGATAATTTTGTAAATTCAACTCAAATTTAAACTAGAACTTCACAAGTAATGAAAAAAGGGCAAGTCTCATACTCATCTGTGGCATTTGGGCAGTACTAGTGAATGAAAATTAAGCACTAAAAATGATTAAAATGCAAAAATCCAAAATGTAACTAGATATAGATGATTTACCATTGTCACTCATAGGATACAATGAATCAATCAAGATCATTCAGTTACATAATCTAGAGGTTATGAGAAGGAGCAATGAAAATATGATAAGAGGGACAGTTGAAAACAATAGGAATATCAAGAAAACAAAACAGATACTTCTGTTGGTCAAATACCGCATTTCATCAGTTAACACAGCAAACAGCAGAGGAACAAACAACATAGAGAAAATTTTACAAATATACCAATATTTCTTTATAGATTTTATAGCTGAAGATATGAATCAGAATCATAGGTACTTGGTAACACAAATAGTGACATCCCAGAAGTAATGCTAGCTGAGGTGTGTAAAGCCATCCATGATATAAAGGAATGCAGCGTGCACAGAAATAATGGCGTTTCAATAATTTTGCAGGCAAAGTAATAAAAGAAGAACTAGCAAAATTATTTAAAATCCATCTGCAGAGAAAGACAATTACCCCAAATTGAAACACATCTTAATTGTTACCAACCATAGAGGAAAAAGCATTGAGTTTTAATCAAGCAAAAACCAAACTATCTTAATAAATAGATGAAGCTCAATGAATCATTAGCAAATCATAAATAAAGTTAGAGCATCTTCTCATCTTGCTTAACATACATTGCACTACCTTGTGAGGCAGCATCTGAGCCTGTTCCAGATTGAATTAATGCAGTGGATTGATAACCATTTTTTCTGAGGCTAGTTCCCTTGATGTACTGTTGGCTAGCTAAGCCTATCATAGCTTCATCTGAGCCCTGTTAGCTGCCACTTTTTAGAGTTCCTACAGGGCCTTCACAGTAACCATATTGGTCCCAGGTTACTCAAAGTCCCCATTGTACTTCATCCCTGTAGGCCGTCCCTTACTTTGCAGCATCGCAAATGGTGGGAAAACAGGACTAGATGGTGAGGCATATGTTCCAAACAGTTTCAGCCCAGTGCTTGAAACTGTTTAAGATGATGATGTTTATCATTATTAATAACCATCGGTCAGCTACATCAGACAGCCCAGATGTGATTAACAGGAGGTTTCTCAGACTCTTTTACGCAAATGGCTGGTCCCCAAGCTTGGACTCAGAAAATATAAATACAAACAGTTAAAATTTTGTTGTACATGGAGCAAAGTTTACATGCCTCACAGACAGATAATTCACAACCCTTCTCTCCCTTAGGTAACTGATTACTGGGGGCAGCAAGAGGAGAACCAACCAATGAAGCAAAAATGAAATAAATTCACCAAGTAATGGAAAACAGCAGACCCTGTACAATGTAATAAACATTTGGAAAGATAGGTCAGAATAGTGAGTAATATTGAACTGAAAGAGGAATAAAAGAAGGACATTCCATACCATCAAATTTATTCTCAGCAGCTATTTAATACAACAGGAGAGTATAAACTGTTGGAACATATATGCAATACCTTCACTTTGCTAATGATATTGTACTCAGAATCAGAATCATGTTTTTACTGTCCTATAACATACAGAGTTAAATCACAAGATTTATTGTACAGGTGACTCATCAGTACTGCAATTACAATTTATGTGTATTACAGAAACAATAATTATTAATTTATAATCTAATCTATTAATTTATAATCTGTGTGTAGCCTAGCAACAGTCTGAAAGAACAGATACCATTGGTGACAATGCAACTCTCTTAGGATGAAATGATAATTAAATCAAGACCTTAAGCTGTCAACAGGCATTGATATACATCAACGGGGACAGTTGAAAATGTCCAAAAGAACAGATACCATCTTCATATAGTTAAGGCTAACCAGCCATTGACCTTCTTCTCCTGTTCTGGATGCACATGAATTGCCCAAAGTCTTATGGGACTCAGTAAGATTGTCTGCCTTGAGTAATGAGTGTAATGGGCAGGGGCACTATGAATGTAGTATGTGGACATTAAGTTGGGGGTGTGGGTCTCATGGCGATCATGCAATGGATAAATTCCTGTAGTTGCACTATCCTCTGTGCCCTCGGTGACTCAAATGGATAGAGCATCTGCCATGTAAGCAGGAGATCCAGAGTTCGCGTCCCAGTCAGGGCACACATTTTCAACTGTCCCCATTGATGTATATCAACACCTGTTGACAGCTTAAGGTCGTGAGTTAATTATAATTTCATTCTAAGAGAACTGCATGGTCACCAATGGTATCTGTTCTTTCTGACATGTCTGAAAGAACAGATACCATTTTCATATATTTCTGACAATTGATTTTTGTAATTTTAAAATTATAGTCATTTTGGTTGTGCCTCCCCAAAAAATAATGCCATACCTTATAACTGATTCAAAGTAGCTGTGGTAAACTACTTTTCTTGTCTCCATGCTTGTTGAATATGACAGATATCCATTGCAAATGTCAGGCTGTTTAATTTACTTGCTAAATACTTTATGTTTGAAGACTAGGATAGATTTTGATCCAAATCATGCCTAAAAATTTAAAACAGTTTGCTTCTTTCAGTTCTTGGTTTCTATGACTAATGTGGAATTCTTTTAACTGAGAGTTTTTAGTTTTAAACTGTAGAAATAGTGTTTTCCCAGTATTCAGTTTTAGCCCATTTAGTTGGCACCAGTTTTCCATACTGCCTAATAGTTTTGTAACAGTTGAAGGAATTTGTTCAGGGTCATTGTTTTCAACAAGGACAGAAGTAATATCAGTGACTAAAACAGAGTGTGAATTTGTGTTCAGGGGTAGATCATTTATATAAAGTAAAAACAAAATTGGACCCATACTTGAGCCTTGTGGAATGTCTTGTGAAATAAGCATCCATTCAGAGAAAGAATTTCCCTGACTTGACTATATAAGTACCCTTTGTTTTCTATTCATGAGGTATGACCTAAACCACTCTAAAACACAACCCCCAATTCCATATATTTCCATTTTATACAGAAGCAAGTGATTGTTTACACAATGAAATGCTTTTTTGAGGTTACACAGTACTCCTGCAACTTTCCTCGACTTGTTTAAGGTGGAACTGATTTTTTTTGACAACTTCATTAATGGCCTCTATTGTACTCTTTCCTTTTTGAAAGCCATATTGATTATCTGAAATTATGTTAGATTTCTCCATATTTTTTTTAATTTGTGTTACACCTCTTCTTCATACATTTCTGAAAAAGTTGGGAGAATAGAAATTGGGTGTCAGTTCCCCATATCTTTGCTTGAGCCTTTTTCAAACAAATATTTTACATCCGCATGCTTTAGGTCATCTGGAAAGGGGCCTTCCTCGAGTGATTTATTAATTATTGAGCAAAGAAGGTGAGCTATTATCCTGGCAGCTGCTTTAACTTCTTTGGTAGATATGCCATCCCATACAGCAGGATTTTTGTTTTTTAGCTGTAAAATTGTCTTTTTTTACATCTTTAACTGAGATTTTCTCAAAATTGTTAAAGTATTCTTCTGCCTAAGCAAGTACATTTACATGTGATTTAGATATGTTTATAAAAAAAAGTGTTGAATGACTGAAATCCGAGCTAGGTTTGTTACAATTTCACTCCCCACCTTAATTATGGAAATATCTTTGCTGTCAATTCTAATCCCCAGTTCTGATTTTATGATGGACCATTCCTTTGATTTGTTTCCATGAGCCGAGATGTATTTAGTATTAACCATTTATTTTGCTGCTTACACTACCCTTTTAAATATGCTTTTATACTGTTTAACATAGCTAATGAAAAGCAGTGATCTGATTTAGCTTATTTGACACTTTTGTCTGGCACCCTCCAAGTGGAAGTATTTCATTAAAGACATGTAAAAATATTTCAAAAATTTTGGTAAAATGTACTGAGATTGGAATCTCATCTTGGACTTCCCACTCCACCTCTTCTAGTTTAGAGCAGAACAATTTTAAGTTTTCTACAGTAAAATGTCTTTTGCTTTATGTTTTTCTAGTACTTTGCTCATTTGTATTAGTCATTTCAATAAACAAAGCAGAATGGTCAGAAAGTCCTAAATCAACACATAGCTTCCTCAAATTTATAATTTGTTAGAATGTTACTGATACAGGTTTCTGTATTGTCATTTTTCTTGTGGATTCCATGAACTTTGCCTTGAACCCAAATTTTTGGATTAGGTCCATCAATCATTTCTTGGCACTTTATTTTTACAAGTTCATCTTGATGTGATCAAGACGGACTTGTAAAAATAAAGTGCTTTTTCTTTTTGTCATTACTGACTTTCTGTACAAGTCCCATTAACGTTCATAAAAATAATTTTGTTACTGCTACACCTGGAATTCTGTATTCTGATACAGTGACAATATTTTGCTTTTCTAATTCAACTGAGTAGCTTTCAAATACACTTTCTTCATTTAGAATACTGAAATCATCTTTCACTTTGTATTCCAAAGAGGTGTGTACAACTATGCATGAGCCTCCATGGGTGCTATTTGTTCTACAGAAACTTGATGCTACACTGAAATTGTTTAGCATATTTAAAATTGAGACACAATTTTTTGTAAGCCAATGATCATTTAAAAAAATAGTTTCAATACTTCTGCATTCTGAGATTAAAATCTGCAGTTTGTCAATTTTATTCACTCTACCATTATGATTGGTTATACCTAATCCATTTACGTTAAAGTGCAGTAAGAAAGTGCTGGTACTTCTCTCTAATGTCTCAAAATTAGCATTCTTTGTAAGATTTCCACACTGACTCTTTTCTGGTTTCTTATTTATACTAGAGTGTATATGTACAGTTAAAATTTGGTTCTACGTAATGTGGTGGTTTCCTCCTCCTTGTGCCTGATGTTAAAAAATCTTTCAGGTGGGATGGAGGCACTATTTTTTGCCTGCCTGTTTCACTACACAGTTCACTTGCAGCTTTTTCCTCTTATTCTGTTGGTAGGGATACTTTATCTTCTGGTTCTGGTCCAGATGTCACTGTTGATACTGCTGTTGTTCCTATGGTTTGGGACACTTCACTGCACTTTGTATGATTATGATTTGTACTTTGTGAAACTATTTGGATTGACTGTGGTAAAGGAATGACCAAGGAGCTACACTCCTGGAAATGGAAAAAAGAACACATAGACACCGGTGTGTCAGACCCACCATACTTGCTCCGGACACTGCGAGAGGGCTGTACAAGCAATGATCACATGCAAGGCACAGCGGACACACCAGGAACCGCGGTGTTGGCCGTCGAATGGCGCTAGCTGCGCAGCATTTGTGCACCGCCGCCGTCAGTGTCAGCCAGTTTGCCGTGGCATACGGAGCTCCATCGCAGTCTTTAACACTGGTAGCATGCCGCGACAGCGTGGACGTGAACCGTATGTGCAGTTGACGGACTTTGAGCGAGGGCGTATAGTGGGCATGCGGGAGGCCGGGTGGACGTACCGCCAAATTGCTCAACACGTGGGGCGTGAGGTCTCCACAGTACATCGATGTTGTCGCCAGTGGTCAGCGGAAGGTGCACGTGCCCGTCGACCTGGGACCGGACCGCAGCGACGCACGGATGCACGCCAAGAACGTAGGATCCTACGCAGTGCCGTAGGGGACCGCACCGCCACTTCCCAGCAAATTAGGGACACTGTTGCTCCTGGGGTATCGGCGAGGACCATTCCCAACCGTCTCCATGAAGCTGGGCTATGGTCCCGCACACCGTTAGGCCGTCTTCCGCTCACACCCCAACATCGTGCAGCCCGCCTCCAGTGGTGTCGCGACAGGCATGAATGGAGGGACGAATGGAGACGTGTCGTCTTCAGCGATGAGAGTCACTTCTGCCTTGGTGCCAATGATGGTCGTATGCGTGTTTGGCGCCGTGCAGGTGAGCGCCACAATCAGGACTGCATACGACCGAGGCACACAGGGCCAACACCCGGCATCATGGTGTGGGGAGCGATCTCCTACATTGGCCGTACACCACTGGTGATCGTCGAGGGGACACTGAATAGTGCACGGTACATCCAAACCATCATCGAACCCATCGTTCTACCATTCCTAGACCGGCAAGGGAACTTGCTGTACCAACAGGACAATGCACGTCCGCATGTATCCCGTGCCACCCAACGTGCTCTAGAAGGTGTAAGTCAACTACCCTGGCCAGCAAGATCTCCGGATCTGTCCCCCATTGAGCATGTTTGGGACTGGATGAAACGTCGTCTCACGCGGTCTGCACGTCCAGCACGAACGCTGGTCCAACTGAGGCGCCAGGTGGAAATGGCATGGCAAGCCGTTCCACAGGACTACATCCAGCATCTCTACGATCGTCTCCATGGGAGAATAGCAGCCTGCATTGCTGCAAAAGGTGGATATACACTGTACTAGTGCCGACATTGTGCATGCTCTTTTGCCTGTGTCTATGTGCCTGTGGTTCTGTCAGTGTGATCATGTGATTTATCTGACCCCAGGAATGTGTCAATAAAGTTTCCCCTTGCTGGGACAATGAATTCACGGTGTTCTTATTTCAATTTCCAGGAGTGTAGATGTGCCATGAACATTCCTTAGGATTTCTACAATTTGTTTACAAATGAAACTTTTTCCCTTCCCATTAAGGTGCAAACCATGTCTGGTATAGAATTCTCAGTCCATATCGCCAGTGTCAAGAAAGAATGTGGTATTGTAAGCCAATGATCATTTAAAAAAATAGTTTCAATACTTCTGCATTCTGAGAGTAAAATCTGCAGTTTGTCAATTTTATTCACTCTACCATTATGATTGGTTATACCTAATCCATTTACATTAAAGTGCAGTAAGATTTTATAATAATGCTTGTTGGCTTTCTCAATTTCTTTGTTTACACAGTAATTTCTACTGTGTAAACAAAGAGATTGAGAAAGCCAACAAGCAGTATTATAAAATCTGCCAAATCTGTGTGGTATTCCCAAAACAACTGTTTTTTGTTCCTCTAGTAGCATCAGTGTGTTTATTTACGCCTTTCGGGCTTGTTTGAGTTCATTTTTATACATGTTGTTGGAGCCTGCAATTAATTCCATGCATGATTTGTTAGTAGTATTGGAGCAGTTCTTTATGATTTCACGCATGGATGCACTTGGTTTGATGAAATTGGTGGCATTTACACACTGTTCATATTGTAAAACGTTGGCAGTTGCTCTCCCATGATTGCTGGAATATATAGAGATATCACTGTTATTCCTCTGTTCTTTAATTACATTTGTCTGGATTACTGTAGGTGGAATAATTTCAGGTTTAGTGGCTATATTTCATGACGTGAGAGACTTCTTACATTTGTTATTTACCT
The DNA here is from genome assembly GCF_023864275.1 of Schistocerca cancellata. Taxonomy (NCBI): domain Eukaryota; kingdom Metazoa; phylum Arthropoda; class Insecta; order Orthoptera; family Acrididae; genus Schistocerca; species Schistocerca cancellata. The sequence goes on from NC_064629.1 coordinate 731,236,394, forward strand.
CCACTGCTGTGATTCAATTTTTGGTAACATTTGGAGTGTGCAAAGTTGGTATCAGTATTTCGCATCTATTATTTAGCAGCACATGATGGTTTGTTAGTTTAGGCCTAGAACAGTAAGTGATTTTACACTCAGTGAACTGTGACTGCCTATCACTTGTTGACTCCACAGAAAGCTCTGCAAGGTACCTTAATGCATCTTCAAGCATCTTGACATAATTTTTTGCATCCCTTATTTCTCTGGGGAGTGACTCTGTCACAGAAAGTTCCACATCTTCATTGTACATTTGTATTGCCAATTTTTGACCATTATTTTGAGTTAGTGCATAAAAACTTCAACATAAAATGTAGGAATGTAATAGAACAAGACTGAAAGGGGGCCTTAAATTCAGTTATGATCAGACAATAATAATGTACAACCAACATATCAAAATGAAAACAGTATAGATAAAAAATAAAGTCATATAACCAGCTGATGAAGTCATATAGTTTCAGCAGTTGAAGACAGTGACTAAATGTACAGCAAAAGAAATAAAACAACAGCAAAATGGTCTGGAGTGCTTATGGTAAATTAAATGGGGTTTCCAAAACCAAACTTACAATGTATCTGAAAAGGAAGGTTTTGACTCGCAGTAGTGAGATATGGAGTTTTAACACGAAAGCTATTCAATAGCTGAGGATTAATAATAAATCAAAGAGAAGGTACTTATTGAAAATTACTAGGAGAAAAAGTAAAATGAACAAATGTGCCAGGAAACAGACTGGAGTTGCATTCATAATTATAACTGTAATGAAAATAAAATGGATGTGAGTACATTTAGCCATATGGATAGCTGGTAGAGACATGACTGAAACAACAATCTAAAAGAAGGTGAGTAGATGACATCATAAAACATGCAGGAACTAATGCATGTATCTAACTGAAGACAATTTAATGCGTGGGAAAGTAGAGACAGAAATGACAGCAAATGATGTGAAGGATTATATTGTACATTCTGTGTGTATGCCTGTACAGTCTCATTTAGCATGTTGAACATTGGTAACAGAAATATAGTACAGTACATCTTACGGTACAAATAGATCTGATATATTTGAGGATCATCACTCTTAAATTGATATCACTGATATTCGAGCAGTTGTAGCAACAGTACTTAAGAAAGTACAAATGTCAACTAAACCAAGTAGAAAGATTTATATATATGATAAACTAGGTAGAGAGACATTTAGGTCATCTTTCAAGATAATTCTGCATGTTTCCCAAGTTAACATAGAGTCTACATGAATTCCTAGAATTTTAACTGCTTTTACTTCTAAAGTTTTGACAATCGAAATATAATCTGCTGGTTTGTATCATGGTTGCAAAGCAGTGTATTTGATGAGAACCAGTTTAGTGCTGCTTCCATGTCATGTTGCATCATATCTTGCAGATCTAATGTATTCTAATGCTTAGTTAGTAATGTTATGTCATCAGCAATTACACAGTGGGGTAAATCATTGATTGCAATTATGAAAAAAAAAGTTCCCAAGGACAGAACCTTGTGGGACCACTGTTTTAACTTCTTTCAGCTGTGAGTGCCTGTTTCTGACAGAGACAAACTGTTTCCTATTGTCCATGTATGATACAATTGCTGCCAATGCCGATCCTTGTGCATCACAGAAGTTGAGTTTATCAAGTAAGATATCATGAGAAATACAGTCAAATACCTTACTTGAATTACAAAAAAGGAGTGAAGCTTTATTTTTATTCTCAAAGGCTGTTATTACTTCATTTACAATTGACAGGACAGCAGTGGTAGTATTTCCTCCCATGTAGAAGCGAAATTGACTATTAGAAAATAGATTATGCAACCCAAAGTAGTTGTTCGGTTGGTTATAAATAAGAGTTTCAAATATTTTGGAGGAAACAGGAACTATTGAAACTGTTTGGTGATTTTTGAGACCATGTTTGCTGCCTTTTTTGTACACTGGAATAACTTTGAATATTTTTAGTATTGTAGGAAATACTCCCAACTCTAGACACCCATTAAAAACAAAGGCCCATGTTTCACTAATTATATGTACCGTTTTCCTAATCATATAACTGGACAACCAAGAGTAGTCCATGCTCTTTGAGTTTGAGAACTTTGCTACTACTTTTTTAATTTCAGTGGGTGTGATTGTTCTGCATTTAAAGCTGTAGTTTCTACAGTTTTGATGCTTAAGTAGATCAGTTGGATTAGTATGTGTAGTTTTAGTTTTGTTCCTAATATCAGCTACAGAATCCATGACAAAAAGATTAACTTTGTCCAGATCATGAACTGTATCATTTTCTTGCTACATGTGATGCTCTTGTGCATCAACATTACATGCAGCTTTGCACTTATCAGGAGCACCTTCAATGTACCTTTCATATGCTGTTCTTTTTGCCATTCTAAGCTTAGTTCTGTTAGTGCTCGTACATTCCAGATAAGCTTCTTACAATTCATCATTCTGCTCTGTTTCATATTTAGGAGAAGTTTTATACACATAGTACAAACATAACATATTTCCCTGATATTGGTAAGTTCATCTGTAGATCACTTAATGTTCTTCTTTATAGGTTTGCTTTTGTGAATGATTTTTATAAGAGGAGAACAAATATACCACAGGTCTAAATAAATTTTAATGAACCTCTCAAAAGCAGTTTCAGTTTCATTTATACCCATTTGACACTAGTATATACAGTTCCACATAATATTTCTAAATGAACTTGTTTACTACTTCTTCCTTTGGTCCTCTACCCCACGTCACCTTTCCCTTAGTGTTGGCACTTTTTTTATAGAGGAATTCACCAGTTTTGTTTTGGTTAAGCCTAAGGAGTATTGGATCATGCAGTGCAAATCCCCCTCCAACAATACTGATAATGTACACATCACTTTCAGAGTTAACAATGATGTTATCTATAAATGTTCCATCACATGTGACTTTTCTGTTGCTACAATGTAGATTGAATACTCTGAGGAGGTTGAAAAATGACATATTGACTTTCTCACTCTCATTTCCCATTTCTATATGGAAGTCCTGTAGATAGCAATTTCTGTTTTAGATTTTAACAACTTTTTCATTATCAGTTCAAAATTCTCAAAGAAAATGTCTGTGTCTCCACATGGAGACCTGTAGAGACTTATAATGGTTACTGTATGTCCATCTTTTTAGTGATGGTTGTGGGCCTTGGCTGTTCGATAGAGGATATCAAATTAAACACCTTTCAGCAGTCAATTTTCAACCTTATTTTATTGGGCAATCAGTTTCAGCATTTTACTACACCATTTTTCATGGTCGGCAGGTGATGGTTGAAGTGGTCACTGTAATTACTAACACCAGTATTGCTGGCCCCTGTTTGGATCACAAGTGATGTAGATTACTCCTACCCAATTGTCAGGAGACTGAATATAGTGTAGCAAAATGCTGAAACTGGTTGCCCAATAAAATAAAGTTAAAAATTGATGGCTGAAAGGTGTTTAATTTGATATCCTTTATAATGGTTGTGTTATACTCTACAAGATTTACACCACTTAACTCCCCATCTGTTTTGAAACAGTATGACGTAATACCAATTTTTGTGAATCTCATACCCTCTTTAACTATGCCTGCCCCACCATTTTTTTCACTTCCTGACATATCACATCTGCAACAACATATCCCCAAGGAATGAAGAACTCTACCTCACCATTCCTCATCCAATGCTCTGATATACATACAAGATCTACTTCCTCATTACTGCAGAAGTGCTCCAATTTCAACAATTTATTCCTAAAGCTACAGAAATTCACTTGCAACGCACTTAGTGTTTTATTAATATGAGAATGTTTATCAGTCATACACTCCTGGAAATGGAAAAAAGAACACATTGACACCGGTGTGTCAGACCCACCATACTTGCTCCGGACACTGCGAGAGCGCTGTACAAGCAATGATCACACGCACGGCACAGCGGACACACCAGGAACCACGGTGTTGGCCGTCGAATGGCGCTAGCTGCGCAGCATTTGTGCACCTCCGCCGTCAGTGTCAGCCAGTTTGCCGTGGCATACGGAGCTCCATCGCAGTCTTTAACACTGGTAGCATGCCGCGACAGCGTGGGCGTGAACCGTATGTGCAGTTGACGGACTTTGAGCGAGGGCGTATAGTGGGCATGCGGGAGGCCGGGTGGACGTACCGCCGAATTGCTCAACACGTGGGGCGTGAGGTCTCCACAGTACATCGATGTTGTCGCCAGTGGTCGGCGGAAGGTGCGCGTGCCCGTCGACCTGGGACCGGACCGCAGCGACGCACGGATGCACGCCAAGACCGTAGGATCCTACGCAGTGCCGTAGGGGACCGCACCGCCACTTCCCAGCAAATTAGGGACACTGTTGCTCCTGGGGTATCGGCCAGGACCATTCCCAACCGTCTCCATGAAGCTGGGCTACAGTCCCGCACACCATTAGGCCATCTTCCGCTCACGCCCCAACATCGTGCAGCCCGCCTCCAGTGGTGTCGCGACAGGCGTGAATGGAGGGACGAATGGAGACGTGTCGTCTTCAGCGATGAGAGTCGCTTCTGCCTTGGTGCCAATGATGGTCATATGCGTGTTTGGCGCCGTGCAGGTGAGCGCCACAATCAGGACTGCATACGACCGAGGCACACAGGGCCAACACCCGGCATCATGGTGTGGGGAGCGATCTCCTACACTAGCCATACACCACTGGTGATCGTCGAGGGGACACTTAATAGTGCACGGTACATCCAAACCATCATCGAACCCATCGTTCTACCATTCCTAGACCGGCAAGGGAACTTGCTGTTCCAACAGGACAATGCACGTCCGCATGTATCCCGTGCCACCCAACGTGCTCTAGAAGGTGTAAGTCAACTACCCTGGCCAGCAAGATCTCCGGATCTGTCCCCCATTGAGCATGTTTGGGACTGGATGAAGCGTCGTCTCACGCGGTCTGCACGTCCAGCACGAACGCTGGTCCAACTGAGGCGCCAGGTGGAAATGGCATGGCAAGCCGTTCCACAGGACTACATCCAGCATCTCTACGATCGTCTCCATGGGAGAATAGCAGCCTGCATTGCTGCAAAAGGTGGATATACACTGTACTAGTGCCGACATTGTGCATGCTCTGTTGCCTGTGTCTATGTGCCTGTGGTTTTGTCAGTGTGATCATGTGATGTATCTGACCCCAGGAATGTGTCAATAAAGTTTCCCCTTGCTGGGACAATGAATTCACGGTGTTCTTATTTCAATTTCCAGGAGTGTATTTACAGTATTCAGTGTCATGTTCTGTCCTTTGTCGTGGTTAGGTTCAAAAAATCCTTGAGAAGCACAGGTTTCCTGCACCTCATGAATCATTCACTGGGCTGCAGTGAGTAACTTGCCACCACTGCCATTTTTTTCCAACTTTGTTTTCAGTGATGATGGTGCTGCTGTTATAGAGGCTTTGGGTGCCTGCTCTGTAACTGCTACTGTGCTCTCCTGTTAGTTTCTGGTATTTCTTTGAGATGTTTCTGGAGGCTGAGAAATCTTCATACTTGGTAACCCATCATATGTTGTATCAAGCACACTAGCTGACCTTCTTCTTCCAATTCTTCTCTGTGAACTGGTGTCATTTTGGATGTTTCGTTACTTTACCAACATCTTACAGTTACCTTGGAGTGATGTAGCCTCACTGGCAGCAGAAATTACATTTGATTCTCCTGATAACATACACTTTCTGTCCATGAGATGCATGACTGTAGCATCAACCTACACATTTGAGTCCTTATTTACATTTATAAAATCTTTGTTATTATAACATTTTTTCCTAGTCTATTTAGGTGAAAACCCTGTGTAGTGTGGAATATTTCCCCCAAATTGCTAGTGTCAACAAATGTTGCATTTTAAAAATGGCTGCAGAATTCCGCATCTCTGTATTAGCACATCCAGTTTTTTTGTTGACACATGATCACTCTGTCAAGTTGTGTCAATGTGGCACTTAAAAAACAATGACATTTGTCCCTCTCATCTCTCTCTCTCTCTCTCTCTCTCTCTCTCTCTCTGTCTCTCTCTCTCTCTCTCTCTCTCTCTCTCTCTCTCTCTCCTTCTCTTTGTTCCTTACAATATCATTCGATCCCACCAGGAAGACGGAAAAATCTTTGTTAGTGAGTAATGAAATATTTTCTGGATTCATTGGTGTGGCTGCACTAAATTTTACTCCTGGTTTTAATATGTAAGTTAATTTATGAGTGCTTCTACTCCTAAATTCTGTGTCTATACATCACCCCTGGCTGCCTGCATAGAGTTCAATTTTACTTGTACCAACTGTTCTAAGATTACCGATTATCAAGTGTCCTTTTCAGTACATGAGGTCTTGTTTTGCACTGTTTTCTCTTTCCTTTTTATTAAAGGAGTCTGATAGTGTCTCAGGAAAACTGCTTATCAGCAGCAAATTTTTTAAGTCCAACAGTAATATCACAAATTGAGTCTGCCGTGATGCAAAACACCATGTTATTTGCTTATTTCTTTATTATCCCAAACTAGTTTTGGCAACAAATGTCACCATCACCAGTGGGGGTTTTTAATTTAAAACATGCAGAAAATGGTATGGTTGTGCAAACACAGTAAAACATTATTACATTTTTACAAATCGTCTTTTGAAATATAGTTTTATATAGATACTTTTATACTCCCTTATTTCTTAAATGGTGTCAGTAATATTCCTTGTTCTCTCTCATTTGTAAGGACATTTTGTTTTTCATGTAGTTCACTTGAAATGGCCAGAACACACACTATGGTATACAGTCCCTGTAGTGAAAATTCTAAGGAGCCAGCAGCTACTGCACAACAGTTATCAAACAAAGCATAAGCCTATAGAGAGAGAAATCCTAAATGAAGAGCAAATGGGTACTGCATGAAGCCTTCACTAGATGTCACAGGAATTAATAAAAGAGAGTAGCAAAGGAAAATCAGAAATTTTGAACTCTATTTTTAAATCTTCTTTTACAGTGGAAGATCCAGTTTAATTCTCCCATCATTACAAAAATCAGAGACATAAATATTAGTGTCAGTGTTACTGAGAAACAGCTGAGGTCACTAAAATTTCAAATAATCTCAAAGCCTGCTGGAATCCCAGTCATTCTATATAAAATTTACAGCTATGTTAGCCCCAGTCTTAACTATAATACGAGGGCAGTTCAATAAGTAATGCAACACATTTTATTTCTCGGCCAATTTTGGTTGAAAAAACCAGAAATTTCTTGTGGAATATTTTCAAACATTCCCGCTTTGTCTCGTATAGTTTCATTGACTTCCGACAGGTGGCAGCGCTGTACGGAGCTGTTAAAATGGCGTCTGTAACGGATGTGCGTTGCAAACAACGGGCAGTGATCGAGTTTCTTTTGGCAGAAAACCAGGGCATCTCAGATATTCATAGGCGCTTGCAGAATGTCTACGGTGATCTGGCAGTGGACAAAAGCACGGTGAGTCGTTGGGCAAAGCGTGTGTCATCATCGCCGCAAGGTCAAGCAAGACTGTCTGATCTCCCGCGTGCGGGCCGGCCGTGCACAGCTGTGACTCCTGCAATGGCGGAGCGTGCGAACACACTCGTTCGAGATGATCAACGGATCACCATCAAACAACTCAGTGCTCAACTTGACATCTCTGTTGGTAGTGCTGTCACAATTGTTCACCAGTTGGGATATTCAAAGGTTTGTTCCCGCTGGGTCCCTCGTTGTCTAACCGAACACCATAAAGAGCAAAGGAGAACCATCTGTGCGGAATTGCTTGCTCGTCATGTGGCTGAGGGTGACAATTTCTTGTCAAAGATTGTTACAGGCGATGAAACATGGGTTCATCACTTCGAACCTGAAACAAAACGGCAATCAATGGAGTGGCGCCACACCCACTCCCCTACCAAGAAAAAGTTTAAAGCCATACCCTCAGCCGGTAAAGTCATGGTTACAGTCTTCTGGGATGCTGAAGGGGTTATTCTGTTCGATGTCCTTCCCCATGGTCAAACGATCAACTCTGAAGTGTATTGTGCTACTCTTCAGAAATTGAAGAAACGACTTCAGCGTGTTCGTAGGCACAAAAATCTGAACGAACTTTTCCTTCTTCATGATAACGCAAGACCTCACACAAGTCTTCGCACCTGAGAGGAGCTCACAAAACTTCAGTGGACTGTTCTTCCTCATGCACCCTACAGCCCCGATCTCGCTCCGTCGGATTTCCATATGTTTGGCCCAATGAAGGACGCAATCCGTGGGAGGCACTACGCGGATGATGAAGAAGTTATTGATGCAGTACGACGTTGGCTCCGACATCGACCAGTGGAATGGTACCGTGCAGGCATACAGGCCCTCATTTCAAGGTGGCGTAAGGCCGTAGCATTGAATGGAGATTACGTTGAAAAATAGTGTTGTGTAGTTAAAAGATTGGGGAATAACCTGTTGTATTTCAATGCTGAATAAAACAACCCCTGTTTCAGAAAAAAAATGTGTTGCATTACTTATTGAACTGCCCTCGTACATCACAGAGGCCATGAACAAAAACTGTGCCCAGTGGTTGGAAGAAAACACAGGTCATGTCCATCTATAAGCAGGGTGGCAATATGATCCACAGAACTACCATCCATTAGTATTAACATCCATCTGTTGTAGAATCTTACAAGATATTATGATCTCAAAAACAATGAGATATTTCAAACAGAATGATCTCTTTCATGCCAACAAGAACGGTTTCTGTAAACATTTGTCATGCAAAATTCAACTTGGGGTCTTTCATGTGATATTGTGAAATCCATGGATCAAGGCAAACAGGCAGATGCAGTATTTCTTTATTTCCAAATAACATTTGCCAGAGCAGCAAGAATGGTAACAGATTTATTTGACTCATGAAAGAGCATCATTCAGGTGATGAAAAATGTGAAGTGGTGTGTTTTATGTTGATGATGCGGCCAATAACTCTGATAGTACAATTTGAAACCAGCCTGCACATGCATTGTCACATCTTGATAAGATTTCAAATTGGTGTGAAGACTGGCAGCATGCTTTACATGTTCTGTAATGTAAATTTGTGCACTTCACAAAATGCAAAAATATGGCACCATATAACTAAAATATCAATCAATAACAATTGCAGTGAGTCAGCTCATACAGATACATAGATCTGTTTGCAGGGATATGAAACTGAATGACCATGTAGGTTCAGTCATAGGTAAAGCAGGTGGCAGACCCCTGTTCATTGGTAGGACATTGGGAAAAATTTAGCCAGTCTTGAAATGAGAGTGCTTATGTACCTCTCACATGATCTTTTCTATAATATTCCTGAAGTGTGCTGGGTCCATACTAAATAGGACTAACAAGGGGTATTGAATATATACAAAGAAGGGCAATAAGAATGGTAACAGATTTATTTGACTCATGGAAGAACAACACACAAGAGCCGAAAAATGTGAAGTGGAAAATGCTTGAGCATAGATATCAACTGACCTTCAAAAGGAATCATGAGAGTTATACTGCCACTGTTATTACTACCACAGAGACCACAAAGACAAGATCAGATTAATTAAATGTGCACAGAGCATTCCCTTGCTCCATATATGAATGGAATGAGAAGAAACCATAATATGGGGTAGAATGTGTGCCATGCACTTCATGATGCAGAAAATAGATGTAAATCTATGAGGTACCAAGTGTGGATGTCAAGTGGCTGATGATGACAATGAGGGTGGTGGTGATAACACAACTTTAAAAAAAGATTCAAAATGTTGATTTATATTTTGTGTTGGTTCATAAAGACATAGAAATTACATAATCTACAAAAGTGTTGAGGATGTATGTGGACCACTACCTGTATTATAAAGATCCTGTTAAGAGACTTTATCACAGGCTCAATTCAATCTTTTTTTCTTTCTTTTATGAAAATTAGTTTTGAACTGTGCCCAACACAAGTTGCCAGAATGAAATCATTTGGGTGTTATCAGGCCCTTGTCATGTATGGAATGCAATTTTGGGTTACAGCAAACTATCAGTTAAAATAAACCTTTAAACCTTCCTTACAAAGTAATATTGTGTGTTGAAGCATTGCCTGTGAAAGTCAAAGTTTCAGGTTCAGTACTTTTGCTTTAGTACTTAGTATTCATCTAGCAAGAAATTTCAAACCAAAACACATGGTTCACAGTAGATTAAAAGGTTCATTCACATTACAGAAAAGTTCTTTTTAAACTATGTCATTGCATCATTCACAGACATACTGTATATCTCTGTAGGATGTTGAACTGTTTGTCTATGATTAAAGTCAACTGAGGAGAGGAACTGTTATCTTTAAACTACTTAATTTATAATGGGTAAAAATAATCAACACTCAGACATATGAGTCACACTCACATCACCTCTCACAGTTCACTCTGAAAGGAAAGGGGTGAGGAGGAGGATGTAAACCAAGATACAGAATGTTTCTAAAATGTTCTAAAACAGTTTACTTGAATATTTTAGGTCCTCCTGATCTAATTCCTTAGAGAGTTTGGTGATTATGTTTATATCTAGATAATAAGTAGTACACAATTTTTACTATAAAACTAAAAACATCCATTGTCATATTGTTAAAAATGCACAGGAAGACATTTACTATGGAAGACAGGTAGAAGACAAAAAATGTCATGACCCCTCAATCTCAGTCATTTGGATAATTATCACAAGACCTATCTAAGACTATTGATTTATAGAAGAAAAATTCATAATTTAGACATTTCTTCAAAAGTTACAGAAATTTATGCAACTATTCAGTACCAAATATGGGTATTTGAAAGGCTGCTGTAATCCATGATTTTGTGAGTTTATGAATGTACATAAATAAGGAGAAGATTAGATCAGACAATTTAAACATTTATTATGAGTTCCTGACTAATCAACTTTGTGAAACACTCTTTCATTAACTCAGTAATTTGACTATCCTCTTTGTTTTAGTGTGGGAAATGTGTCCTAAAAATCTTCAAATATATTTTTAATACACTCAATGTATATATCAGTATGTGTGATTGTATGTTAAAGTTAAAAATGGACACTGTTTTTAGTTGCTGTTATTAGCATAAGCTAATCAAAAAGAAATCTGAAAAAAGCCACGTAAAAGATTAGATTAGATTAGATTAGATTAGATTAATACTAGTTCCATGGATCATGAATACGATATTTCGTAATGATGTGGAACGAGTCGAATTTTCCAATACATGACATAATTAGGTTAATTTAACAACATACTTAAGTTAATATAACAACTTTATTTTTTGTGTGTTTTTTATTTTTCTTTACTTTTTATTTTTATTTTTATTTTTTTTTTTAATTTTTTTTCTTAATTTCTATCTAAAAATTCCTCTATGGAGTAGAAGGAGTTGTCATTCAGAAATTCTTTTAATTTCTTCTTAAATACTTGTTGGTTATCTGTCAGACTTTTGATACTATTTGGTAAGTGACCAAAGACTTTAGTGCCAGTATAATTCACCCCTTTCTGTGCCAAAGTTAGATTTAATCTTGAATAGTGAAGATCGTCCTTTCTCCTAGTATTGTAGTTATGCACACTGCTATTACTTTTGAATTGGGTTTGGTTGTTAATAACACCATGGATCATGAGAGGGATCACAGTACCTTTTGAAATGAAGAAGAAATTGTATCTTTTGGCAAGAACAAGTATGGAGCCTGCAATAGTTGCACACTACAAAAATTACTTAAAATTATTATGACAGTTGTTAAAAAAATCAAGGAATGTGGATATAATGGCAGAAATCAGTACTTCTGACAACAGACTTAAGGTCACATGGAGTGTAGTGAAATGACAGACAGGACAACCAGCCAGAGAACAAGACAATCTGACTATTGAAATGAAAGGAAGGGATATAAATGATTAGTCAAGATAACTAATGCATTTAATAGTCACTTCTTAAATATAGTAGAAAGCACAGGGGCAAACAATTCAAGAGCAAAATCACAGCAGTATGTTGAAAATGTAACTTTTACAAATTCAGTCTTATGAATTATACATTCTCTCAAAAATTAAAACCTCATCTGGTTTTGATGATGTTTTCAATAGAGTACTAAAAATTTGTTCCCACATAATAAACCCAGTCTCATCTGATGTATTGAACAGATCAATGACTCAAGGCATTACTGCAGAGAGATTGAAATATGCCATTGTTAAACCCCTCTTTAAGAAAGATAAGAGAGATGTCAAGTACTACCAGCCTGTTTTACTGCTAACACCATTTTCCAAAACTTTTGTGAATGTGATATAGTCTAGAATAGTAGTTCACCTTAGCAACTGTGATATCCTTAGCAAATCACAGTTTAAGTGTGAGAAATATTGCTCCACTGAGAATGCCATTTACACATTCACTCATCAGATTTTACAAGCATTAAATAATAAAATAGTGTCAGTTTGCATTTTGTGCTAATGATCTAAGACATTTGACTGTGTGAATCATAGTATTATTCTAGATAAATTGACATTTTAGTGGATTGGTGGTAAAGCCAACCAACAGACAGTGTCATATCTAACCAAAAGAACACAGAAAGCTGTACTTAGTAATTCAAGCAATATAGTCCAGGGACATAATTCTGACGGGGAGAAATCACATATGGGGCTCACCAAGGCTCATTCTTAGGTCCACTACTATTCCTAATATATATAAACAATCTTCCACCTCATATACAACAAGCAGAACAAGCAGACTTAGTTCGTTTTGTATATGGCACTAGTACCGTAATCAATCCAAGCATACATACAGAAACAGAAGTAATTGTAAACAGAGTTCATAAAAATATCATTGAATGGTCTCACCCTCAATGTTAAAAAGACACTGCATATTCAGCTCTACACACCCAGATGTACTACACCAATGATAATTGTAACTCAGGGTGAGGAAATAATAAGTACGGGGGAAGCTTCAAAATTCTTTGGAATTGATATTGATGAGAATTAAAATTGGAGAAAACACATTTTGGAACTCCTAAAACAACTTAGCTCAGCTACTTTTGCACTTAGAATCACTATAAATCTTGGGAAGACACAAATCAGTAAGATGAGATAGTGGGCTTTTTGACTATTGATCACAGTATATTTATTCCCTCATGAAGTTTGTTGTAAATAGTCTACTACAGTTTAAAAGGAACAATGAGGTACACAATTACAGTATTTGAAGGAAAAATTACATACATTACTCTACATTAAGGTCGTCTTTAGCATAAAAAGGGGTGCACAATGCTGCAAAAAAAGTTTTGATCACTTACCCAGTGGTATAAAATATCTGACAGTAGCAAAGTATAATTTGATATCAAACAGAAAGTTTCTCCTTGACAACTCTTACTACTCCACAGAGGAATTTCTATTACTGTTATGTGTAAAGGCTGGGGGGTAGGAATTACTCACTCACATCTGCATATCTTTTTTTCTTTTTAAAATAATTTGTTCCACATCATTACAGTCTATAGTGCAAAATGATCCATGGAAAATGTATGCAACTAACTAAATGAAGGTGTAAATGAAATTGTTAATGTTTAGGCACATTTTAACAATAATTGTCTGATACAACACAAACATTTTTGTAATTTATATGATATGTCCTACATCATTATGCCAAATTGTGAAAGAATATATAATTACATAAATAAGTTAAACAGCCCGAAAATAACAAGGAAATCACAACAAACAGAAGATAATATCTAAAAACTGAAACTTGCAGCTTCTGCAAGTATTTATACTCCGAAATTGTAGTAATACAAATTAATCAAAAGGACAGAAATCAAGATTACAGTTTTCTGAGTAATACAGTGAAGAGATGTAGCAGAAAGCTGGTACATGTTTGTAGCCTAGAAAAAGCTCAAAATGATACAGGTAGCAATTGTAGACACATCTGTTAAGCTGAGTGAAGTGACACAGTGGTTGGAACATCCGGCTCACATTGAGGAAGGTGGCAGTTCAAATCTTCATTCAGCCATCCATATTTGAGTTTTCCATAATTGTCCTAAAATTACTTAAACCAATGATGGGTACTTCCTGTGGAAAGTACACAGCTGATTTCTTTCCCCATCTTTCCCTTGTATGAGCTAGAGTTCCATCTCTAATAGCTTCACAATCAATCAGACATTAAGCCGTAAGTCCCCTTATTTTACTGCGAAGGCATATTGTGTAAATGTAAAGCTACTTTCAGTTTGAATGCAGATTTGAAAACTGGAATGATTCACTAGGTGCAATTCTAATGGATGTCATATATCCTTACCTTCCTTTGACTTGATAAATAGATTAATGAGCCAGTTAGAGGGGCTCATTGGTTCAACATCCAATACAAGTCAAGTGTTATTTGACAATTTTCGCACACAAAGTAAATTGCCAATGTTATGTTCTTAAGTGCCTCATAATTTGAGAGTTGAAGTACAAACCTTTAGATTTGTAGCTCAAGAATGAGTGAACAAGCAGACTGACCAAGGGTTATACATAATTTAAACTGACATCTGGAGAGTCATAACATATTTTAGTACAAATATTCTTGATTGTAACCATAACAGTGAGGGGTTCCTTTGAGAAATGTCATAGATAACACCATTGCAATTATTAGTCCCTATCATTACTTATTGTTGTGGAATGTATTGAATGAACATAAAATGAGCCAGTTTTGTTTACAAAAAACAAATAACAATTGTGACAGTCACTGGAAAACATGCACAAAGAGTGTAAACTTATTAGTTTTCCATTCCTTTCCTATCAACCACTGACAATAATTAAAGAAATAAAAAAATCATTCATCAGACATGGATACACCAAAAGAAGGGAAAAGTACATCTTATTTATAATCTGTTCAAATATTGTGATTATCTCAAATAACTAAATCCCACAGATAAGTCTCTATGTTTGTGTCCTATGTTGTGCTGAACCAGTGATAACAACAGTTCATTTGAATTCACAAAATAGTGTGACATATGACATTTGTCTCATATTCTGAAAGTCTGATAAGAATTACAGATATGACAGACAGTGACTTATTACTTTAGCAAACTTCAAATTAAACTCACAAAAGCAGATAATTCTGATATAACTGATAGTCTGGTTTATTTTAACATTTGACCATTACTTGATACTTTTCATTTAACTGTCACTTCATGTTTTGTATGCATCTAAAGTGGTTTTTTCCATATAAAGTTATTAGAAAAGCATTGCCAAACTGTGCAGCATTCTTTGTTTGAGGTTAAATAGATGCAGCATGCAGTGTATTGCCATCTACACATATCGAGGCAGGGACATGTGTTTCATATCTTGTGTTACTGTGTAGATTTTTCCATGAAGGGAAACATAGGTTATTAATGTGTTAGCCACTGAGACTACTGTATAGTAATAGTATAGACAAATGGAAAGGACAAAATTTTAGAATCTGCAAAGGGGAAGGTGGCAGTGGAAGGTATAATATGTTGTTATGAAACAAATTTTCATATACAGGTATATCAGACGGTAAAATACAGTGAAAGAGAGAGATAAAATTACTACTTTTCATAAGGAAACAATAAGAGTTTTATGAAATAATCATATACATTTTTCTAGTTAACTTCATAAAGAAGATATGGAATTCACACTTTACATAATGGTATGGTTATTGTTATGTTGTCTTGAAGTCGGGTTGATAGAACATGTATATATGTGTTAGTAATTATATTCATCACTAGCCAGCATTATTGGATTAAGCTTTCATTCTAGTCAGTTTCAGTTATTCACATCTCTTTTCATGTTTTATATTTCCTTTTCCTAAAGAGTCAATAGAAGCAAATCTGTCTGATTTTTGTTTCTTATATTCACCAGTTTCTTATCAGAGAACATACAATTATTATAACTAATAATTTTTCTGGTGGCAATACATTACCATATTGAATTTTAGGCTGCTGGTTTGAGTTCGGAATACGAAATGGCACAGTCGCAATAGTAATTGGAAAGTGCATTTGCAAATCATCTCCAGATTTTTCAAATTCTAGGCTGACCTGTTGGCATAATGCATACAAAATGGAAAATTCATGCCATAAGCAATAAAAAGAAAACTATAACTGTGTTAAACAACTAGTAATAAACACAATACATGTGAAGATCAGTTGTTCAATGAACAGCTGTTACACCACAGTTTTATTTACACACATTAAAGTGTGGTATTTACTTTATTTAATTTTTACAAAGTGATTATGTGAGCTGCTAGTTTCTGTGCATGTAGCAATATACAGTGAGTTCTAAAACCATGCAGAAAAAAGTCATTATTATCCAATGCATATGAAATTGTTTTATCAAGTAGCGTGCACAATTTAAAAAGAACTACAAGAACAGGGACATAATGAAATGGACTGAATTATATGATTATTAAGCTACATTGAAAATGTAAATTAGCTGAAGGACTAAAAGGAAAAAATTGCCTCCACAGTAATGACATAGACTTTGTAAATATAAAGACTTTTTAAGTTCTCTTCATATTTCACTACTTAAAATAGTGATACAAAGACAGTTCACTACACTAATAATCTTAATGGAGAATACTCCTTTCTTCAGCATAATATACTTGTAGAAATGAATGTTATCCATAAAGAATTAAAGATGAAACAACATTATTGTCTTATAGTTTATGATGGAAATGTATAGATATGCAATGCCATAAATTCATACAGTGTTAATAAAAATATATTAAAACACATAAATACACATCATAAATAGCATATTTCAGATTTGAAGTGTTTGCAGTGTTTGTGTTTTTCATGGTACATTGAATCAAGTACTGGTTGAAATGTCCAACTATCCTCTTAAACTATCCTCTTAAAAGGAAGAGTAAGAAAATTCTACAGATTTTGGTAGGAAAAAAGGAAGAAAGAATAAGGATTTCATGTCCAATGACAATCAAGATAATCAAAGACAAAGAGCTAGCCTAGCCTTGTAAGACTGAGTAAGGGAATCAACAATTGCCTTGTGCAATGCACTACATCATGTATACACCCTCCACCCAACTTCTTCAACTTCTTCAACAGACATGAACAGCAGATGACACACCGCACAGCAGCAGATTGGGCTGCAAGTAAAAGTCGACCTAAGAGTTGGTGTCTCTCTCTGACATGCACTTCCTTGCTGGAGCTTGAGGGGTTTTCCCAGAAAGGTGTGTGCTAGGAAGTACTCCCTGATAATTACTTTCAATACTGCTCCACACAGGTATGAGTAAAGTGAAGAAAATGCTGCTGAGTCATTACTGCACACTTTGGCTGACTGTAATTCCTGGCAGCTGCAAGCCTTATCAACAGCTGGTGGCAGAGTGCTTCATTTATTCTTGATGCAGACCAAGCTGTGCCACCAAACAGAGGATTTAATCATATTGATTTGCTTGCATTGTAATTATTATACAATAAATTCACACATGCCTTGCCCTTTCACCTGCCTATTTCCTTTGTGTGTCATGTATGCTATGCTATTAGCATGTAACTGATCCTCATAGATAGTGCACCATTCCACTTGCCACTTTAACAAGAATATTTAATTGTATCATTTCTGTTGCATGTTTAGAGTAAATTCACTTTGTCCACTTCATCTTGTATTGCGAGTGCATGATAGTTTTTTGTTGTCACAGTAACATTCTGTGTGCCAAGTTATGTAGACTGCCATGATCATGTTATAGATTATTTAGTGCATTGTTGATAAGGTCATGTGTAATAAATGTTGTCCACATCTCAAAGTGTGACCACCAACTGCGTGTCACACACCAAGACTTATTCATGGTTTGATGTCTGCCCTGACTAAGCCAAATACACACAAATCCCCTGTACTCATGCATACACCAATGAGTACTATGTTAAATGATATGGACACCTTCAAGCTAGCATTTATTTTCACTTTTGGGACAATCGTATGTAATTGTACTGTATGTTACAGGTAGTTGCGTCTGGTTCCAATAAACAAACAATGAGAACATTTATATGTCCTGTTATTTCATTCTACAGACTTAGTCCTGCATGCACTAGTGCGTGGCACTGGTTGAGCTTATAAGTAGGAAGATAGTGGGAAACATATCTCCCATAGCCTGGCTAAGTTAACTGTTCTTGCAGTTGCCTGAAGCAGATTAGGAAACCCACATAAAATCTAAGTTTGTGTGGCCTGTTTGGAATTTAAATTTTACTCCTCTCAAGTTTACAGCAGAGGTACTCATTGTATCACTTATCAGGACCTCTTCCTTCTCCATTTGCATATGGAGCATGGGAAGCATGATTTCCTAACACCTTAGTGGATATGTATGGGCTCATAGTATATTCCTAGATTCCTCACTTGTTCCTTGAAATTTTGTGAGCAGGCTCCCATGGCATAATGTGCATCTATCTTCAAGCATCTGCTAGTTCAGATTTTTCAGTATCACTGTAATCCTCACCCAGAAATCAAACAAATCTGTGGTCATTCTTGCTGTCCTTCTTTGTATATGTTCATTATCCCATGTTATTCCTATGTGACACAGTTCTCACATATAAGATCAATATTTTAGAATACATTGCATGAGTGTTTTATAAACAATTTCCTCTGTAAACTGACTGTATTTTCCCAGTATCCTACCAATGGACCAAAGTCCGCCACCTCCTTTACCTATGAGTGATTCTGCACAATCATTCCAGTCCATATTCCAACAAATTATTACATTCAGGTATTTAAATGGCCACCAGCCTTGCTACAGTGGTAACACCGGTTCCCATCAGATCACCAAAGTTAAGCGCTGTCAGGTTGGGCTAGCACTTAGATGGAAGACCATGCAGTCTGCCGAGCACTGTTGGCAAGCGGCATGGACTCAGCCCTTGAGACGAAAATTGAGGAGCTACTTGACTGAGACGTAGTGGCTCCAGT
Organism: Schistocerca cancellata; assembly: GCF_023864275.1. NCBI lineage: Eukaryota > Metazoa > Arthropoda > Insecta > Orthoptera > Acrididae > Schistocerca > Schistocerca cancellata. Next base: position 731,255,252 of record NC_064629.1, read on the forward strand.
CTTGGAAAATGACATTTGGCCAGGATAGCAGTATGCTGACCACATGCCCCTCCATATCTGCATTTGGTGATGCCTTTGGGCTGAGGATGACATGGCAGTTGGTCAGTACCATTGGGCCTTCATGCCCTGTTTGGGCAGAGTTTAGTTTTTAGGTATTTAAATGAGTTGATTGATTCCAGTTGTGAGTCATTGCTATCATAGTCATAAGACACTGCTTTTCCTTCTTTTTGTGAAATGCACAGTTTTTCATTTCTGAGCAAAAAATGTGAGCACAGTATGCCACCAACATGCTTTGAAGTATTTATAAGGAGTGATCAAAATTTTCCATCTGAGGGCATTGCTGCAGTGTTGATGAAATGTAGCACAACTCTTCATGTCTTTTCAAGTTGCGTGCAGTAAATGTGAGAATGTGAACTATGGCAACTTTATTACCAAATGCTTTCAAAGAGGACCAAATAGCTTTTATTATTTTATGAGCTGCTGCTGGACAAACACTGATAGACAGCCATTGGGGAATGAAGAATAGGTACGGAGCAGCATGTCTGTCAAAAAACACCAACTGCACCAAGGGGTGCTGCTGCTTCATGATAACACAAATACTCATATTGCAAATTTTGTAATGCAGAAGTTATGCCAAGCGGGAGATATATAAGCAATCACCCTATAGTCCTCATCTTTTTCCATGTGATTATCTTGCCATTGACACCTTAAAAATGCCTTGAAGTGTTGATGTTTGCTGTCAGATGAGGATGTGCAGCAGGCAGTTACAGACTTCTTCATGCAGCAGAACACAGTGTTTACCAAATGGGTACCTTAAACTTGGTGCATCAGTGGGATGATTGCCTCACTGCTCATGGTGATGTTGCCTAATTGGCATACCTATTCTGGACTTTACAGCCTTTGAACAGATCCCTTTTAATCACCCCTTATATGTCATATTACTAAAGTAGATGCTACCTTATGTTAAGTGACTAAACCATAGCTTTATCTCCCGTTTATAGGAGTTAAGGATAATGTAGTCACAGAGACTGCAACAAAATCTGAAAGAATTAAGGCAGGGGAATTGTAAGAAAAGCTTCTGTGATGCCTTAACAACTTTTTCAGTAAGTCCTGTTTCTTTGTACATGAAAACAGACATCTACATAGTGATTTCTATGAAAAGTATCAAAGATACAACATTGGAATTTTCCAGTCAACAGTAAAGCAGGAAAACGTTGTTGCCCTGAAGTGTTGGAGGATAGCATAAAAGGAATTCTTGGATGACTGACATTTGAACTACATGAGAATGGTATGTAAATATGGGTCTATCTTTAGAGTTACTTAATCTGATAAGGAAAATTAAATGCATCTGTCATTGCAGTAACTATGAATAACACCAGGAGAAAACTAAACAATGATAATCACTTGTCAATATGGAGTGAAGGGTCACCAAAGTACTAATCAAAGACTAATATGACAATTTTGAGAGTGAAAATGTTCGTCAGCTTAGTAAAAATTTACAAAAATTGTCAGTCAAGGAACATTGAAGTGCATGTAGAAATAATCAAAATTAATTGAGTGAGGTTTTAGGGCTTCAAAGGATATTCAGCAGTTCTTGAATTGGTGTTCCAATTATGTAACTTTCAGCCTTTTTCATGGGTACTAAATACTGTTACCTGAGTTGATTTCAACCTTATTTATTACTTTACAAAACCTGAATGGTAAATATTTGAAATACCATCTCAAGAAATTCTTCAATCTATGTTTCTGAAATCCCATGAAAATTTAAATTCACAACTTAAGTTCAAGATTAAAACCATTAGAAATTTACAAACACAGCAGCACATTCCCTCAAAATAAAACAAAACAGGTACCCATGATCACATACACAATAACTAAATGTCATGTGATCTAAATGCAAAGAAGGTAAATATTAATTCAATATTAGGCACAGTGAAACAATGTAATGAGTAAAGAGATAACTCACTCTACAGTGAAGACATTGAGCAGTAGATAGTCACATTAACATGGATTGAACCATACATTCCCTGGCCAGAGGGGTAGGAACAATGAGAAAAGAGATGCTAATATGGGTTCAAGCAGAGCTTGCTTTATGAAATCAGAGATAGGAGCATGTTGCACCTGGTGATGTAGTGGTGGGGAATTTAGGAACATGATTATAAAATAAAGAAAGAGGGAGACAACTAAAAAACTGTGTAGACATAGTTTCATGGACTGACAGATCTATTCAGTAATGTAAAATGAGAGGGCTGAAGAAATGTAATGAGGATAGGTGGGCCTAGGAAGAAAAAAGAGAACGGGGATGGAAAGTAGATGTGTCAAAGAGAATAGTGGAGTCTGGGACTAGAATGACTGTGGCACCAAATTACGTGTTGTATGGCTAGTGAGATAGTCTTGCCTATACAGCTCAGTTGATGTGTGTGTGGGGGGAAGGGCACAAATGGCATGGGTTACAACACAAGTCTTGAATTTAGTACTGGGCTCAGCCACAGTGTGATCAACTTTGCTCTACCCTATGGTTTAGCAGAGGACATTCATATTGTTGAACAGTTGGTTAATGGTCACAACAAAATAAGTATATGTTTTCATTCCAGCAGAGTTGAAACTTCACATAGCTACTTTCACAGGTGACACTGATTGTATTGGAATGAGTTACGCAGGACTGGAATAAGATGAACAATATGAGTGCATGTTACAGATCTTGTATCTGGATTTTTAATACACATAGAATCCATATGAAGGATTTGGCAGTGTGAGTTGCATAGTAATGGAGTGGGATATTTGTAGGCTTAGTGAGAGGGGTTGTGCTTCATTTCAAGTCAAGATGAAAAGTAGTCAAAGCTTCATCATAGGTTGTGGTTGAGCTTATTGTGGTATGGTGTAATATTTTTTTAACTGGATGGCTAGCTGGTTAGTGAGTCTGTTCGGAGTTTTAGACATATGTATGGCACAGGAGGTATGTTAATTAGCCTTATTTGGCAGAGATGATGATGATGATGTTTGGTTTGCGAGGCGCTCAACTGCGTGGTTATCAGCGCCCGTACAATTTCCGAACCGTTGCTCAGTCCAATTTCGCCACTTTCCTGGATGATGATGAAATGATGAGGACAACACAAACACCCAGTCATCTCGAGGCAGGTGAAAATCCCTGACCCCGCCGGGAATTGAACCCGGGACCCCGTGCTCGGGAAGCGAGAACGCTACCGCGAGACCACGAGCGGCAGACGTTTGGCAGAGAGTGCCTATAACTCTATATGTTTAGGTTTCAGTAAAGCCTTCAGCATGGTAAAGATACTCCATTTCACTGCAGATGTGCTCTCTTTTGGTGACAACAATGTGTGGGAGAGATTAGTTAGTGTAGGATGGACAGCATATATAGAAATGAGTCTGATGATAATATTGTAGATTTATATGGACAAAGGTTGTTTGTGGAGGAATAAGAGAGTTGAAAGTGTACATCAAGGAATGTGATTTGTTGAACTGATGGGAAATAGATGAAATGGGTAGAATAGATAGGTTTAATGGTGTGGTGGATATAATTCATCATCAGAATGAAATGGACAGAGTAGTTAGTTTTAATGGTATGGAGGATGTAATTCATAACCAGTATAAGGAATGAAGTGATGGGTATAGAATAGGCAGGAGAGTGGGAAAAGTAGTGTTCAGTAGTAGCACAGTATTGTGGTTGGTGTTATTTATGTAGGAAGTTAAGTTGTGGAAACTGGTTGAAGGTGTTACTCAATTATGCCAGAAATCTTCTCCATTGAAACACAGTAATTAGAGGCAATGTGATTTCTCCAGAAGTTGGGCTTGTGTTGTTTAAGAAGCATCTAAAAGCTTTGTACATGTGGAAACTGAGCAGGGTAATGTATTCACATGAGAGAATCTGAGGTAGTCCTCAAGATTTTAGTTGGCACTAAACGTCTTGCAGTACTCTTTTAATCATTATAATAAGGATTGTAGATGGACGTGTCAGAGACATTCTGCCAGAAAATCTCCACAGTTCATCACATCAGTGATGGATCCCATCACTAAAGAGAGACTGGTCAGATCATGGTCTGTTTTAAGACAGCAGAATGCTGCTCTTACCTTGCGTTCTCAGAAAAAGGTCAAGGAAAAGGTGAGGGACATACAGGAATTCCTGAAAGATTACCAGGGGTGGGAGGTGGTTGGGATGAGGGAGGATCACAGTTTGACTGAGGTACAAACTGGGAGAGGCAACGCCCAATTCAGGCTTACCGTTGATTTGCTAAAAAAGCCAGGTGACAAAAAGGACAGGGAAGGAGAACAGATTTTTGATTTGTATACCATGCTGAATTTGGACATCAAACTGAAGATGAGACATTTGAATAGGACTGAAAAATGTGCAGATTTAAGATTCTTTCAGATTTTTTCGAATCAATGGTTCTATGGAATATTGGAAAGGGGTATCTTAGTGAGTGGCAAGCATAGTTGGTAGTGTCATGTTCTGTACAGAAATCTTACAGATAGGAGATTAAACAAAAATAATGGAAGATATGAATCCAAATTAATGAAAACAAGCAATCTGATGCTTCTCCATGGATGATGGTAGGCTAATTGATTCAAAATAATGTGAATGTTTGCCAGCAGGGAAAGAATTTGAGTTGCTTTTTGTTATCCCATCATATAGAAAAATTATGTGAAATGTCTCTATAATGATAGGTGGATGTCAGGTGGGAAAAAAAGTATGGAAGTGATAACCTTAAATGAAATAAAAGCTTAAATAAATCAGTTGTTGAGTCCATGGCCATGGAAGTTCATTTGCTATGGTTTTTTTTTATGTAGGGGGGGTCTTTCTACCCTATTCTGCCCTCTCCAAAAAAACTTAACCCTCCTACAGCAATGTGAACTCTCAAATCCATTTGTCCTACTAATTCTTCCTGCTTTGTCCCTTGTTTCTTGTTTCCCTTAGGCCCTCCTTTTCCAATATCTCTCTTATTAATTTCATCCACTCCATCCACAACAAATCAAAGCAGGTATTCTCTACAGTTGCTCCACAGTACCAAGACTAAACAGTTGTCCTTGTATATGAGCTTTGAAGAAAAATGCAAGTTTCTTTGCAGATTTAACACGTTCCATTTCTTGTTCATGTGTCTATTAACTACATGAAACAGAGGTTGAAATCACAAGAAAAACAAAAAATAGTCAAAGAAAGGTGTCATACACAGTTGTACTAGTTAGTCTGAAAAGTATTATCCAAATATTGAATGACCATTTCAAGGCAGACCTTGAAACTAAACGCATGCTTCATTGTAAATAATTAAAGGCCAAGGAACTATACAGAAAAGAAGTAGACAAATCCAATATGAAAAACAATGATAGATTCATAAGTGAAATCTATAATCCATTAAAGCAACATGGAATCTAGTGAATGAACACAGAAAAAAGCCTACATCCTCCTTAAATACTTGCACTGTTGATCATTATAATGACTGCTTTATTAAAGTTGTTGAAAATACTGTAGCTGAAATTCCAGACTTGTGTGTGGATCCTGTTGCTTCCTTAAAAACTATAACCTACTGCAAAATGGAAAAGTGGAAAAAGGTACAACCGAATGACATAGTGAAAATAGTGAAAGACTACAAACGTCTGGAGAGTGTAAACATTTATGGGATGTCCTGTACAGTCCTGATGAAAAGTAGCACTGAAATAGCTCAGTCATTAACCATAGCACTAAACAGTTACTTATCAACAGGAGCCTTCCCAGACTTCTTGAAACTGGCAGGGGCAGTTCCAATTTACAAAAAGATAGACCCAGAGCAAGTACCAAGCTATAGGTCAAATTGAATCATTCCAATCTTAGTTAAAGTGATTGAATCTATTAGGAAAATCAGCTTCTGGATTACTTTGAGGAATACAATTATTTTCCTGAAGGACAATATGGTTTCTGAAAGGGAAAATTCACAACTACCGCTATTTTATACTTATTAAAAAATATAAAGAGAGAGTCTGTGGTAATCACATTGTTTGATTTGAGCAAAATATTTGACTGCATTCCCCTATAAATTAAAATGCTACAGTGTGGAAGGCACTGTTCTAACTGCTACTTAGAAAACAGATGGCAGATTGTTTCAGTCCAAGGAACATCATCACAGGGACAAAAGTTAGAAAGGCTGGCCACAGTGGCCAAGCGGTTCTAGGCACTTCAGTCCAGAACCACGAGACCGCTACAGTCACAGGTTCGAATCCTGCCTCGGACAAGGATGTGTGTGATGTCCTTAGGTTAGTTAGGTTTAAGTAGTTCTAAGTTCTAGGAGACTGATGACCTCAGATGTTAAGTCCCATAGTGCTCAGACCCATTTGAACCATTTGAGCAAAAGTTAGAATATTGTGTACCACAAGTAGGAGACAGGAGCACTGAAGGTCATTGTTCACAAAGTTTGGAATAATGACTGTTTACAGCCATTATGTATTTTTATGCCTCCTTCGTGTTAAGGAAAACCTAGATTCCTTCAGCAAGAGGCATGAGATGCATGACCACACCAAAAAGAATATAAATTTGCCAACATGTCTATTGCCCAAAACAAGAGACATCTTTCTAATGATAGCCTTATCATGCACTATCGATATTATGCCACACCAGTTCATGACCAGAAGTTGGCACTAACCCACATGACTGCACTGCCAATCTGTAGCTGACTCCAAGACATACCCTCTTCAGTCTGCTCTGTGAGTGTTCCCATAGAGATGACTTAAAAGGATGGCACACTGACCTTGTGTCTAATCTGTCTGTTAGTTCAGTTCTGCCTGTGTAGTTGGAGCATTGTCAGTTATCCTATGTTGTTATTGTGGATAATGAACTGGCCTGTCTCAAGGACTCACTTTCAGTAGTGCTCCGGACTTGCAGTTATTCAAGTTAAGTAAAAAAAATCTCATTAAAAACTATGGGTGCATCTCATTGTCTTGTTCTCTGTCTTATAACCCAGCAGCTTCTTGGTATTGACCACCAGGATGACCAAAGATCTGGCAATGAAGGAAAACTATGTTTGGTTTCCACTTACTTCTCGCCATACAAACAACTGGTGACAATATTAACTGTGTGTCTTTCTTGCAGAACTGTGTCCACTCTTCGTGCTTGCCTGCTACTTTGCTTCTCTGTTTCTGAGTGTGTTTCAGAACATTATCCATGCAACTGAGATTATCTCATTGTGCTTTACAGGGGCTGTTCTTCCAACTGATACTAACCCATACTTTCTTTAGTAGTTGTGCTATATTTCTTGTAATTTTTTGTGTGTTCCATTGTGGCCAGTCCCCCAAGACATCTTTCAGTAACTCAGATTGTTAAGTATCAGCTGTAGCAGGTGCAGCAGCTCATGGAAATGATGAGCATACTGTTTTCTACAGAAGCAAACACCACAGCACTGCCATCAGCACCTGCAGCACTGCCACAGCAAGCAGTGCACGTTTTTGTGCTACCATTCTGTGCATTTGATTCTACACAAGAGGAATGGTTTGAGTACCATGCACAGCTTGACTCACACTTGACAGTGCAGCATATTGAAGGAAGTGATATGTAACCATATTTTCTTGTAACAGTCAGTCTCTCTGTTTACCAGTTAGGTTGCAATTTTTTCCCACCACCCATCCTGAATATATGCCTTATGAAGAACTGACTGCTGCTCTATATAAATATTATGTTGAACAAATTAATGTGGCAGCTGCATATTGCAAATTATTTCATTTGTATAGCAACCCAGTAAGAATCATAAGCAGTGGTTGGCTGACTTACGAGTTACACGCCATTACAAATTCAAATGTGGACATGGAAATTATTGTAGTGATGCCATGATTAGGTATGCAATTTCTCAAGATGTGTCAGATCCTTGCATAAATGAACTGATTATTACATGTCCTGATCCTAGTTTACAACAGGTTTTGGAATTAGATGAGCATCCAAGACTCATGTGATAGTACAGCAGTAGACTTTCTTTCTGCTCCTATTCATGCTGTTCAGATTAATGGTAAACAGGATTCAGCTATAGGTCATGCACTGTGGCATGTAAAGACTCAGTCAGGACAGTAACATAAACAAAACCAGTGTACTAGATGGCAAGCTAGCACTGTTATATCCTGCCTTTGGTGTTTCACTGCCTGCAAGCAGCTGGTGTGCTCCTATTATGAAGTTAAGTGTTATCATTGTGGCAAGCATAGTCATATTCAGCCTGTCTGCAGAAATGCAAGTCAAACAGTCACTCTGCATGTTCTCCAACATCTCAGTCAATGAATGTAAATGCAATTTTTAGAAGCCCAGAAGTGATCCCAGTGCAACACAATGCAAATCAAGTGCAACAGTGAAGAAGTGACACAATCCTTCCATTCAGCATCAGGCCAATAGATTGTTTGTTACTTTACAGAGTGCCAAACATAAAGTACACATGCAGTTAGACACTGGTGCATCAGTGACTCTTTTCAACAGAAGAACTGAATTGATAGGCAAGCCCAAGCTACAAAAGTCACAGGCAACTCTTTCTGATCATGGTGGACATGACATTCCTGTGCTAGGTATTTGCTGCCTACCTGCCACATTTCATAACATTACTAAAACAGTTTTGAGATAATGTGAAAGTGAATATATGATTTGTTTGGTTTGCACATTCAAGACAAAATTCTCTCTGAATTCCTCCATGCCTAAGGACAAGGTAGCTGAAATTTGTGATGAATTTAGTGACTTTTTCAAGATAGCATATGCAAAACTGTTAATTTTGAGGCTCACATCATCATAAAAGAAGACAATGTACAACTATGATTTTTCCAAGTGCAGTCTGTGACTTCTCCTGTAGAAGCCAGTCAATGGGCATCCCCTTTGGTGATTATAAAGAAGGCTTCAGGCAAGTTATGCTTATGTCCAGATTTCAGGGCAATAGTAAATATCTTTCCCTTTGTCACAGTCTCAGAAACTCATGGACAAGTTTGGTGCAGATCCCTTCTTTTCCAAGATTCTTCTTTGCAATGCTTATTTGCTGCTTCCCTTAGATGAACAGTTGTAACATGTTTTTGTGACAAACACCCACATGGGGTTATTTAAGTTTTTGTGGTTTCTCTTTGGCAGCACATGTGCGCCTGTAATTTTTCAATGATACTTACCATGGTTCACTGCTGCAGCTCCTTCTTGTTTGAACTATTTGAATGACATGGTAGTTTTGGGTCATACTCCCAATGAACATCTTTCCAGGCTCAGGCAGTTGTTTCAAGTGCTCTCAGATGCTGGGTTAAAGTGTAATAAAGCCATATGCTCCTTCTTTGTGACTGAGGTTGAATTTTGGAGACACTTAATCAACAGTCAGGGTATCCATCCTATCCAACTGCACTTAGCCACAATGTAGAACCTCCCTGTGAACTCCAAGCTGTGTTGGGTAAAATAATTTATTACATTCCGTTCATTCCAAATGCTGTACAGATTGCAGCTCCACTGCATCATCTTCAACAAAAGAATGTTCATTTGATTGGATTAGGGAGTGTCAAGTCACATTTCAGAAACTGAAAGATGCTTTCTTTACTGAGCAATCTTTGTTTGGTACATTTCGATTCCACTAAGCCATTCATGCTGGTGGGATTTGTAGTTTTCTCTTGCAGAGTTGGATCACTTCGTCTTCACATCCAAATTCCTCAACAAAGTGCAGTGCAGTTATTCACAATTTGAGAAGTAAGCTCTTGCTGTCATATATGGGATGACTAAATTACACCAACACTTGTGTGGTAGAAAATTCTACTTGGTGACAGACTACAAGCCTCTCACCTCATTTATCAGCTCTCTAAACCAGTCCTCCTGTTGGTCTCTTCTCCTCCCAGAGTATCAGTATGAAATTGCATACAGGCAATGGCAGTGACTAAGCATTTGAATGGAGACACTTTTTCTCACCTACCCATTGGCACTGGTTCAGCATTTGACACCTCAGAGGATTCTCTCTTTCATAATGATGTCCAGGATAATGAAACATTTCACTGGTTTCCTGTCAACCAGGCAACTACTCAGGCAATTGTTGCAGACCCCAATCTCAAGATTCTGTTGAAGTACCAACACAGCAGTTGGCCATATACAATTAAGCAGATGCTCTTCCCATATGCGGGAACAAGCTTATTTTGCACTTTGGCACAGCTTATTAGTTCAGCAGGTTATCATCCTGCTATATATGGATAATGATCAGTCCCATGTAGTTGTGCCCAGTTTGTTGCAGAAGAAAGTTCTTCACCTTTTCCATCAAGGCCATTGGGGCATTGTACACACTAAGCAACTCGCCTGACACCATTGCATGTGGTTTGGCATAGATGCTCAAATAGAATAATTGGCTTCACAATGTCTAGCATGTATGGAACACCAGGCTGCTTTGCCTCAGAAATTTTTTGATTAGGCAAAGCACAGTGCCCCTTGGGAGCATTTGCATTTTGACTATGCAGGTCCCTGTTGGTTTATTGTGGTAGATGCTTTTAGGAAATTACTGTTCATGTGCTTTTAGAAAGTCACTGTTCATGGTGCCCATTCAGTCCACCTCTACAGCTAGCACAACCAATACTTTGAAACCAATCTTTTGCATCAAAGGTTTACCTAGAGTGTTGGTTTCAGACAGTGGACCCCAGTTCACATCAACAGAATTTCAGCAGTTTTGTGGTGCCAGTGGAATCAAGTATGTGAGGACAGCAATGTTTGACCTTTGTGAAATGCTTTGTCAGGACTTACAAGATGAACAAGTTATGCTCTTCCCGTATGCGGGAACAAGCTTTAGTGCTCATTCTCTCAGCCTACCATTCTCAGCCACAAAATGGAAGATCACCCATAGAGCTTTTGTGTGGACACCCATACAACACACAGCTTCAGCTGCTGCATCCCCTGCATGGGCATCCCATCCTCCACAGCACTCTAAGTTTAACGTGCATGATTTAGTCTTTTTCAGAGTTTTTGGCAGACACAGGCACTGGGCACTATCATCATAGTCCTGTACAGGTTCCTTCAGGCTGCAGAACTGCCATCAGAATCAGCTTCATATGTGCGGGCTGCTTGATCCTGATGTGGGTTTTTTGTTTGCAGATTTGGTGCCCAGGAGGGCCCTGCAGGTTCAGCTGCCTTTGCCTTACTCACTGGCACTAGATGGGGACCCAATGGATGTAAAAGCAGTGCTGTCACCATCATCATCATCAGGACCAGGGGCCACAGCCCCAGGAGGTGGGCCCCCTTTACCATATCTCTTTCCAGTGCACCGTCATTCCCTCAAGTGCCAATTTACCTCCACCATTGGAAGATTATGTTCTGACCGTGGGCGAGGGTATGCACCCTATGGCTGGTTACGTAGCCAATGTTTCCTGCTATTTGCAAAACAAATGTCAGGGTGTTGGCAGGAGCTTCTCATTGGCTGAAGTTCCAGCTCCTGCCACCTCAGTGACATGTGTGTCAGACCTCCCCTCACCATTGTTTCCTACAGCACCAGTACATGATATTGGTTTGGAGTTATGAGTGGGAGGAATGTGGTATCATGTGCTATTGATACCACACCATGCCAGTCCACATCCAGAAGTTAGCAGCAAACCCCATTACTGCACTGGCAATCTGCAACTGGCTCTGAGACACACTCTCTTAAGGCCACACAGCTAGTGTCACCATGGGGCTGACTTAAAAATTTGTCACACTGGCTTCAATTCTAGTCTACATGTTAGTTCAGTTCTGACTGTCTAGTCAAAGCACACTGTCAGTTAGCCCCTGTTATTATTGTGGATACTGAGGTTGCTTGCTGTTACTAAAATTAAGTAAAAGAAGTCAAACACTAAGTCTGCATTTCATTATTTTGCTCCCTGTCTTAGAACCCAACTCCTTGGCATCCACCACCAGGATAACCAAATATGTTCATATTATTATCTCTGCCCAGGGCCTGGGTGTTTGTGTTGTCCTCATCATTTCATCATCATCATTTGTGACTGTGGCTAGATCGGACTGTGGTAAAAAAAAATTGGACTGTGTAAAAAATTGGAACTTTTTACGAGCACTGATGACTGAGCAGTTGAGTGCCCACAAACCAAACATCATAATCATCATATCATTATCCATGGATGTGCAGGTTCTGCCACTAGAGAGGTTCAAGAAAAAAAAAATTCAGACTTAAAACTACATGCACTATAATCCATCCAGGAATTTTATGACTGCGAGGAAAGTGAATGGATTTACTGAACTTTCTCTAAAACTAGTAAATTTGTCAGAAAACTAAACTGTCAATGGTACATGAAATGTATCTGTTGCAAAATACTTAAATTGTTGAAATTTTTTGTAATGTTACATATTATTTGTACTGTAATATATCATTTTTGTACTTTTTGATTCAGTGTATGCAGCCAGGGCTGATGAATGACATAGGCTTGGTAATAAATGGTAGAAATATATGTAATTGCCAACAGTCTTGCCACAGTGGTAACACTGGTTCCCCTGGGCTAGAACTTGGATGGGTGACTGTCTGACCTGCCAAGCACTGTTGGCAAGTGGGGTGCACTCTGCCCTTGTGAGCCGGCCGGAGTGGCCGTGCGTTTTTAGGCGCTGCAGTCTGGAACCGTGCGACCACTATGGTCGCAGGTTCGAATCCTGCCTCGGGCATGGATGTGTGTGATGTCCTTAGGTTAGTTAGGTTTAATTAGTTCTAAGTTCTAGGTGACTGATGACCTCAGAAGTTAAGTCGCATAGTGCTCAGAGCCATTTGAACCATTCTGCCCTTGTGAGGCAAACTGAGGAGCTACTTTATTGAGAAGTAGTGGCTCCAGTCTCATACACTGACAACAGCTGGGAGAGCAGTGTGCTGACCACATGCCTTTTCATATCTGCGTCCAATGATACCTGAGGGCTGAGGATGACACAGTGCCTGGTTGGTACTGTTGGGCCTTCATGGCCTGTTGGGGTGGAGTTTCGTTATAATATATGTAATTTCCTGATTATCATATTATGCATTTTAGTCAGTCTGGGGTATTAGCTACTTCTTATCATGATCAGCATCTCTGAATAATTTTACATGACGCACAGTATTTACACTTTGTTATAACAGCAAACAAATGTTAATTTATTTTCATTTTGTAACATGACACACATGACAATGTAATGTAAACAAAAGCTTTCTTAAACTCAGCTGAAAGATGACATAAAACTATAATGACAAGTTTCTATTACCTAATAAACAGTCATAACATGTAAGCTTTCATGGTCAGCATCTTCATTAATTAAAATATAAGGGAGGAGAAGCAGTTTTATATATGGACCATGGCAATTCAGCCCGGAAGTTTTAATTAATTAAGTAAGAAACAGTGTTTTGAAAGACATTTGAACAACAATCTTACATTATTGTAAGAATCTGGGAAAATTTAGAACATTTTTGAAGGAAAGTTTGTACAAACTGTAATTCAGTATTTTGTTCACATTAGTATTTCTGCAAAGTTTGTGTGAAGTGACATAGCAAAGGACTTCTGAGAAAACAAATTTAATTTTCAAGTAGAAGATTCAGTTAAGATGTTTGCTTCTTGATTTAAAAAACTGTAAGAGAACCATAGAAAGATAGAATATGTCCACATTACAACTACCCAATGTTCAAGAGAAACTGTACAAGGATTCTGCTTCTACCATTATATGTTCTTCATATGGATCCAAATGGCATTGTAACATATGAGGGGCATTCGTAAAGTCTGTGCAAAGTCCAAGAGATGGCACCACTGGCACATATCGAGGTCATGTTTAGTTAGTAGCATCTTTGGAAAGAACACGCACTAAGTTTCAGCCATATTGGTCTAGTTCTTTGTTTTCAGCATTTGTGGGAATCAAGGACGTCGAGTGATTGTCAAAAAAGTGGTGTATATGGATAACATCATAGCAACAGACTGCAGAGAGAACTGTCTATAGAATGAGTGGTAATGAGACTGAATTTGGGCAAAAGTGTGACAAGAACAGTAGGCTTTGATCCTTTCAGGAGGACTAAAACCCATGAGAAGATTGTAGCATTGTTCAGCTGTGACAGATAGATGGACTACAGCAGCTGAAATCCAGGTTGAGGTTATGATCATTGTGCAAGACAAACTGTCACCAACAGATCAGTAGAATTTGGGTTGATATCTCAAGCTGCCATATATACTTTTACCATTATGCCATTTTATAGACAGCAGAGACTAGCATATTAAACCAACAAAGTCAACTGGGACATTGAGTAGTTTTCTGCAGTGTTTGGTAATGAGTCTAATTTTTGTTTGTAGCAGTCACACTGGTGCCAAAACATCTGTAGATGACCTGGTGAGAGATCACAGGAAACTGTGATTCTCAAGATCCACACCTCCCCAGCTCCTTGTTTCACAGTGTGAAGAGCTATTCAATACAATACTAGGACTGATTTTAAATCATTAAAGGGAGGCTGAAACTCATCAGTATGTGACAAGAATTGTAAATCCTGTTATCATACCCTTCATAACCAAGGTACCAAATGACATATTCTTGCATGACAATCTAGTATCACACACTGCACTTCACACCACAAATACTTTTAGGAAAGTATGGATACTTGGCTGACCTTTCTGGTCCCTGTATTTGTTACCCACAGAGAATGTCTGGGATGTGATGGAAGACACCTACTTTCATATTAGCCTCTAACAGGAAATATTAATGATCTGACACAGTATGTGTTTCAGGCATAGCAAAAAATGCGATTATGTGATTAGTGCAATATTTCCACTTGTTCCTGCTCACTAATCTGCTCATTATAGGTCAGTGTTTGAAATTTTATGATTGAGACATAAATATAGCTCTTACAAAATCAATTGGTGTGGTGTAATGTATTTTAGGCATATTCTAACTGTCCTATTGTCTTCCATTTAGTTTTCCCAAGCAACAGTGGTGTATAGAGTCAACATTTGTCACAGATTATCACTGTTTTTGAAACTGATAAATGAGTCTTTTAGTATGGTTAACCTCAACAAAAGTTCGAGCCACAAAGGTTTCTTCAAGTAATCTGCAAATTTTATCCTGTTTTTTCTTTCTTTTTTTTTTATTTCTATATATAACACAACCACTTTCATGGGTGTTATAGTTTCACATCTTAGAAGGAACTTACAATCCTTGTAACATAACAGATTTTGAAATTAAAATAAACTCAGTAAGCATAATTTAAAGGTTTTTGTTTAATAGTAATATAAATATTGTACCAGTCAGAATGCCCCCTCACTCTGGATGCAGTTGTCAGACAGACACTGAGTTAGATGCTGTTTGTAAGCAGCCATAAAACGCCCTGACTACTGCAAAGTGATTAGAAACTAACTTAAATAGGTGTGCTGGGTGAACCGCCAAAGGTACCTCAAATAGGTTCCCATCATGGATACTGTCTCCTCTACAAGAAGTACAGTCTCTGTCACCTCTTGTCCCCTTGTCTGTGTGTGGCATGTCAATAGCAGATAGGTGCTAAAAGAAACTCAGAGTATTACAGCACCATATCCCTAACCAACACATTGGAGAGACTGTCGTCCACTAAAACTGAAACTGTGCCAGTGTGATTCACTTCATCTGTTGAAAAAACTGGTGTGTCCTATTTCAAGGGGATATAAACTCAAAAGAATAGGAGTTTATTAATTATTGGTATATCAAATGTATGGCAAATAATGGTACTGCTTAAAGAAATGACAGCAAGGGATGGAAAGGATCGTCTTAGCAGCTCAGTGTGTATGCTCAATGGCTATGTTCAACATGCTTGAGGCTGTTTTGACAGCCATTGAAGAAATAGGATTGAGAAGACCAGCTTTGTTCCAAGAACTAATTGGGGCCCTATATACTGTTTCCATTCAAATTTTTTGGTAGAATCAATAGGGAATGTGCCTTCTGTGTGTACTTACAGGAGGAATTGTCCACAGTTTGTGAACAGCTGAAGATGCTGTTGACCATGGCCATCTGTCTGCAGGCTGCTGCCCTGGGGTGTATCAATGGTATGGAACACATTAGGTGTTGATCATTTTTCTCATGGGCTGTAAAGCTGAGGCACCTCCAACATACACGACTGTGGGAACCACACTTACCGCAGGGTGAGTGGAGAGTGAATTAGGGGCTGATTGCCTGCCCTAACCAATTCATCTTATGAATGGACAAGTGGCTGCACCTTTGACAGAATACAAACAGGTTAATTGGGGCCAGAAGTTTGCTATTTGTTAGCCTGCTACTACCAAAGGTCCAGAGTACAGTCATCTGCAAGCTGTGGATCATGTCAGCACCAATGATGCCACTTCTGTTGGGTTCTGAGGTTATCCTCACTTTGTACAGGTAGCTAGTGGAAGCAGTGAAGACTGCTGGCCTTGCTTACAGGATGCAAGTAGGGCTTACAATTTGCAGTATTGTACCCAAACATTATCAGGGTCCTTTGTTGTTTGGAGGCAAGTGGAGGGTTTCAATTGACTGTTCTGTTGGGTCCATGACT
Source organism: Schistocerca cancellata (assembly GCF_023864275.1). NCBI lineage: Eukaryota > Metazoa > Arthropoda > Insecta > Orthoptera > Acrididae > Schistocerca > Schistocerca cancellata. The sequence continues at coordinate 731,271,676 of NC_064629.1, forward strand.
ATCTGTGCTGCACATTAATAGACCTATGTTATGGGGTTGATAACTGAATGATTCCCCTTGATAGATCAGGGATGCACTACACAGAGGAGGTTACTTGGGTAGCAGAGTACTTGTGAAGTGTACATGGATGTTGCTCTTTTCTTGCAGGATATCCTGAGAACCATGAATGAAGGTCGACAGACAAGTTCACTGGTTTTAGCCACCCAGGAAGTGTTTGACAAAGTGCCCCCTGCAGATTGTTAATAAATGTCTGAGCATGTGGAATAGGTTCTCAGATATGCAAGTGGCTCAATGACCTTTTAAGTAGTAGAACCAAGTACATTGTCCAAAATGATGAGTGTTCATCAGAGACAAGGGTATCTTTGGAGTGGTACAGGGAAGTGTGATATGACCACCATAGTTCCCTATACACATAAATCAGCTAATGGACTGGATGAACAGTGGTCTGTAACTGTATGCTGATGACACTGCAGTGTGTGGGAAAGTGTAGTCATCGAATGACAGTAGGATGACAGAGGATGACTTTGCTTCACTGTGATGAATGGCAACTTGCTTTAATTGTAGAAAGATGTAAGCTAATGAGAATGAATAGGAAAAACAGTCTTGTAATTTCTGGATACAGTGTCAATGATGTGCTGCTTGACACATTCATTTAAATTAAATGGCTCTGAGCACTATACGACTTAACTTCTGAGGTCATCAGTCGCCTTTCAATTAAATATTTAGACATATCGTTACAAAGAGCAATAACGTGAAATAAGCACATAAAGTTTGTTATATGGTATGTGAATGGTCAACTTTAGTTTATTTCTAAAGAAGATCACATATAGAACATTTGTATAACCAATTCCTGAGTGCTGCTGAAATGTTTTGAGATCTCCATGAGGTTTGCTGTTGGATTTGTTACTGGTATGTTTTATTACAATGTGAGTATAATGGATATGCTGTGAAAACTCATATGGGAATACCTGGAGGGAAAGCAATGTTCTTTTCATGAAAAATTATTTAGAACACTTAGAGAACTAGCATTTGTGGTAGACTGCAGAATGACTCTACTACCACCAATGTCTATCTCATGTAACAACCACAAAGACAAGAGCCATTTTTCTCTAACACAGTTTGTGAGTGGAACAGGAAAGAGAATGACTAGCAGTTGTACAAGGTACCCTCCACCATGCACTCTATGTAGGCTTGAGGAGTGTGTATGTAATTATAGGTGTAGACAGGGCTATAGATGCTGAATTAAATGCATTTGGCTGTCAAGAGGACAATACATGAAGTATTCAGTGACTACTGCACCACAGTCTTATTGAAAGACCTCACAAAACATGAAGAAATTCTGGTCATATGTAAAAGCTGTCAGAGGCAACAAAATTAACAAACACAAATGATAGCAAATTGTGAAGTACCAAAATATAGGCCAAATTGTATGAACAGACTAAAATTATCTTTATTTCATGCTGTTGAATACAATCACAGACTTTTAATTCCTGATATGGTTCTACTGTTGAATCAAGTGCTACTTTCAGACTTATATAGTGTCAGTACAACTTTAAACTGTCAGTAACTACAGTTAGCATTTCTACCAGTCATGGGTTAGCCACTGATAGCCTCAATGTTGAGCACCCCAATTCCCCCTTCCCCACCAAACACATGAGTCAACACACAATACATAAAAATAATGTTTCTTAATTAGGATTTGTCATTCCATAATTTATTTTGGAACAGTAAAGAATAATAAAAGATATTTTTAAAAATTTTCTTCAGAAGGTTATGATATAAACATCACTACTCACTAATTAATTACATACCTTCTGAATCTAACCATGTTATTAGTTTTTTCAGAAACACGTTGCTTACAGAAAAAAGTCAAAATAATAATGTCAACAAAGAATATCCGCTTCTGTCCCTCTAAAAAGTTCCAAAATAAGACAAATTCAATTTAAATGAAAACACCAGTGTTTTATAGCACTTAAATTGCAACCTCAGAAAATATATACATATATTTTAATTTACTTCTATTTTGAAATTTGGAGATTGTTCAGATTCATTCCTCAGGCAAGTTGGCACACAGCTGTTGTAACTGGTCCTTCATATATTTGCTACTTGCACTGGGACAGGGTTGATGTCTGAGATGGTCCCAGATAGGGGAGATATCTGGGGATCCTGCTGGCCATGGGAGTACCCCAATATCATGCAAACAGTTTATACAGACACACGAATTCTGTAGACAATCATTGCCCTATTGAAAAATGATACCACAATACTGCCATGTGAGAGGTAACAAATGAGGACATGGAATGTCTGTGACATACTGTTGTGCCATCAGACTTCCCTTAATGATTATCAGCCATGATCTGAAGTCATGGTTCAATGGCTCCTCACACCATGACACCAGAAGTAACATCACTGTGCTCTCCTAAACACTGAAAGAATTAGGCTGTTCCCCAGGTTACCGCCATACCTACTGACAATGGTCTCTCAGGGTAGCGCAGAACCAGACTTCATCACTGAATATGATGTGACACCATTCATGCTTTGTGGACATGGCAACTCTCCAAACACAACTGTTTGTGTTGTAATGTTAACAGCAACCTATGTATGAGGCAGTAAATTCCTAGTCTAGCTGCTGGTGGTCTCCAAACAATGGTGCAGAATGACACAGAATGTTGCAGGGAGTCCATTCCTTGTTCTTTGATGACAGGCACAGTTGTGAAAGGATTATAATGTGCTTCTTGCACAGTATGGTGATCCTCGATTGTGGTGGTCAGATGTGGTTGACAGGACCCTTGATGATCAGTATGCTAGCCATCATATGCACATGCAGTCCAATATCAGGTAAGGTTACTGTAACATCCAAATGCCGCACAAATCTAGTATTGCATGATTTGACCAGCCGAGAAAAAGAAGACTCACAATGAGACCCCTTTCAGTCTCCATCAGCTGCTGATAATGTTATCTCACATGTGTACACAATACATCCATGTCTTTTTCAGTGATCACTCAACATCTGACACTTTTAATGCCCCTTATATAACCTACCAGGTTTGGCATGACACTAAACATGAACAGCACTAAGGAACTCAGGTGGTCATTTTACCTGTTATGAGAATTGTAACTCTAATATTTATGTACCTGTCAATGGTGTGTATGTGTATGAAGTCACAGTGACATCCAACCATGTCTTCTGGGTGCTTCATTTTTTTGTCAGGCAGTGTATATAAGTCCAAATGATGCACTAATTATATGGTAGTATTTACAGTTGTTATTTAGATTTCAAATGTGCAACATATAAGTTAGTTTTTCCAATTTTACCTTTTGCAAGATCTTTGAATGATGACATTATTTCAGTAAATGTGTATGTAAACATTTGAAATTTCATCAGAATTGTTCTTTTGTCATTTTCTGACATCTGCATTGTAATAGAAACAAATTTATGAAGCTGTTTCAAGGTATTATGAAAAGTTTTGAAGGATTACAAGAATAAGACAACTATTTTATCATTCATACTAGGTAGCAACCTATGACCTTCTAGATGATGATGCCACTCTACTGCTTTCTTCAAGTAAAGATGAGTATTAGCTAATATATACAGCAATAATATTGATAAAACTGACAAACTGCAAGGACAGATACCTAATTGGAAACTGAGGAATTAAGGTCCTATGAACATGTGTCTAGAAATTCATCAGTGCCATGGTAGATGGCGCTAATGAATGAAAGTCCCTCTGTCTGTGTTCTGTGTGTTCCTTGTATGTTGCAGGCTGTGACATTGACACAGCATATTGTAAGCAACAAAATGGTGTAGTATTCTTGTCAAGAACAAGCCGAAATGGTGTTTGTGTACAGCCAAGCATACGGAAATGGTCATGAGGCAGCACATCTACACCAAAATAAGCACCCTCACAGATACCAAACACATCACACAATATTTTAAGCCCTTTTTGGGTGTTTGTGTGATTGTGGGTCCTTTCAGATAGATGAACATACAGGGAAGCAGCGGTCTGTGTGCACTCAAGATTTGGAGGACCAGGTTCTACAGTATATTGAGACAAACCCTAGTACAAGCTCCAGACAAGTGCCCACCAACATGGTATTAAATTTAAATGTCGTGCGACTAGGGCCTCCCGTCGGGTAGACCGTTCACCAGATGCAAGCCTTTCGATTTGACACCACTTTGGTGACTTGCATGTCAATGGGGCGGGATGAAATGATGATGATTAGGACAACACAACACCCAGTCCCTGAGCGGAGAAAATCTACGACCCAGCTGGGAATTGAACCCGGGCCCTAAGGATTGACATTCTGTCATGCTGACCACTCAGCTAATGGATGCAGAACCATGGTATTAACCAAAGTACAATTATGTGTATCCTGCATAATAAGCACTGCTATCCCTATCACCTGCAATGAATGCAAGAATTATCAGCAGCAGATTTCCCTCTACAGGAAGGATTTTGTTGATGGATTTTGCAACAGTCCATCAAAATTATGGGATCTCAGTCATTGTTCCTCTTCACTGATGAAGCAACCTGTATCAAAACTGGCATCATCAATCTGCATAACTATCATCTATGGGCTACAGATAATCCTCAGGGAATGGTTGAGGCATCTCATCACCATTGGTTCAGCATCAATGTGAGACCAGGGATTCTTGGTGACCTCATATTTGGACCAGTTATTATTCCACAATGCCTTGACAGAGGAACATACGTGGACTTTCTGTGGAATACTCTGCCTGGACCACTTGAGAATGTGCCCTTGCCAGTATGACAGGTTATATGGTTTCTACATGATGGAGCACTACCCAACTTCTGCATTACAGTTCATTGACACTTCAACACCATCTTTCCCGGGCATTGCATAGGATGTAGAGAGCCCTGTAGCATGGCCTGATAGATCACCAGACTTAAATCTCCTGGACAGTTACCTCTGGGGCATCTGAAAAGCATTATGTATGCTGAACCAGTTCCTGACTTGCAGACCCTTCAACAGCATGTTCACATTGCCTGTGATGCTATTTGAAGAGAGGTTCGAACATCCAAAAGAGTGTGGCAATCCATGACGTGACATGTTCACTATGCCTGTGACGCTATTCAAAGAGAGGCCCAAACATCCAAAAGAGTATGGAAATCCATGACATGAAATGTGAACAGGTGAATTATATCCCACAGAGGGCACTTTGAACATCTATATCTACATCGATGTGATGCTGCTCTTGCTGTGTTCTGGGATGATTTGTTGTCATTGCATGTACACCGTCCATTTCCAGACTCACATTCATAGGATCTTTTCTCCTCCATTTCCAGTTAGGAATCTGCTCCTATAGTTTGTCAGTCTTGTTGATGTTCACCCTGTATATTTGAAATGACAGTGTCACAAGCAAAATTATTGTAGAACGTACTAGAAAGGTATTATTACAAACTAAAATTTGTGACTCATAAAAATTACTGTGAAATTTTTTTGCATGTTTGAAATGCTTTGAAAGCAGGGCTAATTAAGGGAAAGTAGTGTATCAACTGGTTTGCTCATCTGGGTTTTTATATCTTGGAGACTTAATGGGAAAGAGCAAGTGCTTCAAACTCAAACTGTGGGTAGCAAAGCCAAAGCAGAAGAGCTGAAAACTCTGTTTTCAAATGTTCCTTTACAGAGGAAGATACAGAAACTTTGCCTAAGTTTAATTCTCACACTACTATAAAATGGGTAATATAGATATTGTTGCATCACTGTGGTGTAGCAGTTATGATACTAGACTGTTGCAGGGCGGGTCCTTGAGTTCAAAACTCACTTGAACTGCAAAATTTTAATTTGTATATTTGGTACAAGGACATTCTAGAAGTATCCACAAATATCAAGAATCATTGTACTGAAAAGTTCTGTTACTGTATATATATCGTATGTGTTCTGGCCGGAGGCAGTTCACTCTGCGCTCTGTGCCGAATAAACCTTCGTTAAGTGAAGTTAGTGTTTGTCATTCATCTAATTACACCTTCTTCTACATGACATTATTCTGGTAGAGACGCTGGGTATTGAAACTTGTGATAGTGCACATTATCGACAACACAGTGGCTCCCATCAAGCCACGACAGAGCTGCCATTTATGTAGTGAGAAACCTAAGTTCGAGCCATATTCAACAGATCACAGTCTATCAGAGACAGAAGAAGAAGAGGATGTTATGATGACAGCAACTGTGTGCCACCACATGAGACATCCTTCTGGGTTCTCTGGTGATGATGACCAAGATCCAAAAAAGTGGCTGAAGGTATATGAGTGTACAGCCAAATTTAACAAATGGGATGACACCATGTGTTTGGCTAATGCATTTTTCTAATTGGAGGGCACTGCATAGCAATGGTATAAGAACTAAGAGAAGAATTTCACAATCTGGGATGTATTCCAGGTGGAACTGTGCAAGTATTTCGGCGACACACAATGACAGAAGTGTAAGGCTGAAGATAAATTAAAGTACAAGGCACAGCATCCAGGAGAAACGACAGCATCCTACATTTAAGGCATCTTCGAGCTGTGTAAAATAGTGGATTCTAGAATGAAGGAGGAAGATAAGGTTGCACATCTCATGAAGGGTGTTGCAGAGGATATGTATCAAGCCCTACTCCTGAAGGAGGCTTCGACAGCAAAAGACTTCATAAAATGGTGCCAGTATATCGAGACAATGCATCAGAAAAGAATTACAAGCAAGAAGTTTGAATGGCTTCCAAACATCGTATTGATGTCTGTGATGGGGGAAGGAACTGATTTCACAAGTGTTCTTTGTCAGATAGTAAGAGAGGAAGTTCAGAAGTCGCTTGGATTGCACGGCGAGCTGAAAACCGAGATGTTTCAAGAGGTCATAAGGAAGGAAGTGATACAAACATTGATCCCAATCTCTTTTCCTTCATTTCCCTTTAAAATGATGAAAAGTCAAAACCCAGGTGAAGTTACATTCCTACAATGCCACATGAGAAACCTGTTAGGGCACCAAGGAAGACTGACATCTGGAGGACCCACGATGACCAACCAGTATGTTTCCACTGCAGATGCCTGGGACATGTGGTGTGCTATTGTCAAGAAAGGTGGCAGATATTTGATGACACCTGTGCCGGAAGACAGCAGACCGATCTTAGATGGCGCCAACTCCGGGATGACGAAGATGAACAAGAAGATGTGAGTGCAGGACGGTGTAGGTCAACATTGCCCGAAGCTAGCCACTGGATAGAACGCTCCCCAAAACGCCAATCAAGGTCTCCATCACTGTTTAGAAGTTCCAGCTGATCACCTAGCTGCCTGGAAAACTAATGATGACATCTTGGATGTGAGGCAGCCGCAGAGAAAAATCCTCCACCATCGATCACTACAAAAATGATAGGAAACTACGTCGATATCCTCATGGATGGCTGACCAGCCCAAGCTCTTGTGGACTTTGGAGCATCATATTCAGTCATTTCGGAGAAGTACTGTCACCAGTTGCAGAAAACAGAATTCGCCGACAGCAAAACATCTCTGCTGAAAGTGGCTAATGGAAAATATGTAAAACCTAAAGGAAGATGTGTCATTTGTGTGGGTATAAGTGCCCATACACAGCCCTTAGAGTTCATCATCTTACAAGAGTGTAGTCATGACATCATTCTCAGATGGAACTTTTTGAAAGATTCTCAAGCAATTATAGATTGTGGTCACTCGAAGATTATACTAGATGAGATGAGACACTGTGGACAGGAAGATGCACACCCAACTGTGTGGAGACTATGTGTGCTGGATGAAGTGATCATTCCTACAGTCAGCACTAGAAAGATAAGTGTCATGTGTCATGCCATGCATCAACCTATGGATCTTGTAGTGGAATGTAAGAGAAGCATACCACTGAAGAATAACTTGGTCATCCCAGCCTCTGCTGTCTTGTTTAAGAACAGATTTGGTGAATTGTGGGTAGTTAACTGTCGCTGAGAACCGCAGATCCTTCCAAGATGCATGTGCACAGCAAATGCTGAGCTGTTAATTTCTGGACAGCTGAACATCATAGAGACCTCCCATGCTGAGTCTGTAGGCAAAATTGGTGCTACCACTACGAGACAAGATCTTCTAGCCTGACTATCACCAGATCTCACAAAGGAACAACAGAAGAAGTTAATTGCCATTCTTCAAGAGTTCTCTGAATGCTCCAATCCACAGGTGAAGGGCAAATTAGACAAATCAACAGTGAAGCACAGGATTAGCACTGGAGACCATCAACCAATAAGCCAGAGAGCATACCATGTGTCAGCAATGGAACGTCGAATAATTCGTGATGAAGTAGAGAAAATGATGAAGAATGGAAGAATGACATCATTCAGTATTCTCAGAGCCCGTGGTAATCACCAGTGGTTCTCGTCAGGAAGAAGGATTGCAGTTGGTGCTTTTGTGTTGGTTACAGGAAGCTTAATAAGACAACTAAAAAGGACATTTACCCTCTTCCATGAATTAATGATACACTAGATTATCTGAAGGGGGCTAAGGTTTTCTCAATCATGGACATGTACTTGGGATACTGGCAAATTGAATGTATTACCTTGAATTTAACGGTAGGTTGACACACAGTCAGGGTGGGTTCAGAAAATTTAATTCTTGTGAAAAACAACTAGCTCTTTATTCACATGAAGTAATGAGTGCTATTGGAAGGAGATCTCAAATTGATTCCATATTTCTAGCTTTCCAGAAAGCTTTTGACACTGTTCATTGCAAGCAACTTTTAATCAAATTATGTAACTATGGAGTATCACCTTAGTTTTACAAGTGGATTTCCTGTCAGAAAGGCCACAGTTCATGGTAATTGAGAGAGTCATTGAGTAAAATGGAAGTGATATCTAGTATGCCACAAGGATATGTGACAGGCCCTCTAAATCTTCCTGCTCTATATAAATGATTTAGAAGATGATCTAAGCAGCTGTCATAGATTGTTTGCAGATGATGCTGTCATTTAACTACTCATAAAGTAATCAGATGACCAAAACCAATTTGCACAATAAGTTAGACAACATATATGTATGGAATGTAAAGTGACAATTGGCCTTAAACAATAAAAAGTGTGAGGTCCTTTACATAAGTACCAAAAAGAATCCATTAAATTTGGATACACAATAAATTACACAAATATAAAGATTTTCATTTCAACTAAGTACCAGGGGATGATAATTATAACAACTTAAATCAGAACCATCACATAGAAATTATTGTAGGGATTTGAAACCAAAGACAGTGTCTTATACACAGAACACTTAGAAGACGCAACAAATATACCAAAGACATTGTCTGCATTAGACTAGTCTGTCCTCTTCTGGAGAACTGTTGCATGATGTGGGATCCACATCAGATAGGATTGATGGAGTACATCGGAAAAGTTCAAAGAAGGGCAGCTCATTTTATATTATTGTGATATAGAGGAGAAAGTATTGTGGATGTGATATTCAAGTTAGGATGGCAACCATTGAAACAATGGCATTTTTTGTTGCAGCAGGATATTTTCATGAAATTTCAATCATCAATTTTCTCCTCCAAATACAAAAATATTTTGTTGGTGCCTACCTACACAGGGAAAACTGACCACTGTAACAAAATTGAAGAAAACAGAGCATGTGTGGAAAGATTTAAGTGTTGAATGGAATGGTAGAGAAATAGCTTGAAGCTAGTTCAATGAACCCTCTACCAGGCACTTAGCTGTGAATTGCAGAGTAGTCAGCTAGATGTAAATACAGATGTAGGATCTTTACATATCACTTATTAACTGTTGTGCGTAAATTAAATCTAAATTTCTTTCACACAATATTTTTACAGAATGCTTTTTTAAAGGAATGGAAGATAATTGTGCTTCTGGAAACTAAGAGAGATGAAATTAATGCAAAAATCAAGTCAGTTATGTAAAATGATTCACAATGTTACAACCAGTTATCTATTAGGATATTGAAGACCTGTAATGTTACATTAACACCATATCCATTTTATTGTGTAAGTGATCTTTTCAACAAGGTTTATTACAAAGACCCTTAAATTTCAGTAATGAGGCCTCCACCTAAGGTAAGGTAAAATATATTATTATTTGTCTTTTTGAATATCAAAAAATACCAGTCAATATAGAGTCCATTTAGACAAACACACCCGTTTCTTTGAGAAGAATTTATTGAGAAGAATCATTTTGATTTAGAAATAGCTTCAGAGATGACCAGGTAAGGTATTCTTTCTTGCACAGGACAGTGGAAGGCTCTGATATAAAGTTATTACCACTGTACAATTTCTGAAACTTGAAGAGGGTTTTCATGTAACACATTTTGTTTAAATATGAGTCCTCAGTGTTTGCTTAATCTGCCTTATTGCAAGTGAAACTCACTGACATGCACTGGCAAGTGTGAACACTGCTCATGTACAGAGGATACTGACTTGTTTACCTGATACAACCATTTTGGTGTTCTATGGTTTTCCAGTATTTTTACTGGTGAATGCTGGGAAGACAAGTACTAAGATGTCATGGTCAATGCCTTTCCCTATCTTTGCCCATCATTAAAAATTGCTAAATTAAGTACATTATTGTCCCGCATGATTAATAATTGTATTATTCTTGTGTTTCCTGTTATTATCTTTTTGGGATTACACAGTTACATGCTTTTATTATCCTATTTTGTTTTCTCTCAGTAAGTTATAACATATTCTGTGAGACTGTGCCACTAACAGAGAGGCCCAGTTGAATAAAATTTAAATAAATTAGAGTATGTTTGCAGTTTCCTTTATTTACTTCATTATAAAGGAACTTATGAAAACAATATCTCCATATGCATGACACCACATCAAGAATGGCATTCACTGTGTATTTAAAAACACCTGTCGTTAGTGCAAAGGGATGTTTAGTATGGTGCTGTCAAAGTTTTAATTCTTAGAAGCTTCTGACACAAGGAATGCTATTTCATGGGTTGTATGAATAAAATGGAGAATGTACATTATTCTTAGACTTTCAGAGCAGATTCTCAGTTTCACATGAATAAACCAAGTCAGAGAATGTGCTTCACCTGAGAATGTTCTCAGCTTGAGTAGAGTGTGAGACGGGAATTGTTCAGTGTGAAAAACATTCTCCACTTTCATATGAATTCTTGCAAGCTGAGAACATTCTCCATATTTTGAAGTGAGCTCTGAAGCCTATTTTAAGTTGAGTACATTCTGTTGAAATTTAATTTTACTGGGGTTTTCTTTTAGAAAAATGGCAGAATTTATGTTGCTAAGAAGACAAAAAAGATACACTTAGCCTAAATAATTACTGTAAAGAAAAACTATACAAGTTTATACAGGTTTAACAACGAAAACTTTATTTGGCTGGCAAATCTCTTCCTTCCTGAAAATCATAAAAGAAGAGGTGGCAGCCTTTCAAATCAAGTGAAAATTAAAACAGTCTTACATTATTTACTGCATCAAGGTTTTTGAACTTGTCTAGGTGAAGACTTAGGTTACTCTAGATAACTGTGTCTCTGACATTTTCAAATGTTCTCCATCATGTTAGACAAAAAGCACCTTTTTGGATTCAATTTTCCAGAATGAAGGAGAACTAGAAACAGTAATAGTATCAGTTTCCTTGTGCATTGGGGGCCCTCAATTGCACACACATATCAGTTATGAAACCTTCTGCACATGGGAATGAATACATTGACCAAAGGGTCTTTCCTAGTGTCAATGTGCAGGCAATTTTTACTGGTGTCAATGCTTCACAGCCTGAGTCTATACATGATGCTAGGATATGGAGAAACTCTAATGTCTGCCAGACAGTGAGAAAGAACCAGTGTAATGCTTTAATTTTATGAGATGAAGGTATGGCACTGCACCATGGTTAAGGACACCATTCCAGCATCAACAAACACCTGATGAGAAGACATACAACAGAATGTGGCATGGCAGAATGAAGCTGTTTTGGAAAATCAGTGGAGGAAATGATTATTTCATTAAATAATTACAATGACTGTGACAGTGATCCTGCAAGCATCTGTCATAACACAGAGAGTGATATCTGTGGAGTTATCCCATTATCATCATAGAAATGAAGCACAAGCAGATTGAGCAACATGTGACTCAGTTGCCCATAAGTATGACAACAGCTGCGCTGAACTGTCAACCTCACCTGAATACATCACCTTTTAAGTGTGAATATATTACTCACTTATACTTTTTTTGCATTATAAAGGCATCTTCAAAAGAATTAATTAGTATCTAAATGAAACATGATATACATTTCACTATTTGTTACATAAGATGTGGCATGCTACACATCCAAGACAAGCTTACTTGCATTACTGTATAGATATAAAACATATAATAAAATAACTCGATACAGAAAACTTTCTCAAGATAACTTTCATGGTTTAACAATAAATAAGTAAGAATGAAGTACCATGCTTATTTTATTCTGATATAAGTATATGTATGAAGAACCAAGACTGCTTACATGCTGTAACATTCATCTGTATTCTCAATAAGTTATTGTTTTATCAGATGCTACCCTTCAATACAGAAATAAGTTAAGTGGCAATACTACGAAAAGGTTAGCTGCTACTCATCATACAGCAGACATGATGAGTCACAGAGAAGCACAACAAAAAGACTGTTGGAAAGTTAGCTTTCAGCCAACAAGGTCTAGACAACACACACACACTTACACACACAAACACACACACACACACACACACACACACACACACACACACGGCATAATCTCTGGCAGTTGGAGGCTGAGACTATCGCCATGTGTGTGTGTGAGTTACGTTTGTGTGTGTGTGTGTGTGTGTGTGTGTGTGTGTGTGTGTGTGTGTGTGTGTGAGTGTGAGTGTTGTCTATTTTTGACAAAGGACATGTTGGCCTAAAGCTAACAGTCGTTTTGTTGTGCCTTTCTGAGACTCAGCATCTCCAGTATAAGGTGAGTAGCAAGTATCCTTTTCATAACATTGTTACATTTCATCCTGGATTTTCCATTGTTTGAAATAAGTTAAGTGATGTATATAACAAAAAAAATATAAGTTTCTGCACTTCAGTATCATTTGAGATAAATAAAGGAAATTTTACATAACACGTATCTTAAAAAGTTAGGCATCAAAATAAATAAATTTATCTGATTCATAAGTGGGAAATCTGAGATTTTTACTATTATGGTGCATTTTTGTGCAAACTAACTTATGTATACAACAGTATGAATGCATGTACTGACTACAGAACATAAAAAAGTGTGTGAGAATGTTGAAAATATAAAGAAACATAAGATAAAACAAACATAATTATTCTGTACTTAAGTTCTTTGATAGTACCTTCAGGACATAGTATATCTGAAGCAGTCTGCATACGCCAACTAATGAAGGAGGCATAACAGGAACTACAAGGCTTTGTGCGGAATCCCACTTGGATCGAGTGTTTGGATGGACTGGGTCACCTCTGTACTCCAGAACTAGATGCTGAACTTCCTTATTGACACCTAACACTCCACGGTCTATGAAATACTCCACATACTGAAAAAAAGAAAATAATGGAAATATACAATAGTGGATAGATGAACTCACCACACTCAATAAAATCAAATATACTAATGACAAAGATAAATTCTGACATTAATACCTTTTCCCTAGCTAACACTTTCAATCTTTAGTAATTTGGGTTTTGTAGACAAATTATTATTTGGTCATTATCTGTAAGAGGTTTCAAACTCTCAAACTGCAACATCAAACTGTGAGCAAGAAATATGCGTGACAACCAAAATGCCAAGTACAGTTGACAAAATGCAAACTGTTTGCAGAAAGTGCCTGTCAGATCCAAAGTCTGATAGAGCACTGGTGCAAATGAAATGTAACATGCAATTTTTCTGCATTACCTTGAAAATATGCAGAAGAGGGGCTGTTACTTGATGTATTACCCAAAAATGGTTCTGTCTGTATTCTACACCTACTCCAAGAAGCTCTAGGTATGCTATGTTGATCCTTTACAAAAAAATTTTTGCTGGTCATTACTGTAGCTGAATGGCCAACCTGTAAGTTGCAACAGTTTCTGTCACAGGAGACACATACTGCATGGGAATTATCCCTCTATTTTGATAATGTGCAGTGAATTTTCCCTGTACCTATGATAGCTTTTAGGCTACAAACCAATGAGGGGCACTTTTGATGGGAGGTATGACCAAATTAGCTGCAACAGCACTCAACAGACTATTTATCATATTTTTGTTATACATTTTATACACTAATTTTCAAAGTGTGGAAGAATAGCTACCATTAAAAAAGGTATGTAAATAGTTCTATCATCTGAAGGTGGCTTATCAAACTTTATACCATACTGTCATGTTTTGAACTTAATTTATCCATTTTGTATGAAACTTGGTAAGGACAGTGATTGTATTACTAAATTTATTACACAGTCTTTCTGCTTCAGTAAGCTTTCACAAGTCTATGAGCATAACATGTTTTTACAGCACACTGATACCCTCAGGTGCTTTAGAGTTACATGTACATTAATGTTTAGTAATACACACATCAAAAAAGTTTTGCATCACCCTGGTTCCCAGAACTCCTGAAGATAGACATTAACTGTGGATATTGTATCACAGACATAGTCCCTTTGACTGTTCAGAGATGTCACTAAAACCACTCAAAGACGTAAACAACCATGCATGAGTAGCACCTATTAGATGGCGGGGGTCCGACAGCCGATCATTTCCAATCATTCCAACAGGAAGGAGGTACACGGCTGTAGTCCAATCATGCCTAGATGGTCAATACCACTGTATAATTGTGTCTGCATTGTTACTTTGTGCTACAAAGGAATCTCAACAACCCAAGGGCAACTACTGCAGAGGATGACCACTACCTATAGATTATGGCTCAGAAGAACCCTGACAGCAGTGCCACCATGTTGAATAATGCTTTTTGTGCAGCCACAGGACCTCATATTATGACTCAAACTTTGTACAATAGGCTGCATGATGTGCAATGTCACTCCCAATGTCCATGGTGAGGTCCATCTTTGCAGCCATGCAGCATGGTACAGATGGGCCCAAAAACATGCTGAATGGACCGCTCAGGGTTAGCATCACATTCTCTTTACCAATGAGCGTCATGTATGCCTTCAACCAGACAATTATCTAAGATGTATTTGGAGACAACCTGGTCAGGCTGAACACCTTAGACACACTGTCCAGCGAGTGCAGCAAGGTGGAGATTCCCTGCTGTTTTGGGGTGGCATTATGTGGCAATGACATACATCACTGGTGGTCATGGAAGGTGCCGTAATGGCTGTACGATTCGTGAATGCCATCCTCCGTCTGATAGTGCAACCATATCAGCAGCATATTGGCAGGGCATTTGTCTTCATGGATGACAATTTGCGCCCCCATCGTGCACATCTTGTGAATGACTTCCTTCATCTCTTAACTAGAGTGGCCAGCATGTTCTCCAGAAATGGCCCTACCGAACACGCTTGGGATGGACTGAAAAGGGCTGTTTATGGACAACATGACCCACCAACCACTCTGAGGGATCTACACCAAATCACCGTTGAGGAGTTGGACAGTCTGGACCAACAGTTCCTTGATGAACTTGGGGATAATATACCACAACAAATACAGGCACACATCAATGCAAGAGGACATGCTACTGGGTATTAGAGGTACTGGTGTATACAACAATCTCTAACACCACCTCTGAAGGTCTCGCTGTACGGTGGTACAACTTGCAATGTGTGGTTTTTATGAGCAATAAAAAGAGCGGAAATGATGTTTATGTTATCTCTATTCCCATTTTCTGTACAGGTTCCAGAACTCTCAGACGCAAAACTTTTTTTTTATGTGTGTAGATTCTTTTGGAGTATGATGAGCTCTATTTGCAGGGTGTACTAGTGATGTGATGAATCAAAATTAATCCATTTCTGCTGAATATGCATTTCTCTGGCACACAGAGCACAAGAAAAAACACAATACCATCATGCAATATTTTCACATTGAGTTATTTACATTCTCTTTCCATGTAAAAAGCTGGAAGTGAAAGTGTTAAGTGATTGTGTTATGTTTATTCTACTGCTCTGTGTGCCAGATAAACACATACTCAGCATAAATGAACAAATTTCAGTTCATAACCTCACTTGTACATCCAACAAATTAAACTCATCACACATCAAAAGAATCTATTACTGAAAATTGAGGTATATGTATCTGTGAAGCATCTGAGGAAGGCAACATGCTGCCAAATTATGTTATGCTAATAAATACTGGTAAAAAGTGACTGAAGCAGAAAAATTGTTTTATAAATACTGTCATCTGCAGAACTTATAGTATGTGGGCTACCAGAAATGTGTTGTTATGAGGCAATTTGGTGTACATATGACTAATTGGGGTGAAATTGATTTATTTAACTTTCAAGCCATCATCAGAAAATTGGCAGTGGATGAGTGATTCAATGAAGAAATGATATGTAGAAAGCTTTAATAATTTTATTACAAGTAATCAGACATTATCATGTTGAAATACAATAAATCATGGCTCTGTGAAAGATGGGACTGGACTCCAGTTTCTAAGAGTTCCTTAGCATACTGGCTGTAGTGACAATACTCACAGTTCTTAACAGCTGAGTTCACCAACAATACCTGTAATACTTCATGTGCTGTTTTCAGATCTGTAAATGAAGCAGACTTCAACCGAGCCTGTTTCACTTCTGTGGTAGTACAACATGAATATCAAACTTGCCATTTACCATAACATCACAATATCTATAAGAAGCCAACAATGTAGAACATGATAAGGAAGGACTCTTGCAAGAACTACACATATTATATGTTTTCATGAGCAGTTTGCAGCTACACTTGCTGATGTTTATGATATGAGGATATTCTGCATGGGGAAATAGCTTCATCCAGTTCTATTAAACACCATCTGATACCTGTGACAGTACTGCCATGTTATGCTGAGATTCAAGAAGTGGCTCTACGGATTATCACCATTATGTTTATGGGATGGGTGTCAATCAAAAGGGCTGCTAAATTCTACACCACAGGCTTTTAATCCTTCCAGTTTTCTTCAGTTCTCTATTTTCACTTTCCGTCATGATGAAAGAGTTGTACCTGCCAAGAGGCTGAGGCAAGTATCATTTTTTCTTCATTCATTCTTACATCCCCCCTTCCCCCCCAAAAAAAAGAAAAAGAAAAAGAAACAATAATGTGATAAAATAACAAGCCTTCTTCCTGCATTTGAACTATTTTTTCTTCATAAGACTTTAAATTTTCCTACATCGTGATATGAACAGTGACCACCACTGCACTGTTTCAGGATTACTGGTGCTACACAATCTGTCTACATCCTCAACAGTTCCCTATCTGTTCAACTCACAAAGCTATTCACAAAACATGATGGAGTCCAAAAGCTGACACTCCATTTCTAATTATTTTATTTTGCTTTTCTCAAAATTTTCACTTATCCCTGTTGATTCTGCCAGAGTTCTGCATCTTCTTGAATGCTACTGAAAATATATTTTTAAACCCTTTTCTGTGTCTAAAAATTCACTGCAACAGTTTACAGTATACTTCACTCTGGAAAATGAAATACAGCACCTGTGAAATGAAGGCAGTGAGTGTTCATGAATTAATAGTGTTGGCTCACAACAATATTTGTACACAGATGGCAGTATGAGAATATAAAAGGGACTTCTCATCTGGCATTAACAGCCTGGAACTGTAAATTTGTTCTATGAGTCTCCCTTCATGAAGCAGTCTTTCATAATTATTCAGCTCCTTTTATCACTAAAACTATTTCTGTTGAGGATCTGTATGAATTTATGAAACATTGGTTATGAAATGTAATCATCAGGAGAATAACATGTTTATTAGAATCCCTATATATGTGGTACAGTTCTCTTGTGCTTGCTCATAATGAAATAGTGATTTGTTTCCCTTCTTTTAAGCATTTTCAGTCAATAACACACTTTCATTTGTTGGCATGGTATGTATGTGCAAAGTTTTAGCGTAGAATCTCTACTTCTGCACCATTATGAAACTGTCATTTTATCATTATTTTAAGTATAACATAATGGTGCTAAAGAAGTATATACCATCAGCTTCTTATTCTGGCATGGCCTCTGTCAAGTAGAATTAATGGTTTTTATACAATGTATACAGCAGCATCATTCAATATCTTGTCACTGAACAGGCTAAGGAACATAACAGTTGGGATATGAGTCATTGTTTCACTATAGAACTAGTATGAAATTCCCTCTAAGCTCCAGTGTATCTGAACACCAGAGAGGAGAAGTGACAGTCCATCATATACTCAAGTTTTGTCATTCAGCTAGAACTGATTTGAACTCATCCTCCTAAGTATCTCCATTCTCATCCACAGCCTTAATGAAGTGTTTCAAAGATTAAAGTGCATTTCTAAAATTTCTTTTATGATTAGACTTGCCTCAGCCTCTTGGCAGTTACAACTCTTTCATCATGGATATTGTTAGTATTCAGTTTTGTAACTACCTGTTGTAGTATGCGTACACATTGTACAGCAGACCAAAAAGTTCATTCTGGTAAAAAGTTTTGGGACTAAGGCATTTTCCCAGATTATTCTTCTTCACAGTGAGAAATGTATTTGTGTATCTCAAAAGCTTTGAAACCAAGAGAGATATACTAGTGGGTTGAAGTTTTAAGATAAGTCATAAGTCATGACCAGGCAGCTCACCTATAAGAGCATTTCCCATTACTGGTACCTGCAAGTGTCTGTGTTTGAGTCTGAGTCTGCTTTACAATTTTTTTAAGCCCAGAAATTTCTGGCAGTACATATGCAGAGTTTTTAATTTTGAATGAAACATGTAACTGTGCAAAAGTATGCTTTTAAACAAAATTTTATGACATTAGAAGTGAGTGCCAGATTGGAACTTAGAATTAGATATTTCACATTCATAGCGAGAGTTTTGTAATATGAGCTTTTTGTAGCATCCTGATGTGAATTAATACATCAGTATGGAAAACATGAGACCTGGCTATCACACAGTTTTACACTGTCATGAATGTTACTGATGAACTGTGCTTGAAAGATTATGTTGAACATAGAATTTTAGTTGACTGTTGTCGCTAGACTTTCTGTTTTTATTTACAGACCAACTGAATTTTTGAGAGGCTCTTGTAAGATTTAGAATTTTTTTTCTTATCTTCATATCTCTCTCTTATTCTTTTTCTCCACCACAAATCTCTATCTTGTTTGATAATGATTCTAGTGGGATTATTTCTAGTTAAAAAGTATCTTATTTGTTCCAAATAATTAGAAACAATTTCTCAGACTTCCAATTTTTTGCACTTATATCACCCTTATCAAGAGTTATTATTATGTGGAACTAGTGTGCACATGACTTATGCCATTATAAGTTTGATCCCAAACGCTAGGTAACTCAGGTACCACTAAGTATCTTATTTCCTGCAAAGAGGTATAATACTAAATAGTTAGTCACAATTAACAATGTAACACTTACTTGTATGACTTTCACTTTAAGTCGGACAATTTCTTCTCCTTGGTTGTCAATGTTTGCTCTCAGTTTAATTGATTCACCACACACATATGCTGAACGCTCAAGTTGAGTCCTTAATACAACTGGTCCCTTTTCACAGCACAGGCAGCATTTGGTCCGTTTGTCTTGTCCTATCATTGGTTTCTGTTAACATTTACATTTAATTATTGTAGATTGGTGGCTACTATACATCATAAAACTCACAATAAATACTAATAATGCTGAAAAAATACCAGAATGTAAATTTTATGTTGCATTAAAAAGTAGTGAAGTGAAGCAGTGAATAAGAAAGATGACCCCCATCTGCAGCGCCACTCATTTTATTCTTGAGTATCTTCCATTTTGTCTACAATATAATTGCTGTTTATTTGTTACTGCCCATTTATTATGAGCATATACAGGGTATCCCAGTTATCTTGACTACCCTAACTAACTGTTTGTCCAGATGAAAATTACAAAATGTTTCAAGCAAATGTTCTTTACCTGTCAGGGGGACAGCAATCAGCATGATTTCCATCACTGTAGCTTTGTTTTTTACAAAGATATAAACAGCAGTATGACTTTTTAAAATGACACCCTGTATTTTTTATTTGGTAATTTATTTCCTCTCCTAATGACCTATTCAAAAATGTATCACAGTGTACTATCCAGTGAAACACAACGTTATTACTTACATAACACAACATTGACTTTGAGCATGGGATCACAAACTTGTCCACTTGTTGGAATTGTCAGAAGACAAATGAAAACCAAGTAGAGACATAACACGAAATTGACTTTGACTCTCCTGTACAATTGCCCAGGAGTAGAACATTCATAGGCACTCAAAGTGGTGACCCTGGACACTGATACACTGGTGTACTCATTGAATGAAAGAATTATTTACTGCTTCCACTGTTGGCTGCTGAAGAGAATTACAAGCAAGTGCAATAAGTTCCTGCATGTCCTCTGGAGTTGTTGGAATACCATGATAGACAAGTCTTCAATGCATTAACAAAGAAAAAAGTCCACAGGATTGAAATCAGGAGACCTAGCAGGCCAAGTAACTGTTCCTCCTCGACCAATCCAGCTGGCAGGATACCTTCGGTTCAGAACATGATGTGCACACAAGGCATTATGAGCTGGACAGCCATCATGTTGATACCACATAAGCATTCTGGTTCTTAGCGGCACTTCATACAGAAGAGGAGGAAAAATTAATCTGAGGAAGTTGGCATACACTGTGCCATTTAGACTATCATTGATGAAATAAGGGCCAATGATTGTAGAACCAAACATCTCACACCAGACGTTAACTCTCCATTGACGCTGATGTTCCACCTGTCTAAGCCATCATGGGTTGTTGCTGGACCAATAATGTATGTTCCTTGTGTTTACCTGTCCCTTGTTTGAGAAGGAACATTCATTGGTAAACAGAACACTGGAGAAGAAGTTTGGGTTGATGAGGATTTGCTGCTGTCCCCACTGAGAGAACTGTACATGATACTGGAAATCATTCCCATGCAATTCTTGATGTAGGTGTACATGGTAAGGATGGAACTGGTGACGTGTAAGAAGATGAAAACTTCCTGGCAGATTAAAATTGTGTGCCCGACCGAGACTCGAACTCAGGACCTTTGCCTTTCGCGGGCAAGTGCTCTACCAACTGAGCTACCGAAGCACGACTCACGCCCGGTCTCACAGCTTTACTTCTGCCAGTATCTCGTCTCCTACCTTCCAAACTTTACAGAAGCTCTCCTGCGAACCTGCCAGGAAGTTTCATATCAGCGCACACTCCGCTGCAGAGTGAAAATCTCATTCTGGAAACATCCCCCAGGCTGTGGCTAAGCCATGTCTCCGCAATATCCTTTCTTTCAGGAGTGCTAGTTCTGCAAGGTTCGCAGGAGAGCTTCTGTAAAGTTTGGAAGGTAGGAGACGAGATACTGGCAGAAGTAAAGCTGTGAGACCGGGCGTGAGTCGTGCTTCGGTAGCTCAGTTGGTAGAGCACTTGCCCGCGAAAGGCAAAGGTCCCGAGTTCGAGTCTCGGTCGGGCACACAGTTTTAATCTGCCAGGAAGTTTCATATCAGCGCACACTCCGCTGCAGAGTGAAAATCTCATTCTGTGTAAGAAGATGATGTACACTGGTTTTAGGAATTCCAACGTCATGTTCAAGCTGTTGTGTGCTCACATGTGGATTCATAGCAACAGAAGTGAGAACAGTAACTTCGGCAGATTTGTCTGTGTGAGTGCTGTGATGACTGCATTGTTGTGGGTTGAAACTTCCCGTTTCCTGAAGTGTCACAGCAAGACGAGAAAACATCCATTGGGAAGGTGGGTTCTTTACAGGTTATTGCTCTCTATACAGTTCCGCTGCCTGTGTAGCATTTCGCCTACCTTCAACAACAACAATAAAAGAAATGTTATGCTGATGTAGTTTGTAGGAAGGATAGCCTTCACTGTATGCCTACTCTGCACAAAAGTATTTAAAAGGACTAAACTACTGTACTAAATGTATCAATACAAAAGAAAACAGTATTGCAATTACTGTTCTGCTAACTTATATTCCCCATAGATGAATAGCATTTCTACCTTCTCTTCATTGGTGTATATTCCACTCACACAACTCTTCAACTGACGATGGTTGACGGAATGACGGGTGTGCATTCTACTTATGTTTACATTTATCCTCTGTCAAAGTCAGCACATGGACGTGTTCCATTACCCCGAGTACCTGCACTAAGTGCTGTCAACGTCAACATCTATGTTGTGTAATGTAATTAATAATGTTGTGTTTCAGTGAATGGTACGCTGTCATACATTTTTGAATAGGTCATTAGGAGAGGAAATGAATTACTGCATAACAGATACAGGGTGCCATTTAAAAAAGTCATGCCACTGTTCATATCTTTGTAAAAAAACAAAGCTGCAATGAAGGCAATCATGCTGATTGATGTCCCCCTGACAGCTAAAGAACATTTGCTTGAAACATTTTGTAATTTTCATCTGGACAAACGGTTATTTAGGGTGGTCAAGATAAATGGGACACCCTGTATACAATATGTGATCAAAAGTATCGGGACACCCCCAAAAACATACATTTTGCATATTAGGTGCATTGTGCTCCCACCTAGTGCAAGGTACTCCATATCAGCAAGCTCAGCAGTCATTAGATATTGTGAGAGAGCAGAATGGGGCACACAGACTTCGAATGTGGTCAGATGATTGGATGTGACTCATGTCACATGTCTGTACATGAGATTTACACACTCCTAAACATCCCTAGGTCCACTGTTTCCAATGTGATAGTGAAGTGGAAACTTGAAGGAACACGTAAAGCACAAAAGCATACAGGCCAACCTCATCTGTTGACTGACAGAGACTGTCAACAGTTTAAGAGGGCTGTATTGCGTAATAGGCAGACATCTATCCAGACCATCACACAGGAATCCCAAACTGCATCAGGATCCACTGCAAGTATTATGACAGTTAAGCAGCCAGTGAGAAAACTGGGATTTTATGGTCGAGCAGCGGCTCATAAGCCACACAGCATGCCGGTAAATGCCATCAACGCCTTGCTTGGTGTAAGGAGTGTAAACATTGGACGACTGAACAAGTAGTTACACAAGAATAACATCCCTGTACTGGACTGGCCTGCACAGAGTCCTGACCTGAATCCTATAGAACACTTTCAGGATGTTTTGGAACACCAACTCTGTGCCAGGCCTCACTGACCGAGACTGATACCTCTCCTCAGTGCAGCCCTCCATGTGTTAGTTTTTCTTCTTCATATAATAGTGAATATCATATATCTCTGTCCTATAACATTATTTTTGTGACTGATTGGCTAATCTGTTGCAGAAAATACGAATTACATTTACACAGATATTTTTATCAGTTCTATATACCATTTTTATAGGAAAATGAGTCAGGGTCATTATGTAATAGATTTTCTGAGAAGCAGCAGCCCAATATTAATTTTCTATTGCTAGGGTTCACAGACATACAAAACATTTTGGATAGGTAGTTTCAACAGTTAAGTCAATGATTATGTCCTTCAAAAAACGTCCAGTAATACCACTGTCATGACTCAATCTCTTAAAACTAAGGTAGCTACAAAATAAGCATTACCTGCCTAGTAACAAAAACAAACAGTAAATGCTTAGCAAAATTTTATCAAAAACACATGGTACACATGTTGGAAGGCCATTTCAAAGTTGACAGGTAGACAAATAATGTGACTCATCATGTGATAAGAACACAAAATTAAGAAATTATTTTTTCTGAACAGACACTCATTATTGATTTTATCAAAAGACATTTCTGTTACACAAATTCTCCAAGATATATGAAGTATACTAATTGCACCTGGTATGAAGATAAAGATAAGTTGCATAGCATCAAAAGAGATTTTGAAACTGGACATGCAATAAAGGAAGGCAAAAAAAAAATATGTGCAAGTGTGAGCTGAAAAGTAATGCCCCTTAACTTTTTGTGTGAAAACTCTTAATGCTTTTTAAGTAGAATAAATTCTACATCTTTATTCTTCATCTATACCTACTTTCAGCCCTCTGGCACTAGAGGGTTCCAAATTGTAGCATGTAATGTTGTAGGATTTAACGTTACTATGTTGGTGTGTGATAAACAACATGCTGTAATTGAGTTTCACATATTAAGTGTTCGTCCAGACATGGAGCACCCTCTCCTTCAGTATGGCAATGTCAGCTCACATATGAGCACTGCAACAAACCTTGGGCTCAACACCGTCGTTCATCCTACACATAGTTCCAACTTGGCCCCATCCAATTTTCATCTGTTTCGAAACTTTAAAGAACACCTTTGAAGACTTCACTTTCATAGTGATGAAGCAGTGCAAGCAGAGGTGACATTATGGCTCTGTCAACAAAATTAAATGTTGTGCGGTGGCAATATCAACTAGTCTCTCGTTGAGAGAAATGTGTTTGTCACCAGGTTGCTTATATTTGAGAAATAATTATGTAGTCTGAAGAATAAAGATGTATAATGTTAATAATGGTTGTTTATTTAGAAAGTTTTAAGAGTTTTCACATAAAAGTTTAGAAACATTACTTTTTAGCTTGCCCTTGTACATGGCATAGTTAGGGCTTCAAAATTAAGAACAAAACATTTGAATAGTTTGGAAGTCACAAGTAAGCTGACTGGATCAGTGGTGCGGAGTTGAGGAAAGTGCTTTCTTCCCATGGTTTCAAAGTCTATATTGTTAGACAAAAGTCAGAACTGATGTGTGGACAGAAATGCTCACTAAAATGTAATATCTGCAATATATGTGTGCATTCATACAGATGCACTTACTTATACAATATTTTAAACTTAAATATATGTAAACATACTGGCAGATACATTTTAAGAAGAGGTAATACCACACTCAGAGACCTTGACTGAACTTAGTAAAACAGCATAGTGTAGACAAAAAACAAATATTAATGTTATGGAACGTATGAAAAAATATTGCTAATCTAAATGGAGATATTTCTTTCTCCCAGCAATACACAGAATACTTAAGCGCCAAGGTTGAACATTATGCTATATTTTTTCTACGGAGTGGAGAAGTTCTTCTTAATGAACAGCCATTGATCAAGAGATATATATATATATTATAAAATTATTTGTAAATCTGTATATCATATTTTTTATTTTGTAACTAAGAAGCTGTATGTAACAAAGTACCATATTGGTGTTATTTAAGAGTCTTTTGTATAATAATGTTTAAGGAAATAAAAATTAAGATACCTGTATTTTTCCAGTTATGTAAATAAATTATGGTAAACCAAAATCAAGTTTTATTCATTCAATTTAATTCTACCCCTATAGTTTATTGATGTGCAATTTTATTTTGACATGAAGTTGCATTTGAAAATAACACAAAAATTATCATTGGTCCATACTATTTTCAGTGTGTAATTTCTATAAAAAAGAAAGTAGTATGCCTGGAAAAAATATTTCAAAGAGCAAAAGACCATAAAAAACTAATAAAAGTTTTACAATGTTACAGTTCTGCTTTTAATCATAAATGAATAAGAATAACTCACAAATTTTGTAAGTATCAAGCTAAAGCAAGAGGTCACAATTCCTGTAATTTATAAAGACTGAATGAGTTGTTCTGAAGCACATCCCAGAGTGTATGAGGTACATAATGCCCATGATTCTTGCATTACATTCAGAAATTCTTTTAATTTGATTTTAAATTCTGTTTGGCTATCTGTCAGAATTTTAATGCTATTTGGAAACTGACCAAAGATTTTTGTTGGCAGCATAATTCACCCTTTCTGTGCCAACGTCAGATTTAAGCCAGAATAGTGGAGATCATCATTTCTCCTATTGTTGTAGCTATTATTTTTGCGTTGGGATGGATTACTAACAACAAATTTCATAAGTGAATATATTTTTTGTGAAGGTATTGTGAATATCTGGAGCTCCTTAAATAAATGACTGCAAGGTGATCTCGGGTGGGCTCCAGCTATTATCTGATTATTCACTTTTGTGCAATGAATACATGAATTGCCCCAAAATATGAAGCCATATGAAAGCCATGAATGAAAATAGGCATAGTAGGCTAATTTGCTTATATGTTTATCACCAAAATTTGCAGTAACCTTAATAGCATAAGTAGCTGAACCTAAACGTTTCAGCAGATCATCAATGTGTTCCTTCCAATTCAATTTCTCATCAATGCACACATCCATAAATTTTGAATATTCTGACTTAGCAACAGACTTCTGTTCAAAATCTATATCCATCAATGGTGTTATGCCATTTACTGCACAGAAATCTATATACTGTGTTTTCTCAAAATTTAGTGAGTCCACTTGCACACAACCACTTAATAATTTTCTGAAAGACAATATTTACAATTTCCTCAGTTAATTCTTGTTTTTTGGGTGTGATTACTATACTAGTATCATCAGTAAAAAGAAGTAGCATTGCATCTTCATGAATTTAGAGTGGCAGGTCTTTGACATATATTAAGAACAATAAGAGACCTAAGACTGAACCCTTATGGGACACCATTCTTGATACCTCCCCAGTTAGACAACTCTGCCGATTTCTGCAGACTATCTGTACTGTTAATTTCAACCTTCTTCATTCTTCCAGATAAATATGAATTAAACCATTTTTGCACTGTCCCACTACTACCACAATACTTATTTAATCATTTTATGTGTGTTGTATATGTCTTTTGGTTTTCAGAACATGAACTGCAATACTGAACTTACTACTCAAATGCCACACATATAATAGGAAAATAATAATTGAGTCAGTTTCTATGATACAGGAGTCTTTGAGTACTACTGAAAAAACATAGTAGTTTTATCTTTTACTAGTTAATCATGGGCTGTTTTGTTTATTGTACATGAATATCGACAATACTGGATGTTAATGAGGAAACAATTGTGCTCACTGTATGTTGATGTATATACAGTCATTTTACTTTAATACAAAGAGATCGTGCTGGACAGATGTCTACAGTTACTCTACAAATTGTCATGGGGTGCCAGACTACAGAATAACCTCTTACTATAGCTAAATACAGACTGAACAGACAGTCACATTTTGTTTAGTTTCTGTTTACCAAACATCAATACAGCTGACTGTACCCAGTCATCCAGTTGGTTTGTTTATGATAGTATTTCAGCCAAAAATGCTGACTTGATAATGGCCCTCCCCCCAATTTAATTACCTTTTCAGACAGACAGTGACTGAAAGACTGAAATTTGTGGGTGGCCACTCATTTGGAGGAGTTTATTGGGGACACTGACTGATAGGACTCTCTTTTACTTTGTTCACAGGATTGATCCCTGACTCGAGCTCCAGAAATGGCCTATGTAGCTGGTTAAATCATAGTTTCCATGATGAATACTGCTGGTGAGGCACACTAGCATGCATTGCCTACAGTAAGCCACCAGCTGGATATGGGGGAGGATGTTGCATATGTCTTCAGAGGTTACAAGCAGAGCATGTTCCACATGATGGACTCTGTCTGCCTTCAGCCTATGACCTGGTAACCTGCAGTCCTCCCTCGGTCCTATCATTCCATCTTAATCGAGTCATGAGGCTCTTCCAAGCCAATGAAAGCATGCACACCTTCTCTAAGTGAGCACTGAGTACCACATATCATGAATTACAGCATGTCTTCTTCTTAGAAAATTTGGCTGTTCTTATCTGAAAGGAGCTTTTGAATGCCCACTTGTAAGCCCTGACACCTCACATCCTGAACAGCTAGTATAATAATCAGGATCTGAGTCATCTTATGGTGTCTTGGTTTTTGCAGCTGGATTCCAAAATACAGGTTACCATGTTTGATGAACAAACCACTTATAGATGTATATAAACCTTTATTTACAGTAACATGACTGGTTTTGTGATATCAAATTGCTTACTCAGGTGTACATCTGAACAAGATACAAAAAGAAAATCAGTCAAAATTATGAACCAAAGCTGACACCTCTCATAATAATCTAAGCCATGTGACAACCAATATGAAACACGTCAGTAAAATGTTTATCGCATAATATGGGAAGGAAGTGCACTCAACCTTCTCAAAATAAAATGCTGTTACCAACAATAAGCAGGGCATCAGAGCTCAAATTCACCAGCTGAAAAACTGATATGTTTAAACCACATTAAGTTGCAGTGATAAGACCAACATAAGAAAAAGTCCCAGCAAGTAACATTCAAAGCCTGACACTTAAGAAAACTTACTTCATACCAGGAAGTGGTGTACAGCATCCTTCCAACTACATCTCCATGTAGGGTGACACCCTCGTCAACATACTCATGTGTGATGGCACAGGACACTAGCACCATCATGCACATATCCAAATATCATGAGAATGACTGAGGTCCATGTTAATAACACTACCATGCAAACTATAAAATACTTCACCGTAAAAAATAGATACAACAAAATATACCAGATGCATAATGTTTAGATTATTAGGACAGAAGTCCATGGATCATAATGTTGACTGATTATTTTGTATCTTGTACAGATGTACATATGAAGAAGTGATTTGATATCACACGACTGGTCATTTTCCTGTAAATAAAGCTTTATATACAGCTTTATATTCATAAAATATGGATTACTTAAGCTGCAGTTACCCACAAAATAAGATTAGTTATTATGTTGCCATGGTTGCAGACAGAGTACTTTTGTGAGAGATTGGTGCCACCCAAATTCATCCACTGACTGTGGGGTGTTGTGAGCCTGTTTCCTGTGTTGGATGCCTTTTGCTCTTGTCACCCACTATCAACAAGTGGGCCAGGAGCTGCAAGATATTGTACAATCATTACACTGAAGCAGCTGTGCCCAGGTGCTGTCACCAAGCCACTGCTATTCTCCATAACATGCTGAGTCATGTCGAGTAAAGTCTGGCTGCACTGTCACATGCTAGACTCATGCTGCCATGTGGCTGCCTGCAAGGTACACATTAACATGGCCCTGCTGTAGATGCACTTGCCACCTACCACAGCCTTGCTGCTGCCTGATCACACCAAGAGAATTCTGCAAGCACATCACCCACCAGTGCTGCCCCATCAGCTGCTGCATGGCAGAATGGCTGGCCCCATTGTCTTGTTGCCCCACTGCTATGTGGCCTTGCGGATAGCTATGTTTCTGGCACTGCAGGCTATTTTGTGTGCACTGATTGTGCTGTGGCCTCCAAGCCACCCACCAATAATTATAACTAATTACTGTTGATGTGTGCTCCATCTGAGGGTTCAACATTCAGCACTGAGGGGCACACTGGGCCTCACTGCAATACAGGTCACGCTCTCCACCACCCATGCCATTACCACATGGCAGCAGTATGCTTGCAGGGTCTAGCTTCTCACATCTACCATAGCACAATGTGTACTGCCCCACTGTCACATGCCACTGCCCCTCACACATTGTGTCAGGTCACAGCGCACCATACCTCATCATAACTGCTATAAGTGATGGTATTCCAAGTACTATAGATACTGAAACTTCCTGACAGATTAAAACTGTGTGCTGGACCGAGATGAACTCTGGACCTTTGCCTTGCAAGCAACTGCTCTACCAACTGAGCTGCACAAGCATGACTCATGACCCGTCTTCAGAGCTTCAATTCTGCCAGTACCTCGTCTCCTACCTTCCAGACTTCACAGAAGCTCTTCTGCGAACCTTGCAGAATTAGCACTCCTGGAAGAAAGGATATTGTGGAGACATGGCTTAGCCACAGCCTGGGGATGTTTCCAGATACTAACTGAAGGGGCATCATGACCAAGAGATGAAAAAAATATTTTCTTTGGTGAAGTTATGCATTAGAATGGAGCACCTGGTTTTTCTGTTTTACAAAATTGTATTAATAACCTTGGCTCCAGTCGATAAAAGACTGCCCATCTCATGCATAAAAGCAGATAACAGAATGGAAGAAAGTGATGAAGAGAATATTAGGGCTCTGAGGGGCTGGTGGACATGATGACAAGTAAAAATCTCAACCTAGAGGAGAAGTTATCAAAGGTACAATCACAGTTGTTGGTAATAGGGATTTTTTTTTTTCAAAATATCTATGACATTGTTCACATGTGTTTGTGACTGGAGGAATTTCTGTAAAATGTGGTGCACCTGAAGTTATTGGGTGGCAAACATTTATATGTAGAGTCATAAGAGGCACTGAAGAACACTGAAAATTTTTAAATTCTGGTGTAGGTATTAACAGAGCAGTATACTGATAAGAGGGAAGTGAGTAATTATCACAAAAAGTCATCTATCCTTTGCCAAAACCAAGGAGAAGATATTGAGGCATTTGATGACAGAATCAGAATAATTTCATGCCAAAGTTACTAATTAGCCAGAGATACAATATGTAATGCATTTTTAGAAGAAGCCAAAGTGTATGTATTTACCTGCAGCATTAGTCCACAAATTGCTGGAAAAGTCATCACCCTCTTTATACAAAGCAGTCTATTTAGCACTGTTGCATGAAGAAGTGAGGCAATTTATGTCAATCCCTGCACACAATGATGACCATCACCATGTCCCCAAAATAAAAACAAGTAGAGTGAATCAAGACAAAAGTGGACACCAAAATCTAAAAACAAGGAATGATCTAACCATAGAAATGACAGTGGAGCCAGAACAGCCATCTCTCAATGCTCTCAGAAGAACTGTAAAACCTCTTAGTTTCTTTGGGATGCAGCCAGAATCCAAGGGCCTAAGGGAACTGGCTTTCTGATTGGCCTGTTAACACACAATGACATTCACGATAGATTTCAGGTTCACATAAAATACATAGACTGCCTTTGTTGGGTCAAAACCATGGATATGAAAGTATACGCCCCAGTTTGCTTAGAACAATTGGGAGTGAGAGATGTAAAATCATGTGAAATTATACTGGCTAGTATACAGGAGATACTGGATGATGAGTTATCTCTGATGTGAGGCAAGATATCTCAGAAGAGTGAGATTCAGGAATCGTTGACAGAAAAAGAAGCTTATATAATCATGCCACCCCTCAAAAATCACTTCCAGGAAAAGTTTTCACATTTTTCAGAATCAGATTGAAGTCTTTTTTTCTCCTGTGTTAGAACAATTTGTGTGGTTGTTTGAGGAGAGGCAATATTTTCCAGCCACTGGCTTAACATACCACAAAATACTTACCAGGAGTGCCAGATCAATAGTAGAGAAACACCATCAAATCTTTTTCAGTCTTGCTGTTGCCTTTGTATTGATATAATGGCAGTCAACAAAGTCACAACACCTGATAAATAAGTCTCCCTTTCCCATCCAATATAAATGAAACCTTGGATAGGTTAGTATTTAACCACTATTGATATGAAATCAGGCTATTATCAGATTCCTATTGCACCATAAGGTAGGATGAAAAATTGCTTTTCTAGTGTCCTACAGGTTATATGAGTTCTTGAGAGTGTCTTTTCAGTCTAAGGAACATGCCTGCCACAATTCAGTGATTTGTAGACTTCTTGTTAAGAGGTCTGAAACCAACACTCTACCTGGTTTATTTAGATGATATTACTGTAATCTTCAGAACAATTGAGGAGCATGCTGAACAGCTAAGAAGAATATTGCCAAGGAGTACAAGGCACACACTTGAGTTTAAAGTTAGAAAAAAGTTCTTTGCAGAGTCACAGGTTCAGTACCTGGGACATATTATTGGTTTAGACGGGGTAAAATGAGATCCATGATTAATGGTAGTGAAAGGCAATTTCCCTGTACCCACTAATGTGAAGAAACTGCACAGTTTTCTTGGATGGTATATTATCATCATTTTAAGAGTTATGCTGTTAAGTAAACCTTTGACAGGTTGTTGAAAAAATGAATAACTTTAGAGTGGACTGCAAAATTTGAGACTGCAATGCAATAGCTCAAAGATGCATTGACAAGTTCCATTCTTGCTAATGTACCCTGACTTTGAGAAGCAGTTTATACTGGCATGTGGTATACCTGATTTAGCTGTAGGATGCATTCCAAGTCAGGACAGAATGGCAAAGTGAAACCGAATGGTTACTCATCTCAACAATTCAGTAACACTAAATTAATTACAATGCAATGGCAAAGGAACTGTTGGCCTTGGTCTTTTGACCTAATTATTTTAAATGCTATTCATATAGCAGGAAGTTCACAATGGTAACTGACCATTTTGTGCCCGTTTGTGGATATTGAATTTGAAAGACCCCAGCAGAAATTTAACATGCTGGGCATGCAAGTTGAGTGAGTATGATTACAATGCATATCATAATCTGGGGAAACTTCATCAACATGCAGAAGCATTAAGTAGAAAACTCTACATAGTGCAAACAGATGAGGTGCTTATTGTGGAGCTGAAAGAGGCACAAAGAGAGGACACCAGTTGTCAGCAGTATACTATTCTTTTGGATGTTGTATTGAAAGATAATATACTGCACTGGAAAAATTCCCTCAGGAATTGGTTAGTGATACCTAAAGCACTGGCTACAGCACTGTATTATTGCCAATTTCATGACAGCATTCATGCCTGACCTAGTGGAAGATGCACCTCTAATGCTCAAACTGCTGGCCATTACTGGTGGCAAAGTCGACAACGTGACATGGAGAGATACATACATACTTGTCTCTTGTGTGCACAGAGTGCTGGAAATTCTGGGCCATTTGAGATCGTTGTGTTGAATATTATGGTACCCTTTCATCAGATTCAACAAGATAATAAATACAGTCTGTCAATAATTGATCACTTTGATCAGTACCAATCGCAGATATGATGGCAGAGACCATAGTGAAAACCTTTGTGTATCACTTAGTAAAACTATTCAGGATTTCTGACACCATTTTAATGGACCAAGGAAAGCTTTCATGACCACTCCATTTTTAATGGAGTGGACATTTCCTTGGTAAAGGAGTGTATGGTGTCTCCTGCAAATGTCGCAGAAACTATATGGTTCAAACTATTTACACTGTTGCAGAAGATTGTACTGAGTGCAAGTGATATATTACACAGATGGAGCTTGAGAAGTCAGCCATATCTGAGCATTGCCTAAAGAATGGATATGAACCTGCATTATGTGGTGGAGAGTTGTAGCAATCCCTTGACAGGTCAGGTGTGCACTACACAAGGGAAGCAGCTACTTGGGAAGCAGAGTACTTTTTGACTGTGCATTTTTAATTTTTTTAGGCTAGCTAGTAGTCTGAAGTCTTCTGAGGAATGCTCCAAACTTTAACAGCAAATTGTCAAAGTATTCATAACAAAGTTCCTGAACTTATGGCCTTGCAGGAAAGTTGTCACACTTGAATAATTATCAAAACTGAGAGCTGGCTGAAACCCAAAGTAGAAAGCTCCAAAATATTTATCAAGGCTTGGAATATTTATCAAACAGACAGATTAGATGATACAGGAGGGTAGCATTCACTGCTGTCTACAAAAATATTGTGTCTATTGAAATCAAATTTGAGTCTGAGTGTGAAGTTATCTTGGAGACGAGTAGCAGATGTAGGTGGACTCACGTTAATTACTGAATGGTTTTACCAGCCACCTGATTCTGACATAAAAGTTGTAGAATCATTCAAGGAAAGTCTATGCTCAGTAGCAAGGATATACCCAGATCATATGGTATTAGTTGGAGGTGTCTTTAATCTACTGAGTACAGACTGAGATGTCTATGGATCCACTACAGGTGGTATGGACAGACAGTCTTCTAAGTCTTCTGAACATGTTTTCCAAAAATTGCATTGAACAACTACTTAGGCAACCCATATGCAATGGAAATATTTTAGACCTTGCAGCTACTAACAGGCATGACCTTATCAACAGAGGCAGTATAGAGAGATGGCATAATGTTCTAGATGCCATCATAGTGATGATTGTTAGTAAGATAACAAATCCATCAAGAAGGCTATGAGAGTATTTATGCTAGGAAAAGCAGATGAGTGATTGTTAGCACTCCAATTAGAGAATGAATGGACATCATTTAGTTTTGGTATGATGGATGTAGAAAAACTACGAGCAAAGTTTAAATGGATTGTAAATCACACTCTAAAGAAGTATGTGCTGAGTAAATATATTACAGATGGAAAAGACCCGCCATGGTTTAATAACAAAATTCAGAAAAAGCTGAAGAACAAAGACTCTCACACTCTCATTTAAATGAGAACATGCAAATGATGACAGGCAAAAGTTAGTAGAGATTTGAATGTCCGTAAAAAAATCACCGTATGAAGCATACAACTACCACTGTCATACTTGAGCAAAAGATCTTACCAAGATCCTGAGAAAATTCTTGTCCTGTGTAAAATCACTAAATAGCTCAAAGGCTTCTACACAGCCATTTGTTGGTCAGTCTGGTAAGCAAAAGAAGAGAGCAAGTGGAAATCTGAAGTTCCACCAAAAGAAACTCAGTGACAGCTCTCTGCTTGGAACACACCTCCATTACAGACGACGCTCTGAAGGCCACTGCTGATCTATTCCTTTACCTTTCTTATGTACAGGAGTCACCTGCACTTTTTTCAAGTCACTTGGAACTTTGAACAGGTTGAGAGATTCATGATAAATTTAAGCTGAATAAGGGGTCAATGCCAAAGAGTTCTCTTTATAAAACTGAACTGGGATTCCATCTGGACCTAGCAACTTATTTGTTTTCAACTCTCAGTTCTTTCTCCATTTGAGGGATGCCAATTACTATGTTCTCCATGAAAGAGCCTGTGTGGTGATGGTATGTCTGTACAATCCTCTTGCTTGAATGTTCTCATTTAAGGTGAATTATGGATCACAATCAAACACCTTGCTGCACAACTAGGCATATCTGTTGGCAGTGCTGACACACTCATCCACCAGATGGGGTACTCAAAGGTGAGTGCCCACATGGTTCCTTGCCACCTAACAGAAGTTAGCAATGAAAGACTATCTGTGCAGAATTTCTTGTGCCTTACTGGGTTGATAGTGACAATTTTTTGTTGAACATCATCACAGGCAATCAAACATGGATTCATCACTTTGAATTGGAAATAAAATAGCAATCTGTGGAGTGGCACCACACCACCTCTGCTCCAAAGAAAAAGTTCAAAGCCACACCCTCGGCTGGTAAAGTCATGGCGATGGTCTTCTGGGACTCTGAAGGTGTTATCTGTTTGATGTCCTTCCTCATGGTGCAATGATCAACTTGGAAGTATATAGTGCTAGCCTCAGGTAACTGAAGAAATGGCTCCAGTGTCTTCATCACCACAAAAATGAAAATGAATTTCCCATTCTCTATGACAATGCAAGGCCTCACAGCTGACCAGAGATCATAAAACTTCATTTTGTGCCATACAGTGGCTTGCGGAGTAAATATGTAGATACAGATTTAGATGAAGCTACTCTTCTTCATCTTTACAATTACAATTATGTGGGTTAAACATTTGCTCTACAAGATTCAATAAGAATATTTGAAGCTTTTAACCTTGCTGTACCATTATTTACCTTATTTCATTGTTCTCTACTATGGCACTGATTGTAAATACAGCATTTTAATTATTATTCTCATGGTCTTAAATTCCTTTGGCACCATTAAGTATTTGTGGTCAGGAAGCATTTGATCTACAGGAAATGGTGCTTGTATGACATTAAGTTAAAATCTGTGTCTGAAAACTGTTTGTTATCTTTTCTTACATTCCTTATGATAAAAATAAATGTATAGTTGTTGTTTTGGTAACTCAGAATCAATCAGCTGATCCCACTGTTTTATCCTACTGGCCAATACTGCCACAACTTTCACCCACAACATGATAAAAATTATGGACATAACTCACTCATCAAAACCCGATATGTGTTACATATGTGCCATAACAAGTATCATAATTTTCTCTAAACATTATATTTGCCAGCATTGCAGACTGTTCCCTTTCAACTTGATAAACATTTTGGCCTATGCTATGGAGCAGTATGTCCCAGCAATTTAAATTTAAGAAAAAAATAATACAGGGGCAAAAGTAATATTGTCAGTGCTCTGATCCATCAATGTTTGTGCAAATATGATGTGACATACCACAACACAAAAAGTTTGGTATTGGCACTTAAATGAATATATGTTTAAGGTTCTGTTGCTTATTCCACATCTATGGCAAGTATTTCACTTAGGATCAGTGGAAAGGACATAAGCATATCCTTTTTCCTGTAAATTGTATTATGTATTCTAGTGTTATGACATGTCCTACTTCCTTGAGACTCTTTTCATTATGAATCTATAGAAAAAGAAGTGTATCTAATCAAATTTAATCTACTGACTACATCAGCAGGTTCAAGTCACATACCTAATGGACTAAATTCATATCAGTGTGCTGCAGATGCAATATATGGCAAAAAGTCAATTTAAAAACTAAAATACATAAATCCAGTTGATGAAAAATTTTGGAAGTTCAGAACTGATTTTTGGATTTCACAAATAATATCAGAATGTAAAACAACTCAGTGGTTGCAATTGTTTTAAAAACTGTATATAATTAGGACTAAGTATATAAATGGTAAAATTGTTACTGGATATTTCCACCAAAGTACCAATGTAATCAACAATCAGCATTTAAGATTGTTAGTTATTGATTAAACATATTCAAAAAGTCCTTACCAGGTATTGCTCATCCATGCAGTCAATGTGAGGTCCTATTACAGTAAAATATTTCATTCCTTGTGGTGGAGAGGCATATGGAATGTCAACAGTAACCTGAAAAGAGAAGTTTATTGCTGTTTGGGTACAGAATTTCTAGACAGTACCCCTTCATGCTCTTCAGTCCAATAGCAAATTTTTTCTAAAATTATTGTACTTGTTTTTTAATTAATAACTAATAAATTCAAAGCAATCAAAATTAATTTTAACATAGTTCCAACATATTATGTGAACTTCTGGAAGATAGAGTAAAAGAAATGTCTCATAGAATAGTCTATATATATTTTATAAAGTATTTTCAATTAAATCTGAATGAATATAGTAAGCACATCAAAAAATTATGTTAACTAATTCAGTTCATGGAGCACACACTCACAGAGACAAGGATTGGGGGCTAGGACTTTGCATATAGAATCAAAGAAGTGTTGTACTCTCCCCCCTCCTTACTAACTCCAGTTGCTGTCCACAATAAGCAAAGCCTTTTCTGAAAAATTTGAGAGGAGTGAAGATTACAATAACCTTTCTAATTTACTTAGCTTTTCTCGTAGAGTTGGGTCCAGCTCTTCTTGCCTAGGGGGTCTGGTTCTTGAAGCTGAAATTCTTACATTTTAGGTACTCATGGTTGAATTGATCTAAATAAATTTGAAGATTGTTGTTGCAGAATTTTTGTTGTTATGTTAATATATTTTGTCACATATTAGTATATCATACAGTCTTCAGAATTTTCACTGTAACAAAGTCAAAATTACATTGTTTGCCCAAAATACAAAAATATGTCCTATCACATCTGTTGCATGCTCACTACTATTTCACTCTGTGGTAATAATCATATTCCAAAGGATTTACAGTTTTTCTTGACAAATGAATTTCTATCAATTTCAGTTATTATTTCATAAATGAATCCAAGTAAACATAGTGAACAGTACTAGATTGCATAGTTAATAACAGAAATTTTCAGTGTGCCAAATAATTTATAATTTCAAATGATTCTAAAAAACATAACTTAACTCTACATTCAGAGCTAGCACTCATCAATTGCAAAATCAAAAATAAAGTAATTCATTTTCATAAAGTTTAGCTTGAAATATAATACACTCCTGGAAATGGAAAAAAGAACACATTGACACCGGTGTGTCAGACCCACCATACTTGCTCCGGACACTGCGAGAGGGCTGTACGAGAAATGATCACACGCACGGCACAGCGGACACACCAGGAACCACGGTGTTGGCCATCGAATGGCGCTAGCTGTGCAGCATTTGTGCACCGCCACCGTCAGTGTCAGCCAGTTTGCCGTGGCATACGGAGCTCCATCGCAGTCTTTAACACTGGTAGCATGCCGCGACAGCGTGGGCGTGAACCGTATGTGCAGTTGACGGACTTTGAGCGAGGGCGTATAGTGGGCATGCGGGAGGCCGGGTGGACGTACCGCCGAATTGCTCAACACGTGGGGCGTGAGGTCTCCACAGTACATCGATGTTGTCGCCAGTGGTCGGCGGAAGGTGCACGTGCCTGTCGACCTGGGACCGGACCACAGTGACGCACGGATGCACGCCAAGACCGTAGGATCCTACGCAGTGCCGTAGGGGACCACACCGCCACTTCCCAGCAAATTAGGGACACTGTTGCTCCTGGGGTATCGGCGAGGACCATTCGCAACCGTCTCCATGAAGCTGGGCTACAGTCCCGCACACCGTTAGGCCGTCTTCCGCTCATGCCCCAACATCGTGCAGCCCGCCTGCAGTGGTGTCGTGACAGGCGTGAATGGAGGGACGAATGGAGACGTGTCGTCTTCAGCGATGAGAGTCGCTTCTGCCTTGGTGCCAATGATGGTCGTATGCGTGTTTGGCGCCGTGCAGGTGAGCGCCACAATCAGGACTGCATACGACCGAGGCACACAGGGCCAACACCCGGCATCATGGTGTGGGGAGCGATCTCCTACACTGGCCGTACACCACTGGTGATCGTCGAGGGGACACTGAATAGTGCACGGTACATCCAAACCGTCATCGAACCCATCGTTCTACCATTCCTAGACCGGCAAGGGAAATTGCTGTTCCAACAGGACAATGCACGTCCGCATGTATCCCGTGCCACCCAATGTGCTCTAGAAGGTGTAAGTCAACTACCCTGGCCAGCAAGATCTCCGGATCTGTCCCCCATTGAGCATGTTTGGGACTGGATGAAGCGTCGTCTCACGTGGTCTGCACATCCAGCACGAACGCTGGTCCAACTGAGGCGCCAGGTGGAAATGGCATGGCAAGCCGTTCCACAGGACTAAATCCAGCATCTCTACGATCGTCTCCATGGGAGAATAGCAGCCTGCATTGCTGCGAAAGGTGGATATACACTGTACTAGTGCCGACATTGTGCATGCTCTGTTGCCTGTGTCTATGTGCCTGTGGTTCTGTCAGTGTGATCATGTGATGTATCTGACCCCAGGAATGTGTCAATAAAGTTTCCCCTTCCTGGGACAATGAATTCATGGTGTTCTTATTTCAATTTCTAGGAGTGTACATTGTGCAGAAAATTAAATGAAAATTTTCAGGTAAGCAGCTGAGATAATATTGACCCATCCAAAATTCAAAAAATAATTCTGATATGAACAACTACTGTTGAGGAAAAGTAATGTCAGAGGAGGATGTCCCAATGCAGTTTTCATTTGAGACATTTTTGAAACCACATTGAATTCAAGTAGGGAAGAATGTAATGGCATTTCAATCATTAGGATTATGGATAAACTGTGATACATTGCAATTGAAAATATTTTGAATGCTGAACAACTTAAAGTAGCAAACATGTTTCATTCTAGTCTGTCTTGTAAAAATTTCAAATGCATTTACAAAAGGCTTTGCCAACAGAGTTCATCAAAACTGTTTTGTGTAACATCTTTAAAATGATAAGTGGAAAGTACAAGCTATGAACCATCTAAACATCCAACCAAAAATAAGGATGAAACTATCTGCTTCCCCCAAAAATAGAATAAGGGAAATAGTGGATGGCCCTTCTGACAAACAGATTTTCCATAGTTACAAAAAAATATTATATCAGTTGTTGATTCCAACATAAATGTCATAACTGAATCCTGTGAATCAGCAGGATTTATTGATGTGATTAAAGTGTATAGTTTCAAGTTCATAGAATTTGGAACAGAAAAGGAGTGAATGATTCTAAAAATGTTACAGCAGAACAGATGCCTGGTAAAAACAGTCAATAATTAACTTCAGTTTACCTACGTCATCTACTCATGTACAGATAACTTCACAGTCAGACTAAAATTTGACCTCAATAGAAACCATATTTTTGTTGACAGCAATGAACACTGCCCCTCCTATATCATCTAATTTGTCAGTTTGATAAATGTTCCATGTCTTAATAAATATTTCAGTTCTCTCTACTTTGGATTTCAGACACCTCACAGCACTGAGAATAATATGACTACTTTCTTGGAGGGTAGTAAGTTTAGGAACTTGATTATGAATAGTTCAACCATTTACTGTTAAAATTATCACTGTCAGGGTATCTCTTCTTTGTGCACAGTCTAATTTCACCCTCAATGTATCAATTGGTGAATGTTCATCAGAGGCCCTCAAATTACCATGCAGCCTAAAAAACATCCACGTGCACTCCACAAGTACTCTGCTAACCAAGTAGTTACTTCCTTTGTGTAGTGCACCCCTGACCTACTAAGGGGGGTCCTACAACTCTTCATCCTGTACAAAAGTCAAGAAATCTGCAGCCAAGACCACCACAGAATCGATGGAGCCTTAGACCATCCACTTAGTTCCAAAAGAAAGGGCCCAATCAATTCTAGGAATGATGTTGCAAATTATAAGTTTTGCTTGCAGTCTGTGCACGAAGCTAGCCTCTTCACCACTTCCACCAGCCACCCATATGAAGTAACAAGGGACTGGTCCAGTCCAACACGTTGAAACCCACCATGAACTTTTTATGCAGCAAGAATACAACAAAAGAAATGCACTGTCAAAATTTTAGCTGCTAACTTGCACTGAAAGTTTCTTTTTTTTCAAAATTTTTGAAATTAGTCATTTTTGCTACATGAATAACTGCTTTCAACAGTGTTTTGTACTGTGTTTTCCTGCCAAGTGCATGATCAGTGATGACAAGAGAGTGCAGCACCACATAGTGCCACATAGCACAAATATCCAGAGTGATGTATGGATTTGAAGCATCTAAACCATAATAAAGTGCTGCTTGACACAGACACATTGGTTAAATTATTAGGCATGATGTTGCAAAGTGATATGAAATGGAGTGAGTACATCAAGTTGGCAGTTGGAAAGGTAAATGTTTGACTTCATTTTATGGAGAACTGTAGCTCATTTACAAAGGAGACAGCATAGACAACACTGATGTGACCCATTCTCGTGTACTGCTCAAATGTTTAGGATCCACATCAGGTTGGATTAAAGATTAAAAGAAGGCATCAAAGCAATTCAGAGACATGCTGCTAGATTCATTACTGGTAGGTCCAACCAGGACACAAGTATCGATGTTCCATCAACCAATGACATGCATCTGCCATGTTGTGCATTTGCAGCATGCTACAGCTTCAGTAAGGGTGTACATTGCTCCAGCCACCTGGAGAGCTACAAATTTGCAATTTTCAACATTTTTCAAAAACTACTTCCAGTGCATCTTAGGAGCTAAAATATTGATAGTGTCTTTCTTCAGGGGTATTCTTCCTGTATAAATAAATTCAAGGCACGTTTTGACATGTTGGACCATTCTCTTGTGAGGATGGCCTCAGAGCCTTAGTGACAGAACACTGATGCTGATGTGAGGCACAACTTGTGGACAACTACACCCTCCATGCTTGATAGGCTCAGGCAGAGCCACCTCCACATTACTGATGAGATCCCCCATCAGACATATTGAGTCATTGAATGTGTATCAGAAAGAGCCTGCAGAAGAGGGAGTGTTCATTGCAGTTGACAAAAATACTGTCTCTATTTAGATTGTAGTCCAGTGCAACAGTGAAGGTATGTGGTCACATATAACAGGTGTAGGTGAAACAAAGTTAATTGCTGGATGTTTTTTACTGGCCACCCAATTCCGCTGTGACAGTTCTAGATTCATTAAGAGAAAGTCTACAGTCAGCAGTGTGTAAATACCCAGATCATGCAATACTAGTTGGAGGCAACTTTAACATACCAAGTATAGATTGGGATGTCTATGCATTCATTGCAGGGGGGCAGAGACAGACAGCCATACAAAAAACTTTTGAACACATTTTCTGAAACCTGTCATGAGCAACTACCTTGGCAGCCCACATTCAATGGAAATATCTTAGACCTTGTGGCCAAAAATAGGCCAGATCTTATTGACAATTTCAGTATAGAAATGGGGATTAGAGATCATGATGTCATTATAGCAAGTATAGTTACAAAAGTTAATAGATCAGTGAAGAAGACTAGGAGAGTGTTTTGGCC
The DNA here is from genome assembly GCF_023864275.1 of Schistocerca cancellata. NCBI lineage: Eukaryota > Metazoa > Arthropoda > Insecta > Orthoptera > Acrididae > Schistocerca > Schistocerca cancellata. Next base: position 731,313,757 of record NC_064629.1, read on the forward strand.
CAGGTAGAGCAGATAAGCAGTTGTTAGCATCTCACTCAGAGAGTGAACTGATGTCACTTAATTCTAATAAGATTGATGGTCAAAGTTGAAGCACACTGTAAATTGTGATCTGGAGAGTTATCTGCCAAGTAAGTGGACAAAGAATGGAAAAGGCATGCCATAGTTTAATATCAAAATTCAGAAAATGCTGGGGAAGCAGAGGCTGTTGCACTCTCTGTTCAAAATAGAATGCACAAATGACAACAAGCAATAGTTAGTACAAATTTGTGCACCTGTGAAAATATCTATGCATGAAGCATACAACAACTAGCACTGTCATACATTAATAAAATATCTAACAGATAACCCAAGAAAATTCTGGTCCCACATAAAATAAATAAACATGTCTAATGCTTTCATTCAGTCCCTTGTTGACCAGTCTGGTGTGGCAGTTGAAGATAGTAAATCGAATGCTGAAGTTTTGAATTTCACATTCAAGAAATCATTTGCATAGGAGAATCATACAATGATACCATCATTTGACCATTGGACAGACTCCCATATGGATGAAAAGTTGGTTTTACGAAGAGTACTCTATGGCATTGGCCTCTTACCTAGCTTCCATTTATCATGAATCTTTCATCCAGCACAAAGTCCCAAGGGACTGGAAAAAAAGCACTGGTGACTCCTGTATATATGAAGGGCAAAAGAATAGACCCACAAAGTTGCAGGCCAATGTCCTTAACTTCAGTTTGCAGCAAATCCTCAAAAATATTCTCAGATTGAATATAATAAACTTTCTTGAGACTGAGAAGCTTATGTCTTTGATGAAACATGGTTTTAGAAAGCATCACTCATGCATAACTCAACTTGCCCTTTTCTCACTGCAAATTATGGATGAATGGCAGACAGACAGATTCAATATTTATAGATTTCTGAAAGTATTTGACATGGTACCCCACTGCAGGCTGTTAAGAAAGGTATGAGCTTATGGAATAAGTTCACAGATACTAGAGGGCTTGAAGACTTCTTAAGTAACAGAAACAGTATATTGTCCTAAACATCGAGCATTCATCAGAGACTAGGATATTGTCAGGATAGCCATAGAGAAGTGTGACAGAACTGCTGTTGGTCTCTATATACAAAACTGATTTGGGAGACAGTGTGGGCAGCAGTCTGCAGTTGTTTGTTGATGATGCTGTGGTTGATGGTGATGTGTTGAAGTTGAGTGACTGTAGGGAGATACAATATGACTTAGACAAAATTTCTATTTGGTGTGATGAATGGCAGCTAGCTCCCAACATGGGAAAATGTAAGTTAATGTGGGTGAGTAGGAAAACCAAACAAGTAATGTTCAGATACAGCATTAGTTGTGTACTGCTTGACACAGTCACTTCACTTAAATATGTGAGCATAACATTGCAAAGTGATACGAAATGGAATGAGCATGTGAGGACTGTGGTAGGGAAGGCAAATGATCGACTTTGATTTATTGGAAGAATTTCGGGAATGTGGGGTTCATCTGTAAAGACATATTTCTGAGTACTGCTTGAGTGTTTGGGATCCATATCAGGTTGAATTGAAGGAGGACATCGAAGCAATTCAGAGATGGGCTGCTAGATATGTCACTGGTAGGTTTGAACAACATGTGTTATGGAGGTGCTTCAGGAATTCAAATGGTAATCTATGGAGGGGAGGCAACTTTCTTTTCATGCAACACTATTGAAAAAATTTAGAGAGCCATCATCTGAAGCTGACTGATAAATGATTCTACTGCCACCAATGTACTTTGTACATGAGGACCATGAAGATAAGATACAAGAAATTAAGGCTCATATGGAGATGTATAGATAGTCATTTTTCCCTCACTCTATTTGCGAGTACAACAGGAAAGGAAATGACTAGTAGTGGTACAGGCTCTCCATCATGAACTGTATCATAGCTTGTAGTGTATCTATGCAGATGTAGATGTAGATGTAGATGTAGATGTAGATGTAGATGTACATGTAGATGTAGATGCATATTGGCTTTCTTTCCATACCTGGATATTATTTCCCTAAGGAGCTGTATAAAGTCCCTAATATTGGTACTCTCGATAACTAGTAAATACCTCCCCTTGTGTGCCTGCTTGGAACCTGCTGAAGGGGCAGCCACCTGTCCACTCACAGGATGAATGGGCAAGGCCAGATAGCCAGCCACCACATTGATTTTCCATCTCAAGCAATGCGTTACAACCTACAATTCTGTGCACGGTGAGTGCAGATTCCCCATTATGTATACACTGCAAGGTGCCTCAGGAGCAGAGCCCATGGGCAAAACAGCTGAGGTGCCCATGTGGTTCACCATATGCTCTTCCACCACTACACCCCAAGGCAGCAGCCTGCAGATGGCTGACTGTGACCATAAGTGCCTTCAGCTGCTCATGAACTGCATCCAGCTCCCCATCATCTGCATACAACATGCTCACACTCCATCCAGCCCACTAATTTAAGAATTAAACTATGAAACAAATGAAAAAAGCTAAATGTGTGACTTGCTAGTCTCCTGGTGCTTCAAAAATGAAGCCTGATGGCTGACTGTGGGCAACATTCACCCACTCACCTGGGCTTCCATGGAACTTGCGGTAATAATTAACAGCACAATGACAGCTGGGGGCTATGTGAATACTACTGCAGATATCCTGGTGGCTTATTGCTTGATCTCCCCCCCCCCCCCCCCCCCCTCCAATTGATGATGGCATCTTCCAGCAGGATGACTGTCTATGTTACAAGCCCAGAATCATATTACAATGGTTTGAGGAGCATGGTAGTGCTCATGAATTGTCTTGGCCACCAAATGCTCTAGATCTGAACCTGATGTAGAACATCTGGGACACTACCAAGTGCCAGTTTTGTGCCAACAAATGTCCTCTCTGTAATTTATGGGAATTAAATGACCTGTGTATAGACATCTGGTTTCACATACCTTCAAAACCTAGGATCATAGCAAGTTGGTCCTTAGGAAAGTGTAACAGAAATGCTTGAGGAAGGTAAATGGGACTTGTTGCAAGGAAGATGATATAGTTCTCATGAAACACAGTTGCATAAATTTAAAGAACATTATTTTGAAGAAGATTGTGTGACCATTTTGCAGCCATCATTGTATATCTCTTGCAGGCATCATGAGAATAAAATGAGAAATTTTAGGACATGTACAGATGCATACAAACATTAATTTTGCCCTCTCTATGGACTGAATGCAAGTGTAATTGCAACAAAGTAGATAACATTGTTGTGAAGTACCCTCAGGTGAGTTGTTGTATATATATGTAGATATGTAGATGTTTCTACTACCTGTGCTTTCTTTAAGCTGTGTGATGGACAGTAATTACCACATCCAAAATCTACAGCAAAGACAGAGAAAATGGGAATTATTTCCTCTACAGAAGTAATCAACACCAAAAATATATTAGGAAAAAAAAATTACTGGCTCACTTCCTCACTTCAAGTTTATTACATCAATTGGAACCATGAGAACCTGTAATGTCAACATTTCAGCTTCAAGAATCAGCCCCCACATGTGAAGAACTGGAACCAACTATGAGAAAAGAAGATAAGTAAAGGGCTCATTGTAAATCTTACTCCTCTCGGAGCTTATTAAAAGAGTTAACTATAAAGACTGTGACATTCAACAAATTATGTGAGGGAGAGGTAGATTACAAACAGTAGCTGAGGAGAGAACCTGGAATTACTTCTCACAACAGAAGATCATCAGATTATCAATAACAATGAGAAAAGTGACACTGAATGCACTGCTTAGGAAACAAGATGTTGAACAAAGAAACAGTAAATGCCCTAGAAATAATATCTTTCCAGAGACACAAAGAGCATATAATGATTCAGACTGCCAAAATCCAAAAGCAGGGTTATCTACAACTCTTAGCACTGAATACAGATTTGTTATGAACACCAGTGTACAGATGGAAGAAAAATGTACTCCTGGACAGAGAGTAGTGTTATTTACACAAACATCAAATATTCAAGAATACGTAAACATTAAAAGCATTAGAAATTTTGTTAACCTCCTAGAAATGATAAATACAAAATAAGAAATAATTGATGGTGCCAGAAGCACTAATTGCTATGCCACATTACATGCAGCACAACTTACGGTTACTTTCTAATATTTTGATGACATGAGCATAGTAATGCGAAGGGCCCAAACTCAAACCACCCTAAACACAGACACATTGTAGCTGAATGCACCTCTAACTCATTTACAGCAAATAGTTTAAGCCTTAGTCTCACAAAGAGTCATGTTACGCAGTTTAAAATACCTGTACCAGAAATAGAAAGTAACATCATGTCATAAATAAAAAACTCCATCTTAAATTTTAGATTTCCAGCTATATGGTAAGGTAAATTGTCTTAAAAATATATATATACTAATCAAGAAGCCTAATTTGGAATATTTTGCTTTTAAAAGTACCTCTGACTGTGCTGACCTGAAGACTTGGATTACTATGTATACATTCACCCCTGTTTTCCAAGACATCACTGTACAAAAATGTTTGTCAACAAAATGTAGCATATATTATTAATGTCTCCTTATGCAAATTATCTAGAATCAAAGTGTAAAATTCATGTTAACAATTTAAAGAGTAAATAATACACTTATCATAAATATATGTAAATCCCTGATAATTATCAGTGAAGTTATGTAAATATTAAACTAACATTCCTGAAGATTTAATACCATGCTGTTGAACAAAAGACAGTGGAAGAATCACAGGGTACCGGATTGATATAATCAGAGACTGAACTGGAATTTTTTGTGATCTTTCTAAGGCATTCGATTGTGTGAACCATGAGATTTTTCTGAGAAAGGCAGAATTTTATGGGTTAACTGGAGAAGCAGGGATGTGGCTTGCCTCCTATTTGAAGGACCGGAAACAGAAAGTCACGGTAAACGACACTAATCGGGACCCAGTGTCCTCTTCTTGGAGCACAATAAACTGTGGAGTCCCACAGGGCTCTATTCTGAGTCCTCTACTTTACCTTATTTTCATAAATGACCTTCCAATGTGTACAAGGGCTAAGATAAAATTTACTTTGTTTGCTGATGACACGATGATTCTGGTAGGCAATTCAACAAATACTGATCTTGAAATCACTGTAAATGAAATTTTTCAAGAGACCTTTAACTGGTTTACCTCTAATGGATTATCACTAAATTTAGGAAACACCCAATTGATCCAATTCCATACAAGCCAAAATATCGAAGGGGAGATTAATGTTAAATATAATGATGGGGATTTAGCAAGAGTGGAGTAAACAAAGTTCCTGGGTCTACTTATTAATAGCAACCTAAATTGGTCCTTACACATACCTTACCTATATGAAAAATTAAGCTCAGCATTTTACGCTATTCATGCGATTGCTTCCTTCAGTGACTTAAATACTTTGAAAGGTGCCTATTTTGGTTATTTTCATTCCCTGATGGCCTATGGAATTATATTCTGGGGAAACCAGCCAAAGGCAAACAAAATCCTCATAGCCCAGAAAAGAGTCATTAGGATTCTGTGTGGTGTCAATTACAGACATTCCTGCAGGAAACTCTTCCAAGAACTGAGAATACTCACAACAGTATCTCAGTACATTTTCTCTCTCATGTGTTTCTTGAGTAAAAACCATTCCCTTTTTGCAATGAACAGCATGTATCATAACTATGACACTAGGGTAAAAAATGATCTACATCTTGAGCAAAAGAATCTAAGTTTGGTGCAAAGAGAAGCACACTACTCTTGCGTAAAAATATTTAATGCTCTCCCTCAGGCAATAAAAATGTCAGTTACTGATCCACCTACTTTTAAAGATCAGCTTAAACAGTATCTTCTAAGTAAAACCATTTACTCACTGGATGAATTTATGTATGAGAATATGTGAATTGATTTTGAATTGTAAGCGTGTTCAATGTAATTTGTAACTTTTTACAAAAAACAATTCTTGTAAACATTTTTTCTATGTAATATATTATTCATTGTACAACCTATTATTACATACAAATGTCTCAAATCTATGTAAATGACACGTTCTATTCCCAAGCTATTTATCACTAATGGGTCTACAGAACACGAATGAAATAAATAAATAAATAAAATAAATATGAAGAAAAATTATATGACAGTAATTGATTGAAGAGAAGTTTGTGCAGCAAACTGATGTCCAGAACAGTTGGTAAGACTGATAGTAGAGCACTGTATTAAAGTTTATGTGCACTTGAAGCAGAGGAAGAGTATGAGGGAAACAACTGTTTGTACCTTTTTGTGCATGCAGTTTCTACCGTAAGCTTAAGAGTCACATTCCAGTGAAAGTGATATGTTCCTCCCTGAAAGCTGTTAGAATTTTGTTAAGAAATCTTTACAAGGTGATATAGGTCATACTTTGAATCTTTTCTATATCAGCTGTTTCAATATTTCTGTGGCACAGTATTTCAAGTCAGGAAACCTATTACCATTCTACGTCTATATCTGTATATACACCCAACAAATCATCCCTCAGTATTTGGCAGTCTATCCCCTGTACTATAGTAGCTTTCCCCGTTTTTGTTCTTGGAATTTTGCAAGTAAGTCTCTTCATAATGCATAAGATCTCTCTTGTAGCATCTTCCATTAAAGTGGGATGGGCATCTCTGTGAGTCTCTTCAACTTTGTAAATGAACATTTGATAAAATGTGCTGTTCTTCTTCAGATACCCTCTATTAGTCATTCATGGCAAGAGCTTTGGAGTGGTGATGAAAACTCAGTAATGAGTTGAATGAGGGATTTGTAAGTTGCCTCCTTTCTAACCCAATTACACTTCTTCTCAATTCTTGCTGTGAATCTCAGTGTAGCATTTGTTTTACTTACAACTAGTTTTATGTGATTATTCCATTTCACACTACTTGAAACACATACTCCAAGATATTTAAAGATTTAGACTGTTTATAATGGGTCCACCAGCCATGTAATTAAATAATAATTGATCCTTCTGGCCATTTATGTATACTACATACCATTTGTTTCTTTTGAGGGTAAACTCATGTCTCCAAGTCTGATCCTCTCCAGATCATCCTGTGTTTTTCTACAATTTCCTCAGACTATGATTTCTATGCAAAAGCACCCTCTGTGACCAGTCTTATGTAGCTTCTGATTTTACCACAATATTATTTATATATGGGGTGAATCAGATGCCTACTGACAAACTTTAAGAGGCTGTTCAGGTATACCTTCCGGCTATTTTATATAAACGACGCATAGCCCCTGGTGGCTCATTACAAAGTTATATTGTAATTGTGATTTATTCAGTTTGTCACCACAATCACCCTCATTTCTATGAAAATACCTTCACAACAGTGAAAAAGGCTGTAACACAAAATAACCAAAATGTACAACACACAACACATAGTAATGCAACAACCCTCAGACAAAACACGTACACTTTTATTACAGTGTGTTCAGTCTGTTTTTTCAGTGTACAGCACAACATGTAAGAAATGCAGAACTGTTTCCTTACAGGTATTGTTCAAACTTTGAGCACCATACCCGTGGCAGAGTGTACAGTGATGCACCATCGACAGTCTTACAAGCTCACTAATTCCAGTAGTTTCACGTACTTTTTCCACAGCTGTGATGATTCCAGTACTCAGGTCCATGTGAGTATCAATCAGAGTCTCAAAAACTAGAGGCTCTTCACATGCCCCCAGAAGAAGAAGTCCACTTGTGTCATGTCTGGTGAGTGGGCTGGCTATGGAACAGGACCATCATGGCCAATCCATTGCTAACCAAATAAAATTCAATTACTCTGCAATAAAGAACGGGAGACCATCATTCCCTTATACCCAAATACTCAGAAAGTATCACTGAAGAACCTCTGAAAGTTCATCAGTTGAATTCTGATTTATGCTGGATCTTGGAAGCAGTAATGGTCCTATCATGTCTTAGATTACACCCAATGCTGCTTTCTGTCTGCCACATTCTCCCCATTAAGAATGACATCCTGAGCTCTAATCACAAGGAAGTCTGCAATCCAATGAAAAAGTTTGTCCAATATTCAATAAACTCATACTTCATTCATTATTGACAATATAAGACTGTATTAAGTGCCTTATGTAAGTCAGTGCACACAACATTAACCTGTGCCCCATGATATATTGCTTTCTGGATGTCATGGGTAAGTAGAGAGAGCTGAGTTTCACGAGATCGGTTTTTCGAGAATCCATGTTGATTCAGACTTAGAAGACTTTGCCAAAAATGCCATAGTATGTGAGTATAAGATGCATTCCATATTTCTATAGCACACATGAGTCTGTAGACCAACAGTTAAGCTCATCTATCTGATTACTTTCCTTGATAGTATGAATAACCAGCACCTTTTCCAGTCATTGCTCCAGCAACCTATGATAAACAGCTACAGGAAGAGAAGCAAATTCTGTTTTATAGTCTATAAAGAATTGTTTAGATGTCCTATCAGATCCAGTCACATCTAATTTGTTGAGTGATTTTAGTTAATATTCTATTCTTTTATCACTGATCCTGATATCAGTAACTGTGGCACTCGTACAGTCATTACCAACAGAAGCATTTAGTAAATAATACATGTATGAGCTGTCCACTCTAGAACCTCTTATAGACATCTCTTTAAATAGTTGGGCAGACTGATAGCAGCTGCTTGGTTCATTTACTCCCTTATGGAGGTTGTGGGCAACAATCAATCATGGTTTGAAAACTACAGTAACATTCATACGTATAATACTAGAATTAGAAACGATTTACACTAACCATCATCCAGCCTTACTGTGGTGCAGAAAGTAGTGAGTTAGTTGGGTAGAAACTCCCATCTATGCAGCAGCACATCAAAGCACAGTGTTTTGTTTGTGAGTTGTAGTGAGCTTCTAATAACTAGAAGAAACTTATTTTTCTATATTGTATGCATTTTAGTCTAAATTCTTACATTTCTTGCATGTCTGTGTATATCTAATAAGCACAGTTCAGTGTTTTAACAACTGTGTAGTGTATATTTCTACTGTTTCTACCACAACAGGTGTTTGTTTCTGAGTAAATAGCCAGTTATGGTGTAAAACTCATTAGTTTGATAGCTGCTCTCATCTCTGCAGCAGCAGTTCCAAACTTCAGTATCTGTCTAGTCTATAGATCTGCCATCTTCAGTATGGATAGAGACTAGATTGCTGTGTTTAGCTGTGAACTGAGTTGATGACAGTATGCTCACAGCTCCAGGTAGTGCTTGCTGACTTCAGTCATGCAGCTTGAGGCTATTGCCAGTGGACGTTATTGTGGGGGGTCACACATGGGGATGCAGGGTACATCCACCACATCCTTCATAATTCACTACTGTTACCACCAAGGTTACTGCCTGTATTGAGGATGAACCTTCATCTGTGGGTGAGTAGGAGTTTGTTTCAAACTGTAGCAGCCAGCAAAAGGCCTCCCCAGTTTGCCTGAAAAGCAGGTTTCAGGTGCTATCTGCAGCTGACAAAGATCCTGATTCAGTTGCTTGCCCTGCTCAAGAGGAAGCCTCTCAGTTCACAATATCTGGGCATTCACAGAGAGTGGGATTACTGGTAGTTGGGAGTTTCATTGTTAGGTATATAACATGGTCCCTTAGCGATAAGGCTGCCAAAGAGGCAAAGAAATCCAGTGAGCACTATGTGTGCGTACTGGGAGGAGTCATTCCAGATGTGGATAAAGAGCACAGGGTGCAGTAAACTGCAGGTGATGGCCCATGTCAGTACTAATGATGTGTGTTGCTTTGTATCAGAAGAGATTTGTCTCATTTTTGGCAGCTAGCTAAAGTGGTAAAAACTGCCAGTATTGCTTGCAAGATATAGGCATTGACAACAGGATCAATTGTGGACCTATGGTACAGAGCTGAATGGAGGATCTGAATCAGAGGCTCAGACAGTTCTGTACTGTGTACGTTACAAATTTCCCAACTTGTGCCATTGAGTGGTGGGGTTTTGGGTTCCACATCATAGGTCAGGGGTCTACTACATACAGGAGATATCTACACAAGTAGTAGGGGCTGTGCAGAATGAACTGGGCAGTATTTAGGTTAGAGGGCCTTAGCAAAGTGCATAAATGACTTCAGTGTCAAAGTGTGCAGGAGAAACACAGGATGCTGATAAACATAGCTACAATCAGTAGTGTAACTGTAGACTGTTGCAGTTGTGTTGGGAAAGAACCAGAGCTGGAAGCACTAACAGCTCAGATTGTTATAGGTACCAAGAGCTGATGAAGCCAGAGATAAGTTCATCCAAAATTTTTACAGAGGACCTATTGGTGTTCAGAATGGTTAGATTAAATGCAGTTCATGGTGGTGTGTTTGGTGCTGTTAGAAATAGTCTATCTTTTACTGAAATTGAAGCAGATACTTCCTGAGAGTTAGTATGGGTAGAGTTTATAAATTAATAATTGGTTCCCCTTGCCAGAAACCCCCTCCACCCCTCACGTCCCTCCCCCTTCCCCTCCTACTCAATGATTAAGCTGCTGATCAGTTCAAAGGAAAGTTGAGTATCATATCAAATAGACATCCCACTCATACAATTATAGTTGGTGGTGACTTCATTTTACCCTTGATATGTTGCCAAAAATACATGTTCAAACCTAGTGATGGGTAAAAACATTGTCAGGCATTGTACTAAATACTTTCTGCAAAAATTATTTCAAGCAATCAGTTCAAGAGCCCACTCAGAGTGTAAATGGTTGCAAAAACATACTTAACCTCTTAACAACAAACAATCCCCAGTAAATAGGTAGCATCATGATGCCTATAGGAATTAGTAATCACAAGTTCACTGTAGCAAGACTGGCCACTGCAACATGAAAATTTACCAGAAAGTAGCTGCAAAATATACATATTTACTAAAGCAAATAAAAATTCACTTGACAGATTCCTAAAGAACAGTGTCCACTCCTTCCCCACCAACTATGTAAGAGCAGACCAAATGTGGCTTAAATTCAAAGAAACAGTATCAGTGGCAACTGAGACATTTACACTGAATAGATTACTACAAGACAGTACTGATGCCACATAGCAGGCAAAACAGGTCTGAAAATTGTTGCAGAAGCAAAGAAAATGCATGACAAATTTAAAAGAATACAAAATCTCCAAGGATGGTGATGTTTTACTGATGCTTTAAACTTAGCATGGCCTTCAGTGCAAGATGCTTTTAATAGCTTCCGCAATACAAAGAGAATCAGGTCATATGAAAAGTGCACCAGCAGCAACACCCAATCAATATCTTCACTCTGCTGTATAAATACTAATGTTACCAATAACAGTGCCACTGAAGTGGAGTTACTAAATATGGTTTCCCAAAACTCCTTCACCAAAGAAGATGAAGTAAACCTACAGAATTCAAATCCAGAACTGGTGTCAGCATGAGTAAGTTTGAAGTAAATATCCTCCGTATAGCAAAGCAGTCTAAATCACCTAATAAAAGCAAGTCCTCCAGTTCAGGTAGTATATCAGTTAGTTTCCTTCCAGTGTATAGTGATATATTAGCTCTATACATGACAATCAAACACTAATGCTACAGATGATTGCATATCTATATCTAAAGTTTGGAAAGTTGCACAGGTCACAAAAATACTTGTACTCAAGAAAGTATATTTAGATTATTTTTGTGTCTTGAAGAACATCATGTTATTTAATGACAGCAGATGCTAAATTATCCTGACATTGTCATCTTAAGTCTCACTTGCAGAGACCAAAAATCTGATGCTACACAGTATAGTAGTGTTGCAGCAGCTTGGAAGTGTAAATTCATATGCAGATAACTGTTTTGTTTGTGAAAGTTGTGTAATGTTGATCGGAATTAGCTACAGTCACATGAGCTCCATGAATTCTGATAAACACACTTCTAACTTCACACTATAGATGTAATAAATGTACACCTACCAAACTGAATGACACTGAACCACAAATATATATTACCTGACTCTACTACCTGAAGCTAAGTTTTTAGCCTTAAACATTGTGAACCTGTACAGCACTATGCCTGTAGATGAAACATTTGAGGTAATAAGAAAGTGCCTATTGAAAAACAAGACTATGAGCAGACCAGAAATAATAAATCTTATAGATGTACTTACTTTAGTACTCTCACACAATTACTTCTCTTTCAACAACAAAATTTACAAGCAAGATGTAGGGCCAACAATGGGAAGGCCTCTTAGTGGCCTAATAGTAAAAAAAGCTATCAAGGATATAGAGAATAAAATATTGACACTTAAAGATAGTGCTACAACCAAAGTTAAATTCTGTGACAGGTATGTGGATGACACCGTTATTATGTATGATGGCACAGATGATGATGTGACAAACATCTTAATAAATTCAGTAGCCTCCATAAAAATATTCAATTCATCCTTGAGCATAAAGAGAACACCACTATACCTTTTCTTGACATTAAACTACCAAAACGGAACCAAAATCTGTTTTTCAGTGTTTACTGGAAACCTACTGGTACACACACCACTATACAAAATTTCTCTACACATCTCACCTCCTGTAAAGCTGCAAATGCTATACAGAGCCCACAAATTTCTGGTTCAACATACAGCACTCCAGCAAGAAATAAAAACCGTAAAATGTATCACATTAAACAATAGATTTGATCCTTCACTCATTAATACAATGTCATGATGGATATAATATAAATTGAACAAACAAAATCAAACTACACTCACAACTGACTGTACCCCAACAGTTAAATATGTAAAAATGCCTTACCTTGATATAACATCTGACAAATTAGCAAAATTTACACAGATGTAAAAATCAGCTTCAGCACCACCAACAACCTAAGTAGGTAGCTCAAACACAATATAAAACCACCAGATACAGATCTTGATGCATTTCACATTTACAAAATTACCTCCAGCCAGTGTAACAAATATTATATAGGCCAAACACGCAAAAATTTCAGAACTCAGTTAAAAGATTACATAGAATCCTAAACATTGGATAAATGTAACAAATCAACAGTAGCAATACACATTGAAGACACAGGCCACCCTATGATAGCTGAAGACAACCTTGAAATTTTTCAAAAAATTAGAAAAAGTAAAAGAATGGGTATCATGGAAGAAATGGAAATTTTCATTCATAATACAAAATATGGAGATAACATTCTTATGAGATAACTAAACTCAAAAATGCAAAATTGTTCAGTAGTCTTCAGCCAATTCTAATGCAGCTGAATTAATTTGAGCCGGTATGAAAGAAATGATTACCAGACTGCCAGTATTGAGAATATTACTAAAATGCTATAGTCAATACTCACCCACATGCTGTAAGACCACCATATTGTATTAAATATATAGTGCAGAAAAATTTGCATAGTGAATTACGTCAAAAATCAGTGTCAAAATAAATAGTGCAATAGTTTTATGTTACACAATAGCTCTGCTAGAGTACCAAAGATGTAAATGAAGCTTTGGGATGCCAAAATGGCCAACCACTGCTCCCCTCCCCCCCCCCCCCCCCCCCACACACACCAAATACCACAGCAGCGAATAGTAAACAAAACGTTCTGTGTAAATTTGGTTTAAGATAATTTATTTTTAAGTAACAGTTTCCTATGTATATAAATGCCCAAAGGTGAACAGAGCATGCTCAAAACCCAATTCTGTATGCTAAATTAAACATACAACAAATAAAGCTGACTGGTACCAGAAAATACAGACAAATAAATATTAAGATTTTATCAGATTTGTTTGGTGTTATGGGTGTACCAACCTCTCCCAGAGTGTTGTTGTGTTTGAGTAATTCATCAACAGAGTTCATACATTGGAGTGTAGTATGCCAGCAACTGCACTGCAGGTAAGGATAGGTAAGTTTAACAGGCTGAGGATGTGCGGATGAGCTTCAAAGCTGCAGTACCAACAGGTAGGTTCACATTGCAACTAAGTACTGCACCCCAGTTTGGCTTCTACATCCTAAGACACACGATTTGTCCTAGGGTTTGGGCAGTTATTTTCTCTCAGTGTAAACTGATATATTTTGGTCTGATTAGTAACAAAAAGGCTAAATCAAATTAATTTCTAAGATGAGGAGAATTAACAAAGTTTCAGTTTCCTTGGCTTTACATAGCTGTTGATGGAACTTGCATGTGATACTTGAGGTAATTCCTTGTTGTAGTTCCTTGCTGGAAGTAATGATCATGTAAAGTTTGTGTTTATTGACTAGTATGAGTTGGAACAGGGGCTTTCACACTTGTGATTCTACTCATTAGTTGAGAAAAGACACTTTTGATTATGACAGTACTGTGCTGAAACAAGGAAAGTATGTAAGATGTGGGGTCTACAATGCAGACAGAATAAGGAAGCTGGTGAATCATTTCTGCTGAACAGTGAAGTAGTGTGACCATGATCTTCAGCATGAATTCTGGGCATCAGTTTATTCCACCATTTCTTACAGTTCGGTGGCAGCATGTGGTGCTTCCAAAGAAAATGTAGGAGAGTCCTAACAAAATGAGTGAATGAAGTCTGACTAGTTCTTAAAAGAGATGCAGCACCTTATAAAATTTGCATATCACTCTTCTAAACACCTTGTTCTATTAACAATCTTTAATGAGATGAAGACCTGGAGGCTATCACCTATGCTCAAAGTCACCACATTAAAATGATTAGCAATCCACTAAATATAACCCGAGTGCTTCATCCTCACCAGTTACAGATGCTTATTTATAAGGTAGCAGTTCTTTCTTGTAAGGGGTGCTTTTAGAAGAGTTTCACAAGACACCTTTTAAGGGCTTTTGGTGAACAGGAGATCAGACCCTTAATCTAAATGTTTTCATAGATCTGAATTTTGTCATGCCAGTGATGACAAATTTTGCAATAGACTTCAATGTAGAAAATTCTTACATTCTCCTATGAAGAGATAAAACCAGATTGTCCGAATTCAAGGCAGCAGTTGAATTTCCTTTGTCAGGCCCTTTGAGAGACAGGATAGGCCCTAAGTTTGGTTCACTATGCTCTTTGACTAGACTACAAAGAATACTACATATCTCTGTCAGATTTTTTGATAGGCCTGTAAGTGTGCTCTGAAACAACTGTTTTGACAAAAGAAACTCAGTTATGTTACACAACATATCTTTTGACTGTATAATAAAAAGTACACAGCAAATAACTCACACATCAGAAAAGTATGTAAAAAGTGGGACCTGCAATATGTTCCATAGTGTAGTTTAGCAGTGTATAATTTCTCATTTATTGTAACACACACCGCTAAACAGTTTTATAAATAAATATACTGGGAAAAAATCATTATGTCAGAATGTGGTACACATGGTACAACATGTAGTGTTCTGTGAAGCCAAACAATACTTCATGAAGTGCTGTGTTTATCCATTGTTGAGATTGTGAAAAGTCTGCAATGGAGAATTTGATTACCATCCCACAAACATGAGGATATTCCACATAATTCCACATAATCTGAAAAAGAAGATGATAATGCAGCAAGCCTAGTAACAACAAAAATGACTCACAAAAAAGGAAAACCATGCTCCATACTCAAGTGCCTTGAGTACCCTTTCTCATTACTTTCTAACATAAATTGAAACTTCTGTAAATTAAATTCACCTTTCCTTCAGTCATATATTTTTAAAAAATGTTTAATAAATGTGTCAGATGACCTTGTTGTATCATGTTCAGGCCCCTTTCAGTAGTTGGTGTCCCAGGGATGGAATGACCCCTCTTCCTCCCCCAGCCCAGTGTCACCTTTGTCAGACCAGCCTGTATTGACAACTACACTCCAGGCAAATTGTTCACATCTTGGTACTTGAAGCCATGCTATTCTTAATGCCCCTTGTCTGACCATCTATGTATTAAAGGAAACTGAGAGCCCAGTTCCTGATACAAGAAGAAAGGAAAAGAAATGTAGTTAATGCCAAAACTATGAAAAAAGTGAAATACTGATTTCCAAGTCATACAAGAAATAGGCGATGAACAGCTTAAAAAAACATCCAGGAACACACTGCCAAGAAAACTTGTAAAATATTGATTGAAAAATGTATGAATACATTGACATCAAGAAAAAAGTGAAAATAACTTGCTTTTTGTGTGAAGAAAACTATTAGAAAAACTTGAACCAGTGTTCATGACGCTAAATTTGGACATGAAACATTTGCAAGAGTTTCAGTGACAACTCTCACCTATGAATGGGTTTATTGCCTATGTTGATGAGCTGACCAATACTGTCCACCAGTTTCCATGAGAAGGCTATCATATTTTCTTCTTTTTTTTTTTTCTTTTGAGGTTTTGTTCACTTTTTGATTGCCTAAGCTTTCTAGCTTTCTGCTAACCAATAAATCTGAGTCCATTCATTTTCTCTTTTCTCTAGATATACCAAGGGAATGATTCCTAGAGCAGAATGCAATCAAACTTTCTAAAAGTCAAGGTCTATTGAACCTATGTAATTAGCTTAGTCCATTATCTATCTTCACTGGGAGTATTTTTCTGTTCACAGACCATTTAATAAACTTTTGTTGTCAACAGATGCAATTCAACTTTAGATTCACACTGAGCATGACAAAGATTTCATTGGACTCAAGTTTCACATTTAGTTTTAGTAACTTAGCTGTTATTTTAAATGTAGTTAACTCTATTCTAAAATGTTATAAAACTTTAAAGTGCAGATGTGTGCTAATAATTGATTCTACATTAAGGCACACTTTTCTTCAGTCTGTTGTCTATAATGAGCATGTGCACTCCCATCATATTTTTTACATGTTGGCAGTTCTTAAGATTCATTTCATGATAAACTCTGATGAAAATAACATGGAATCAATAAAATGAATGTTGCGTTTACTGAGAAGGAATTAAGAATTATTTGTTGTCTCTCAGTAATGAGTCCATAATTTCACTAGCCCTTTTCAGTAAATATCTTTAATATTCTGTGTTGCATATGTCATCACAAAGTTTCATATAATAGCTGATGAATGTGTTATTGCTGATAAAATAGCAACGGTAATTACAATGGAGTAATGATTTAACATTTTTTGATTATACTATACTGAATGTGATTGATCATTAATGTGAGTGATCATTAATATTTATAAAAAGTTATTCTTATTTCTATATAATAATTATCATCATTCACTAGAATTTAATTTGCAGCTGTCCATATTACCTTTATGTAGTATCGAATAAAGCCAGGTTTGCTTTCAAATGAACATGGAAGAGAACTTTCTGGAAGCTGGAATCTGAAGGGGAACTGGTGTACACCCCTTGGCAATATTGGGACATTTCCTTCTGGTTTATCTGAAGAAAAAAGAAGAGTGTTTGAAATGTTATTAGCGTAGTTGTACTGCTACTAAAATATTTTTGTTAATATTAGTTTGTCTGTTGCTGAGACTGTTGAGGCTTACACATACTTAATACTAGTTCAGAAGATCTTCAGAAGCTAAGCTTCACATATATCCATTATGCCTTTCATAGCTGCAAACTCCTATCTTACAGTAACTTGTAATATTTTTAGTGGTTTGTGGATAGTACCTTTGACTACTAATTCAAAGGTCTTGGGGCCTGTGTTTGATCATAGTCACTACTTTGTTTTGAATAAAACTCATCAGCTATGGTGGTGGAAGACTTCTGATTTCGGGAATCACATTTTTTCTGCCAACAGCCTTGTCCAAAAAGGGTGGCAGAGATGGTAGAGGTTTAGTGCATCATCTTGTCATTGGGGTGGGAAACTCTTCCTAAAAGAGGGAGAATCAGTGATGATCAACAGCATTAGGACGCCCTAAGCAATTGAGGAAACTGCTGGACTAAGCACACAGAAAGTGTATTCACAGTAAAAGTGACCTGTAATTGAGAAACACATGAAATATGTTGAGAAAGCATCATTATCATCTCCCCGTTGGCCAAGGACACTGCATTAGTCTGTCATTCAGCTATCTTGGAAACAGCTGCCAGTGAGGAGGTGAACATGAGGAAAATAATGAAAAGCCTTGGAAACTGCAATTTTCTATGAGTCATAGCATGGATTGTTACAAGTTTGAATGTGGTAGAGAAGCTAGAATGACTGAAAAGTGAAATGCAAACATGGAAACAAAGTGTAGTGGGAGTCACTGAAGGAAATGAAGACAGATGTATGATCTGTTCACAAAGAGACGAATGATGGCTCCCTAGTTCTAGCATGGCAGAGGTCGGTGGACATCGGTTGACTTCGGCAGTTCATGTTTTTTGTCCTGCAACTGCTAATGTCAGCAGTTTCATACAGAACTTTCTATATGTAGTCATTGTGAAATGATTGTTGTGTTGTGTTGTGCTGTGTTGTGTCACAAATTAATATCTCCTGATAAGTAAAAAGAGGTTCTTTGCACATAATGGGCAGCACCAGATAATCTTTTCACTCCTCAGAGAAGGGTATGGCTTAGCACTTTATCAATTGGAGCTGGAAAAATAATTAATAATGTCACTGAATGTTGCAAGCTGGAAAGCAAAAACAAAGAAGATCTCTACCCTTTCTCTGAGCCAATGAGATGAACAGTGATGTGCACAGAAGCAAGTTTCGGGTCTGTGAGGAGAATTCAAAGTTTTTGCAAATATAATTGTGGGAAATGAGCAGAAACTCCTGCCAAAATGACATAAATTTCATTTCAAATTTTTAAGTTCCATAGTGCTTTGAAACAGTCTTCCCCTATGTCTTAGTTACTTTAAAATAGTCATTTTGTTTGAGCATTGTTATTCATTGTTGGAACTCCTGGAACTGTTTCACTTACAAGGAGAAGTCTCCAGAGGTGGGATCAGCTTTTTTGTAAAATTGTTTTCTTCAGAAGTTCATGGACCTATTGAGGAATTTTTTTACATCGTAACTAAAAAGAATTATCAAGTGTAAAGCATGAACAAAGTCCCAGGATGAAAATATAATAAATAAAAATTACTTACACATAAAATCAAGTACTGATGATGACAAATTTCAGAGCAAAGAAGCACATGTCAAGTGATGTGGTATGAGTGACCATCAATAAAACCAAATAAAATCCATAAAAAGACATTCCCACTGGAGATGGGCTAAGTGTAAAAGTCTTCGTATTAAACTGCACATGGGATTAAAAGTCTGTGAATTGGGCTGTTTGTGGCTCATGGCATGTATGTTGCAAAAAATTTCCTCAATAGGTCCATGTATGTGTGAAGAAGTCAATCTTACAATTTTTAAGTGCCATAGTGCTTTGAAACAGTCTTCCCCTATGTCTTAGTTACTTTAAAATAGTCATGTTGTTGAAACCATATCAAGGGCTATTAATAAATCTTTATATTCGCAACTCATTGGCTGATTTTTTCAAATCATTCATTTATATTCACTGTTGCTGAACAGCAGCTATGTTCAAAATTTTAATGAACTTTTACTTATTGAATATATACAATATAGTAGGAAGAACACATGGTTAAATTTGTAGGTGATTTGGAAGTTGACAGGAGGAAAAATGTAGTGCACAGAGCTGACCCATCTAGTAGCAGCAATGGCTCTTATCTAGACTGAGTTGAACTGAGCTCGGATCACAGATATGGATTCTTCATGTCATGCTGCTTTAACTCTATTCCATAATTTATCAATAACACTGGCTGGTAAGTGATGGCATACCAATCTCTGTCCGACTCTTGACCAGATGTTTTAAGTGGATAAGAGAACATGCTAGGCAGGGGAACAGTTGAACACATCTGCATTGAGGTATGTGAGGACAGCACAGACCACAAGCAGTCTTGGGTTGTCTTTTTGAAAGTTAATGTCAAGGAGACCTAGTAGATAGGACATGACCACCAGCCTTAATATGTGAGCAGTGTAATGCCTACTGTTCAGATTAAAGGCTGTGCAAACCTTGTGTATGCGATAGTATTCCATATGACCTCATCAGTTGCTCAGTCTGTGTGAAGATAGCAAATGTAATATGACGATGTTGGTTCTCCTCAGAGCCTCCACACATTGATATATCAGTTGTTATACTTCACACAGAACTGGGACTCCTCTGAAAATATGGCATAGCGCCACTTCTGTGTCCACTGTTGTCACTGGTGCACCAATGTTCACTCATCTATTTCTGATGTTGTGCAAATGGAAGCAACAACAATGGTTACCATGCCGACAGTTTGTGGTGCTCCAAATGTTGTTATAGTGTCCATGTGGCCAGTTGTCTTGTTGCTAACAAGGCCATTTACTGAGTTAGGATACAGGGGGTGGACAAAAATACTTAAAAATCAAAAAAGGAACACATTAAAATGCCTAACATGGTGTAGGAAAACCAATGGCATTCAAAACAACTTCCTCTCATCTTGGAATGGATAAATACAGGTCCTATATTGTTTTCAGAGGAATATTAAATCATTCTCCCTGCACAATAGTGGCAAGTTCAGGTAACAAGGGTGGAGGTGGATAGCAATCACATGTCGTTCTCTCCAAAGTAGACAACAAAGCCTCAACAATATTGACAGCTGGTGACTACAGTGGCCAGACGAGGTGCTCACAAAACCAGCCCTGGACAATGCGGGTCATGTGAACAAGGACCCTGTCATTTTGGAACACAGCATCACCACTGTGGCAACAAAAATTGTCACATAATCCTTGGCAATAATGCAGCCCTGCAGAGTAACCATGGGACCCATGGAATACCACAATATAGTTGCCAAAATCACCACCAATCCCCTGCCATGTTTCACTTTTGGGATGTAAACTTGGCCAGAACTTGAATACAGTGTGAGACAAGACTCTTCTCTTCCAACCAAAAGATTTTCTTCCATTGCTTCATAGCCCTGGTTTTATGGCTTTGGCACCACATTTTCCTGTTATGGGCATTTGCATCCCTGATATGTTGTTTTGGAATTCCAGCTCGCCCCGCAATTCCCAGCTTATGGTGCTTCTTTTGTGTTCATTTCATGCTGAAGGGATTGCAAGTGTGACATTCAGTTCTGGAGTGGCTTTTGCCGCTGTTGTCCTCTTATTTTTTTGTCACAGTCCTCTTCGATGACTATCTGTCATGATAACTAAGCACATAATTTTGTCTGCATTGTGACTTAGCAGGCCTTTGATACGGAAGCACCCCCAATATGAGCACAAACAATTTGCCCATGTTTCAATTCACTTAGCTCTGACATACTGCACTCACAACTACTCAGAACACAGTTTTAACAACTGGCACTTGCATCATATTGAGGACGAGGCACAGGTACTGTTTGAAGCCAAAAGCAACAATGTAACCTTCAGACTTAGCTAGCTAACATCATATTCAAGCTTGCATTTCACATAGTGTTTCAAAATTTTTGTCCAATCCCTGTAAGTAATATGGTGGTATGAACCTGCACAGTCAACCAAACAATAATTCTGCCCTATCATGCACTAGTAGCATGGGGCCACTGAAGTCCTGCACAGCATTCATTGTGGCTGTCCTAAACCCATCAGTTCCATTTTTGCATGACTGGCAAGGGGCCTCAACCAACACATATTGGCAATATCAGAGAACAATAAACTGCAGCTTCAATAATCCTTGATCCTGCCACAGTCAAATCCCAATATGTGCTTAAAGATGACTGTTTCTTACATAAGGCATAACAATCCCCTCACAAAATAATAATGATCCATTGTTATTTCTAATGAGTGTGACAGTGAAGTCATCTGGTCACATATAACAGGTGTAGGTGACACCGTGTTGATTATTGGATGTTTTTACTGGCCACCCAATTTAGCTGGGACAGTTCTACAGTCATTCAATGAAACTCTACAGTTAATGGTGAGTAAATACTCAGATCATGCAATACTGGTTGGAGGCAACTTTAACCTGCCATGTACAGACTGGGATGTCTATGGATTCACTGTTGGGGGTACAGACAGACAGTCATGCAAAATAATTTTGAACACATTTTCTGAAAATTGTCTTGATCAGCTAGCTTGTCAGCCAACACACAATGGAAATATCATAGACTTTATAGTTACAAACAGGGTGGATGTTATTGACAATGTCAGTATACAAATGGGGATTAGCAATCATGATGTCATTATAGCTACTATGATTATAAAAGTTAATAAATCAGTCAAGAAGGCTAAGAGAGCCTTTCTGCTAGATAGAGTGGATAAGCAGTTATTAACATCTCACTTAGACAGTGAATTGGCATCACTTAGTTCCAGTAAGATGGGCGTAGAGGAATTATGGGCAAAGTTTAAGCAGATTGTAAATCATTGTCTGGAGAGTTATGTGCCTAGTAAGTGGATAAAGGATGGAAATGATCCACCATGGTTTAATAAAAAAATCTGGTGGATGCTGAGGAAGCAAAGGCTGTTGCTTTTTCAGTTGGCTAGGGAATGCATAAACGATGACAAGCAAAGGGTAGTAGAGATTCATGTGTCTATGTGTAATGTATATGGTGACTACCACCGTCACACCTTAGCAAAAGATATGGCAGAGAACCTGAGAAAATTTTGGCCGTAAGTAAAATCACTAAGCTTCCATTTATTCCCTTGTTGACCAGTCTGGTGTGGCAGTTGAAGATAGAAAAAAGAAAGCTAAAGTTTTAAATTTCGTGTTCAAGAAACCATTCACAGAGGAGAAATGTACAAACATATCATCATTTGAACATTGGGCAGACTCCTGTATGCATGACACAGTAATAAGCATACCTGGCACAAAGAAAGAAATTAAAGATTTGAAAGCAAATGAATCACCAGGTCTGGATGGAATCCCAGTTCGATTTTACAAAGAGTACTCTATGGCATTGCTCCCTTACATAGTTTGCATTTATCAGGAATCTCTCTCCCAGTGCCAAGTCCCAAGTGAGTGGAAAAAAGTGCAGGTGACTCCAGTATATAAGAAAGGTTAAAGAATGGACCTGCAAAATTACAGACCAATATCCCTGTGGACTAAGTTCACAGATATGTGAGTCGTTCAAAGACTTTTTAAATGATAGAACCCAGTATGTCGTCCTTGACAGCAAGCATTCGTCACAGACAAGTGTATCATCAGGATTCCTCTGGGGAAGTGTGATTGGACCACTGTTATTCTCTATATACATAAATGATTTTCCTGACAGGGTGGGCAGCAATCTGTGGTAGTTTGTTAATGATGCCATGGTGTACAGTGAGATGTCAAAGTTGAGTGACTGTAGGAAGATACAAGATGACTTAGACAAAATTTCTAGTTGGTCTGATGAATGGCAGCTAGCCCTAAATGAGGAAGAATGTAAGTTAATGTTAATAAGTAGGAAGATCAAACATGTAATGTTTGGATACTGTATTACTGGTGTCCTGCTTGACACAGTCAAGTTGTTTAAATATCTAGGCATAACATTGCAAAGCAATATGAGGTGAAACAAGACTTGTGAGAACTATGGTAGGGAAGGCAAATGGTCAACTTTGGTTTATTGGGAGAATTTTAGGAAAGAGTGGTTCATGTGTAAAGGAGACTGTATATAGGATGCTGCTGTGACCCGTTCTTCAGTACTGCTCAGGGGTTTGGGATCTGCACCAGGTGAGATTGAAGGAGTACATCAAAACAATTCAGAGGTGGGGTGCTAGATTTGTTACCAGCAAGTTCAAAAAACACCTAAGTGTTATGAAGATGCTTTGGGAGCTCATATGGGAATCCCTGTAGGGAAGGTGATGATCTTTTTAAGAAACACTATTGACAAAATTTAGAGAACCAGCATTTTAAGCTGACTGCTGGATGATTCTACTGCTGCCAACACACATTTCAAGTAAGGACCACAAAGATAAGATACGAGAAATTAGGGCCCATACAGAGACTTGCAGACAGTCAGTTTTCCCTTGTTCTATTTGTGAGCAGAACAGGAAAGGAAATGCCAAGAATTAGTACAGGGCACGCTCTCCCATGCACCTGATGGTGGCTTGCAGATTACCTATGTAGATGAATATGTAGAGAGACCCACTGCATTATCTTTCTTTATATACAGAATGAGTATGGCATCATTTCTAACTACTTTGTGTGGTTTCCCAGAAATGGTAGTCATTTACATATTCAAACATGTAGTAGAATTCCTGCCAAGATGACATTTGTCCCATGATGCGTTTATGGTGTTACCATTTTAATGGTCAACAATGTAGAAGAAATAATGGTATGGTAGGATATGTGCTAATACATTAGGGAGTAGCTTCCATGGTTTTGGAGGGAGTCATAGAGGGCAAAACTTGTGGGGAAAGACATAGCAAATAATTAGGTCATTGGGTGTGAGTGTTTTTCTGAACTGAAGAGACTTTTATAATGGAGGGGATTGCAATGGACACCTCAGAGAAGTCAGAAGATAGATAAATCTTAAATAAATATTGGCAGCACAACTGTAAAAGCACTAGTTCTGGATTAATGGTATGTCAGGAAGTGATACTAGGCCATGTTGTTGTTGTTGTTGTCTTCAGTCCTGAGACTGGTTTGATGCAGCTCTCCATGCTACTCTATCCTGTGCAAGCTTCTTAATCTCCCAGTACCTACTGCAACCTACATCCTTCTGAATCTGCTTAGTGTATTCATCTCTTGGTCTCCCCCTACAATTTTTACCCTCCACACTGCCTTCCAATACTAAATTGGTGATCCCTTGATGCCTCAGAACATGTCCTACCAACCGATCCCTTCTTCTGGTCAAGTTGTGCCACAACCTTCTCTTCTCCCCAATCCTATTCAATACTTCCTCATTAGTTATGTGATCTACCCATCTAATCTTCAGCATTCTTCTGTAGCACCACATTTCAAAAGCTTCTATTCTCTTCTTGTCCAAACTATTTACCGTCCATGTTTCACTTCCATACATGGCTACACTCCATACAAATACTTTCACAAATGACTTCCTGACACTTAAATCTATACTCGATGTTAACAAATTTCTCTTCTTCAGAAACGCTTTCCTTGCCATTGCCAGTCTACATTTTATATCCTCTCTACTTCGACCATCATCAGTTATTTTGCTCCCCAAATAGCAAAACTCCTTTACTACTTTAAGTGTCTCATCTCCTAATCTAATACCCTCAGCATCACCCGACTTAATTCGACTACATTCCATTATCCTCGTTTTGCTTTTGTTGATGTTCATCTTATATCCTCCCTTCAAGACACCATCCATTCCGTTCAATTGCTCTTCCAAGTCCTTTGCTGTCTCTGACAGAATTACAATGTCATCGGCACACCTCAAAGTTTTTGTTTCTTCTCCATGGATTTTAATACCTACTCCAAATTTTTCTTTTGTTTCCTTTACTGCTTGCTCAATATACAGATTGAATAACATTGGGGAGAGGCTACAGCCCTGTCTCACTCCCTTCCCAACCGCTGCTTCCCTCTCATGCCCCTCGACTCTTATAACTGCCATCTGGTTTCTGTACAAATTGTAAATAGCCTTTCGCTCCCTGTATTTTACCCCTGCCACCTTTAGAATTTGAAAGAGAGTATTCCAATCAACATTGTCAAAAGCTTTCTCTAAGTCTACAAATGCTAGAAACATAGGTTTGCCTTTCCTTAATCTTTCTTCTAAGATAAGTCGTAAGGTCAGTATTGCCTCACGTGTTCCAGTATTTCTACGGAATCCAAACTGATCTTCCCCGAGGTCAGCTTCTACTAGTTTTTCCATTCGTCTGTAAAGAATTCGTGTTAGTATTTTGCAGCTGTGGCTTATTAAACTGATTGTTCGGTAATTTTCACATCTGTCAACACCTGCTTTCTTTGGGATTGGAATGATTATATTCTTCTTGAAGTCTGAGGGTATTTCGCCTGTTTCATACATCTTGCTCACCAGATGGTAGAGTTTTGTCAGGACTGGCTCTCCCAAGGCCGTCAGTAGTTCTACTGGAATGTTGTCTACTCCGGGGGCCTTGTTTCGACTCAGGTCTTTCAGTGCTCTGTCAAACTCTTCACGCAGTATCGTATCTCCTATTTCATCTTCATCTACATCCTCTTCCATTTCCATAATATTGTCCTCTAGGCCATAATCTTCTGCAAACTGTAGGCATCATACATGCCAGCTGTCTTACACTAGGATATAAATTAAGGAAGCTGGCAATCAAATCTTTGAAAGCATATACCCTTGTTATCATGAATGACAGAATGATCAGGTAGTGAGGCAGATAATTTGCAGAAAGTCAATTTCACATTCATATGGAGACATTAGCAGCCAACCATCTCTGTTAAATCGTATTCATTTCTAAATTCACATAGGTCTCATAGTTAGCATTCTACAAAAATCTTAATTAAAGTCTTTGTTGAGAGACACATATACCCCATCTTCTTCTACTTTTTATTTGTGTTTTACCCATCTAGGACAGGCCACACTGTATTTAAGTTTGACAAAAGTATTTTTATTTAACTTTGCGTCTGGAACCCTTCCGTGATACTACAATCATCATTTCCTCTGAGAGTGTGATCGCATTTCAGCTGTTTGTTTATCATGTATCTGGGATAGAAGGCGAGGGCTAACCTAGCATTTTCCTAAATGAGTGTGGGAAACCACCTAGAAACCACACTCAGGCTGACTGGTGTGCCAACCCCAGTTGTCAGTTTGCTGTGCAGATTTGATCTTGGTCTGGCTCGGTTTCCTGTCCCATAAGCTAGTGCACAGCACATTATGCTATACTGGCAGGTCAGACACATATACCACATAAAAAGATGTGTTGTAGTTCTGTTACAATAAATGCCCACACAAAAATGGTGAATATTTCAAACAGCAAGTTATGAGTTACTTTGTTTTAGAGCTTACAGAATTTGTATTTTAGACGTGTATCATTACTCTACAGAAATTATATGTATCTCACTCCAGAAGTGTCTCCATTCTGAATGATAATTTGAAAACTGTGAGAATGAAAACTTATGTGACATGTTCTTCATGCTGTAAGCTTCTAATACCTTTGCCCCATATAATTGCACGATCATCAAGAAAATACTGATCATCCTTAACTGTGCGTCTGTCACCACTGACAACTACTTTCCACTCAGCATGTGCTTTTCCTCTCAGGACAACACGAACAGCTGAAAAAAAGAAAAATATAGATATTGTGGCATTACAGATTACTCACAACATAGACACAGTCCTCTTTTTGCATTTAACATGTGAAAATACATAAATAAATTGTTTGCTGTAAGTGACTTTTGAAATGTAATGTGAAAAGGGGTAAGTGATAGATACTGAAATATCATTTTGTGAAATAAAAAGAGGAAATATATGTTTTTTGCTTTTAAACAGAAGTTGAATGAGAACATATTCACCTAAGCAATGCAGAGATATATATATTATGCAAAAAACTCAAATGGTTTATTGGTTTAATACATTTTCAGAATAATGGAAGTATGTATTTATACAGAAATGATGTTGCAATTTTGAAGAAAAATTGCTTCTAGCTTTATAAACACCCCTATTTTTTTCCACAGTGCAAGAAACAGAAAATCTGGTTACAGAGTGTAACATTTTAGGATTCAGTAGCATGTACAGAATGGTGTTTCAAAGAAAATTAATTTCCAATCCACTGCTCATAGCATCATTTCTGTTGCTTTTTTAAAAAAAAAAAAAAAAAAAAAAAAGAAATAAATAAAATGCAATGCATTATCTGTTGTACTAAATATTACCACTTGCATAACATTAACTTACCCCTTAGTTTGAAATTTTCAATTGTATCAAGTACAACATGTCCTGCCAGGCTTTCACCGGCATAGTACATTTCTCGGTCCAAACGTATGTCAAATTCACGGATGTAATCCATAGTGGGTTATTTAGTTTTACCATAGTACTTTGAGTTCACCACCTAAAATGAATATACATACAGTTATTATGCTCAGTTAGGTGCACATTTACAGATGAATAATTTGCTGTAGATTTTCTACTTTTTTGAAAGTAAATACCAAAATATTCTCATGTTGTTTGTTTTCTGCTCAGTTACCACACATTAATATATATATATATATATATATATATATATATATATATATATATATATATATATATATATATATATATATTTGAAGTTGCCTTCGCAGGTCTGTCTGTATGTGCAGGCTTTGATCTGGTGTTCACTAATGTGTTTGCTAATTCACAAGGAAGGTTTTTGTATGCAATTTTTTAAATATTTTGTACAAACTGTCTGAATAATGATGAATTAAAGTTAAGATGTGAAAACAATTTCACTGCTACGTAGTGGCTCAGATTCGGTGTTACCCTGTGGCTCCCCTTTCCCCAGTTAGATAACTGGTTATGGACATGCAAGCCACCTAAGTGACACCCAACTGATTTCAATCATTTCAGAAAAACTGCATAGCCCAGAAACATGTCACTCCAAAACCTGTGGTTTTTTATTATTTTTGCATAGAGTAAAATGCAGTGTAGGATACAGCTTTACTTCATTTACAAAAAGAAAGTTTTGCTCTGGTGTAAGGAAAGGTGTCGTTGAGTGAGGATAAAATAGACAACATTTCTAGTTGATGTGATGAATGGCAGCTTGCACTAAATGTAGAAAATTTTAAGTTAATGTGAATGAGTAGGAAAAACAATCACATAACGTTTCAATACAGCTTTAGTAGTGGGCTACCTGAAACAGTCGCATCAATAAAATATCTAGGTGAGTGTTGCAAAATGATATGAAATGGCATGAGCACATAATGACAGTAGTAGGGAAAGTGAATGATTGACTCTGATTTACTGAGAGAATTTTAGGAAAGTGTGGTTCATCTGTGAAGGAGACCGTGTACAGAATACTAGCATGACCCATTCGTGAGTACTGTGCTAGCGTTTTGGATCCACACCAGGTCAGCTTCAAGCAAGACACAGAAACACCAGGTCATATTGAAAGAAGACATCAAATAAATTCATACGTGTGCTGTTCTTGTGAGTGGAACAGGAATGGAGATCACTAGCAGTGGTACAAGGTATTGTCTACCATGAACCATACGGTGGCTTGCAGACTATGTATGTAGATGCAGATGTATGTTGACAATGAGTGATTTTCAAGGTGTAATGCCAAAACAGATAAAAAGCAGACTTTTACAACCAAGTCATTCACCGGCGTAAACAATGTGTCGCACAGATGAGTGACTACGGAGAGTACTATCACTGTTGTCAAGTTCAATAGCCGCAGCTAGAACTTTGTGACCTTCCTTTGTCACTTATCTGAAATATCTGACCAAATCCTCGAACTTGTGGGCTCCTATGATCAATTTGAATCCAGTCAGCTCTATCCAGTCACTCATGATGACAGAAAGCACGCCTGAGACATGTACGGGTTGTGTCTACATTTCTGCAAGCGCGAATGCATAGGCTGATGTCACAATGCAGATGCAGTGGAGTGTTCAGTGACAGTGGGTGGTGTAGTGTACATCACCACAAAGTGCTAAAAATAAAGTAATGAAGACAAAAAAAACACTGATGGCTACGATTTTATGATTCACACACCAAAAATGTCGTTTGTTATTACGCTGAAAGGAGTTAGCTTGCAATACATTAGGCGATGTGTTTTTCGGTACTTGCTGTATAGGTACATCCAAACTTTGTCCGTTTCCTTTTTTTTTTTTTTTTTTTCTTTTTTCATTCTCTAGGTGGAGCAGGCTAGGTAAAGTCAGGTCCCTTTCAGCCAAATTTCAGGCGAGCCAGTAGTGAGGCAAACGGAGTCCCCATTGAGGTCGTTTGGAAGGTAATTTTCAGTTTCAGAATTTGCCTAACAACCAAGAGAAACCTCCTGAAAACCTTCGTCAGAACTGGGGGGAGGGGGGGGGAGGCTGGGAATCATTTTTATTTTAATTCTGGGGCAATATGTCCTAGACCAAAAACTGGCAGCCTGGTTAATGTAAAAGTGTATTTCAGAATGAGATTTTCACTCTGCAGTGTCTGCGAACCTAGCAGAACTAGCACTCCCGGAAGAAAGGATACTGTGGAGACATGACTTAGCTTTGGTTAGGTTAGGTTAGGTTAGGTTGGCAGAGCACTTGCCCGCGAAAGGCAAAGATCCCGAGTTCGAGTCTCGGTCCAGCACACAGTTTTAATCTGCCAGGAAGTTATATGAAAGTGCATTTCTTTATGAGACACTATCTGATCAACAACATCCGGTGGACACCTCTACTACGTAACGCAAATTCACCACTAGATGTCACGAGAGGGGACCCCCCGCCTTCTGTATAAAATTTTATGTTATCATTGAGATCAGTAACAGCTGAATGGGTCGGTCAGGAGAGCTGAGTGAATTAGAACGTGGGCTAGTCATTGCACGTCGCGTGAGTAATAAATCAGCCGGCCGCTGTGACCGAGCAGTTCTAAGCGCTTCAGTCCGGAACCGCGCTGCTGCTACGGTCGCAGGTTCAAAACCTGCCTCGGGCATGGATGTATGTGATGTCCTTAGGTTAGTTAGGTTTAAGTAATTCTAAGTCGAGGGGACTGTTGACCTCAGATGTTAATCCCATAGTGCTTTGAGCCGTTTGAACCATTTTGAAGTAATAAATCCATCAGGGATATTTCTTCCGTCCTAAAGCTGCCCAAATCGACTGTTGATGATGTGATTTTGAAGTGGAAATGTGAAGGAAGAACCACTGATAAAACAAGACAAGGCAAATCTCGTGAACAGACCGATGGGGGCCGTCGAGCATTGTGGCGGATGGTTGTGAAAAATCGCATGAAATCGGCGGAAGGAATCACTCATGAGTTGGAAAGTACTACCAACAATCCAGTTAGCACACGGAATTTGTGTATGGATTTGAAAAGAATGGGATACAATGATCTAGCAGCTCTTCATAAGCCACACATTTCCGTAGTCAATCCCAAGCGACTCTAGAAATTGTCTAAAGTGTGATGCCACTAGTCAGTGGATGACTGGAAATGATTTGGAATAATAAATCACATTACACCCTGTGGCAGTCCGATGTAAGAGTCTGGGTTTGCCAAATCCTCAGAGAACATTACCTGCCATCATGTGTATTGACTACAGTGAACTACAGAGTAGTTGGTGTTATGGTATGGGAGTGTCTTTCGTGATTCGGGTGTGGTCCCATAACTACCATTAAGAAAACGCTAAACGCAGAAGCATACGAACACATTTTAGAACATTGTGTACTGTGTCCAACAGAGGTACACTTCAGCAATGATGAGTGAATCAACATACAATGCACCATGTTATAAACCAACATCTGTCCACGGTTTGTGAACAATAACATTCCTGGAATGGACCGATCTACCCAGAGTCCCGATCTGAAGCCAATGGAACTGCTTTGGAATGAGCCAGAACGTCATCTTCGCTCCTGACAACAACATCCAATACACTAGCTTTTGTGGTTTCTGCTGTTGGGGATGAGGTGGCTGCTACTCCTCTACAGACATTTGGAAATCTTACTGAAAGTGTTTCCAGCAGGGTTCAAACCATTACAAAGGCGAAGGATGGACACACGTCATATTAATTTCTACTGGTTGCTTTCCTTATCAGGTGGTGTATATAGAATATAAAACCGATAAGCTGCTCGCCGTGTGTAGTGTACCTGTGTGGCTAGCGACTGCAGGCCGCTTCTTGCAGGTAAGGATGAGTAGAATGGTGTGCCTTCCATTGCCTAGAAGCCTCTGGAAGATGGAGAAATTGAACTCAACCTCAGAATTTGAAACAAGAATATTGACAAAAAATAGTGTCATTGAAAATAGCTCTCAAAACAGAACATTTTGTTACTAAAAAGTTGTTTTATATTTTCAATCCTTTCCTCAAAAACACCAAGAAACTCTTGTGGTAACGCGCCGAACCTCACCACACCACACCAGTCAACCGAACAGAACGAAAACTGTTGACAATAGGCAACGTAACTTTCATTTCCTCGCTGTTATTGTTATCACTCATGTAAACTACTGGCCATTAAAATTGCAACACCAAGAAGAAATGCAGATGATAAACGGGTAGTCAAAAAAAAAAAAAAAAAAAAAAAAGGCTCTGAGCACTATGGGACTTAACTTCTGAGGTCATCAGTCCCCTAGAACATAGAACTACTTAAACCTAACTAACCTAAGGACATTACACACATCCATGCCCGAGGCAGGATTCTATCCTGCGACCGTAGCGGTCGCACGGTTCCAGACTGTAGCGCCTTGAACCGCTCGGCCGCCCCGGCCGGCAAGTCGCTTTCAACGAACGGTCATTACGTAGATTCTTTGCATAAAAATCACACGTTTTACTACGAATTTCCTTCGCTAACATGTACTATGCAAAATTTTAAGTGCAATTCTGTTTTTCTAAGATTGATAATGCAAATAAACAACTGCAAGCTTTCAAGCTGACGTATAGTCTACATCTACAACTACATCTGCACTGTCCAGCACAGTAATGTGACCCCCTGTTAAAAGCATAAATAAACCACCTTGCAGTCCAAAAACAAAGGAAGTAGGTTACAGTACACTTGTTCGCCCACTGCTGGAATACTGCATACCGGTGTGGGATCCGTACCGGATAGGGTTGATAGAAGAGATAGAGAAGATCCAACGGAGAGCAGCGCGCTTCGATAGAAGATCATTTAGTATTCGCGAAAGCGTTACGAAGATGATAGATAAACTCCAGTGGAAGACTCTGCAGGAGAGACGCTCAGTAGCTTGGTTGAAGTTTCGGCCGGCTGGAGTAGCCGAGCGGTTCTAGGCGCTACAGTCTGGAACTGCGCGACCGCTACGGTCGCAGGTGCGAATCCTACCTCGGGCATGGACGTGTGTGATGTCCTTAGGTTAGTTAGGTTTAAGCAGTTCCAAGTTCTAGGGGACTGATGACCACAGCAGATAAGTCCCATAATGCTCAGAGCCATTTGAAGCATTTTTTTTTTTTTTTTTAAGTTTCGAGAACATACCGAGGAGTCAAGCAGTATATTGCTCCATCCTACTTATATCTCGCTAAGAGGCCATGAGGATAAAATCAGAGAGATTAGAGCCCACACAGAGGCATACCGACAATCTTTCTTTCCACGAACAATACGAGACTGGAATAGAAGGGAGAACCGATAGAGGTACTCAAGGTACCCTCCGCCACACACCGTCAGGTGGCTTGAGGAGTATAGATGTAGATGCAAAGCAGATCGCTGCGGTACATGTAATAAGAGAATCAGTGAGGCTCTGGAAGGTACCGACGGGGATCTGGAGCCACATCGACTACAGCGCTGTGGCTAGCTGCGCTAGGTTTATCGGTTGAGGCCCATGGAGCGTAAAGCCCGATCGAGCTGGTACAACAGATTCTTCATTAGGTTTAGACTGGGGAATCTGGCGACTAGGGGAGTACGATACACTTATCCTGGCGATCTTCGAACCACGTATCTACACTGTAAGCTGTGTAACACGATGTAGTGTCCCGCTGCTAGATGTCATATTGCTGTGGAAAAACAAACTACATGAAGGAGTGGACATGGTCTCCAAGCACAGATGCATACTTGTGTAGATCCATTGTGCCTTACAGAATGACGAGGGAACGTCACGAAAACATTCCCCAGACCATAACGCTTCCTCCTCTGGCCTGGACCCTTCCGATGATTGTTGCTTGGGCATACATTCAAAGATCATCGGTCCGATGGAGCATAAAACGTGATTCGTCTGAAAAGGCCACCTGTTGCCACATATTGGACATCCAGTTACGATAATGGCGTCCAAATTCAAGCATTCGTCGCCAATGAGCAGCAGTCGGCATGGATTGCGTGGAGAAGTTGCATGCTGTAAAGGCCCATACGCAGCAACGTTCGCTGTGACACTGTTCCTAGTCCCTTGGTTCATCCGGGCGGTGAGTTACTCAACAGTTGCACGTCTGTTCGCCCGTACACATCTCCGCAGCCGTCGTTCACCCCTGCCATCTATAGCCCGTGGTGCAGAACATATGCCTCGGCGCCAGTTTTGGTTCAAAATGGCTCAAAGGGCTCTGAGCACTATGGGACTTAACATCTGAGGTCATCAGCTCCCTAGACTTAGAACTACTTAAACCTAACTAACCTAAGGACATCACACACATCCATGTCCGAGGCAGGATTCGTACCTGCGACCGTAGCAGGCGCGTGGTTCCGGACCGAAGCGCCTAGAACCACTCGGTCACAGCGGCCGGCGCCAGTTTTGGATAGGGCCATTTTGAGACGCTCAGCGTACTTCACACACGGTAGCACGTGAACAGTTTAGAAACCTAATCGTTTCGGAAATGCTTCCACCCTTGGCCCGAAAGCCAACGACTGTACCCTTTTGCAAATCTGATAAATTTCTCCGTTTCTGCATTTTGGCGACTCCACTATTTTCCGTATCCCTCCGACACGCTTTGTATAGCCTAGGGTCTAGCACTAGTTATAACTTTGCTTCCGCCGTTTGCCGATAGGTGGCGACAACGGCAAGTAGCGATCTAAAGAAACGGATCGCAGACGTCAGGCAGTTAGCTAGGACCTCGGTCAACATAACCTCATTCAAACATTAGTCGATTTGTGTCTGCATCATAAAGTTGTTCTTGATTGAAAATGTCAGTTTACGAGCCTAATTCTCGTCATTTGCAGGAGGTGTTACTGTTTCTTTTTCAGTATGAAGAAAAGCATCTGAGTCTCATCGAATGTTCTCAAGTTCCTATGGTAAGGACGCTACTGGTGAAAGAACGTGTCGTGAGTGGTTTCAACGCTTCAAGAACAGTGATTTTAACGTCATATACCGGCGTAGTGGTGGAAGAGAGAATATTTTCGAAGATGCAGAATTTGAGACGAAGCTGAGTGAAGGCTCGCGTCAGACTCAGGAAGAATTGGCACGATTTGTGGGAGTGACACAGCAAGCCATTTCAAAACGTCTCAAGACTATGGGCATGACTGAGAAAGAAGGAACTTGGGTCCCGTGTGAGCTGAAACCAATAGACATTGAACGGCGTTTATGTGTTTGTGAACAGTTGCTTCAGAGGTAAAAACGGTAGGGATTTCTGTATCGCATTGTGACCGGGGACGAAAAATGGGTTCATTAAGATAACCACAAACGCTAAAAATCATGGGGATGTCCCGGCTATGCTTCCACGTCGACGGCCAAACCGAATATTCACGGCTCCGAGATCATGCTCTGCATTTGGTGGGACCAGTTCGGCGTCGTATACTATGAGGTGTTAAAACCAAGTGAAACAATCAAAGGTGCTCGTTATCGAACGCAGTTAATGCGTTTTAGCAGAGCATTAAAAGACAAATGGCCGCAATACAGTGAGAGGCACGATAAAGTGATTTTGTAGCACGACAACGTTCGACCCCACGTTGCAAAAGAGGTCAACACGTACTTGGAAATGTCAAAATGGGAAGTCCTACCCCACCCGCCGTATTCTCCAGACATTGCTCCCTCTGACTGTCACCTGTTTAGATCAATGGCGCATGGCCTGGCTGACCAACACTTCCGATCTCACGAAGAAGTTACAAATTGGATCGATTCGTGGATCACTTCAAAAGATGAACAATTTTTTCGACGCGGGATTCGTACACTGCCCGAAAGATTGGAGAAAGCAGTGGCCAGCGATGGAAAATACTTTGAATGATACATGTGTAACCAATTTGTCTCATTAAAGCCTCAAATGTTGGGGGAAAACGGCGGAAACAAAGTTGTACACCTTCTACTAATATGAGGTAGCAATCGACTGTCATAGCAGATCTTTTTGAAGAAAGATTAAGCTTCAGAGCGCACGTCTGTTGGTTTTCTGTCAGTACAAAATTGTTAAGGCTTTCATGTCTACGTGTTGACAAATTCCCTATTAGCTTCTGTCTCGGGTTCTTCGGCCGACGTTCGTCTGATGATTTTACTGAAGTTTCGCCAGTGCGAGTGACTGGCATTGTCAAAGCTTCACCCTCCATTTACCACTGGCAATGGAGGGTGAAGCTCTGACAATGCCAGCCACTCGTGCTGGCGAAACGTCAGTAAGATCATCAGACGCACGTCGGCCGAAGAACCCGAGACAAAAGCCAATAGGCAGTTTTTCTGTCAGTGTTATGGAAAATTCTTTGATTAGTCTTCTTGATAGTTTTCACATAAAAAGGTGTGAAATAACTGTCATATGTCATTAATTTTTTACTGGTCAGGTAATTTTGCACAAACTTTGTCTCGTGTGTTCATTACCTGTAAGTGGGGCTCCTACTCGATGACAGTCTGCAGCAAACATGCAACATGTTCACTGTTATTATCCTAGACAGGCCGATGTTTCGACATTTCTGAAATTCTTTGGAGACGTTCTCATGAAATAATGAAAATTCTCATCCCGCTGCCGGAGCGAAGCAATACTCTGAAAATAAAAAAGAAAAACAGTTAAATGCAACAGTGACTACAATCCAGTTACATTAGGGTAAAAATGCATACCACCACATATGGCAAAGACTATTGAGCATAATAGCTAAGAACGATGTCGTAGACAATATCAATTTAGCACTAGAAACCTCTTGCAATAAAAGTCATGTAATGATGGGTGTGACCCGAATGCAAAGATCTACATCTACATCTACATCTACATCCATACCCCGCAAGCCAACTGACGGTGTGTGGCGGAGGGTACCTTCAGTACCTCTATCGGTTCTCCCTTCTATTCCAGTCTCGTATTGTTCGTGGAAAGGAGGATTGTCGGTATACCTCTGTGTGGGCTCTAATCTCTCTGATTTTATCCTCATGGTCTCTTCGCGAGATATACGTAGGAGGGAGCAATATACTGCTTGACTCTTCGGTGAAGGTATGTTCTCGAAACTTTGACAAAAGCCCGTACCGAGCTACTGAGCGTCTCTCCTGCAGAGTCTTCCACTGGAGTTTATCTATCATCTCCGTAACGCTTTCGCGATTACTAAATGATCCTGTAACGAAGCGCGCTGCTCTCCGTTGGATCTTCTCTATGTCTTGTATCAACCCTATCTGGTACGGATCCCACACTGCTGAGCAGTATTCAAGCAGTGGGCGAACAAGCGTACTGTAACCTACTTCCTTTGTTTTCGGATTGCATTTCCTTAGGATTCTTCCAATGAATCTCAGTCTGGCATCTGCTTTACCGACAATCAACATTATATGATCATTCCATTTTAAATCACTCCTAATGCGTACTCCCAGATAATTTATGGTATTAACTGCTTCCAGTTGCTGACCTCCTATTTTGTAGCTAAATGATAAAGGATCTATCTTTCTGTGTATTCGCAGCACATTACACTTGTCTACATTGAGATTCAGTTGCCATTCCCTGCACCATGCGTCAATTCGCTGCAGATCCTCCTGCATTTCAGTACAATTTTCCATTGTTACAACCTCTCGATACACCACAGCATCATCTGCAAAAAGCCTCAGTGAACTTCCGATGTCATCCACCAGGTCATTTATGTATATTGTGAATAGCAACGGTCCCATGACACTCCCCTGCGGCACACCTGAAATTACTCTTACTTCGGAAGACTTCTCTCCATTGAGAATAACATGCTGCGTCCTGTTATCTAGGAACTCCTCAATCCAATCACACAATTGGTCTGATAGTCCATATGCTCTTACTTTGTTCAATAAACGACTGTGGGGAACTGTATCGAACGCCTTGCGGAAGTCAAGAAACACGGCATCTACCTGTGAACCCGTGGCCCTCTGAGTCTCGTGGACGAATAGCGCGAGCTGGGTTTCACATGACCGTCTTTTTCGAAACCCATGCTGATTCCTACAGAGTAGATTTCTAGTCTCCAGAAAAGTCATTATACTCGAACACAATACGTGTTCCAAAATTCTACAACTGATCGACGTTAGAGATATAGGTCTATAGTTCTGCACTTCTGTTCGACGTCCCTTCTTGAAAACGGGGATGACCTGTGCCCTTTTCCAATCCTTTGGAACGCTACGCTCTTCTAGAGACCTACGGTACACCGCTGCAAGAAGGGGGGCAAGTTCCTTCGCGTACTCTGTGTAAAATTGAACTGGTATCCCATCAGGTCCAGAGGCCTTTCCTCTTTTGAGCGATTTTAATTGTTTCTCTATCCCTCTGTCGTCTATTTCGATATCTACCATTTTGTCATCTGTGCGACAATCTAGAGAAGGAACTACAGTGCAATCTTCCTCTGTGAAACAACTTTGGAAAAAGACATTTAGTATTTCGGCCTTTAGTCTGTCATCCTCTGTTTCAGTACCATTTTGGTCACAGAGTGTCTGGACATTTTGTTTTGATCCACCTACCGCTTTGACATAAGACCAAAATTTCTTAGGATTTTCTGCCAAGTCAGTACATAGAACTTTACTTTCGAATTCATTGAACGCCTCTCGCATAGCTCTCTTCACACTACATTTCGCTTCGCGTAATTTTTGTTTGTCTGCAAGGCTTTGGCTATGTTTATGTTTGCTGTGAAGTTCCCTTTGCTTCCGCAGCAGTTTTCTAACTCGGTTGTTGAACCACGGTGGCTCTTTTCCATCTCTTACGATCTTGCTTGGCACATACTCATCTAACGCATATTGTACGATGGTTTTGAACTTTGTCCACTGATCCTCAACACTATCAGTACTTGAGACAAAACTTTTGTGTTGAGCCAACAGGTACTCTGAAATCTGCTTTTTGTCACTTTTTCTAAACAGAAAAATCTTCCTACCCTTTTTAATATTCCTATTTACGGCTGAAATCATCGATGCCGTAACCGCTTTATGATCGCTGATTCCCTGTTCTGCGTTAACTTTTTCAAATAGTTCGGGTCTGTTTGTCACCAGAAGGTCTAATATGTTATCGCCACGAGTCGGTTCTCTGTTTAACTGCTCAAGGTAGTTTTCAGATAAAGCACTTAAAAAAATTTCACTGGATTCTTTGTCCCTGCCACCCGTTATGAACGTCTGAGTCTCCCAGTCTATATCCGGCAAATTAAAATCTCCACCCAGAACTATAACATGGTGGGGAAATCTACTCGAAATATTTTCCAAATTATCCTTCAGGTGCTCAGCCACAACAGCTGCTGAGCCAGGGGGCCTATAGAGACATGCAATTACCATGTCTGAGCCTGCTTTAACCGCGACCTTCACCCAAATCATTTCACA
Source organism: Schistocerca cancellata (assembly GCF_023864275.1). Classification (NCBI taxonomy): domain Eukaryota; kingdom Metazoa; phylum Arthropoda; class Insecta; order Orthoptera; family Acrididae; genus Schistocerca; species Schistocerca cancellata. The sequence goes on from NC_064629.1 coordinate 731,352,683, forward strand.
TTTCGGATCTCCGTCAATTTCCTTCGATACTATTGCACTTCTTACCGCTATAAACACGCCTCCCCCTTCACTGTTCAGCCTGTCTCTGCGGTATACATTCCAATCTGAGTTTAGGATTTCGTTACTGTTTACGTCTGGTTTCAGCCAACTTTCTGTCCCTAGTACTATATGGGCGTTGTGATCGTTTATTAATGAGAGCAGTTCTGGGACCTTTCTATAGACGCTCCTGCAGTTTACTATTAGCACATTAATATTGTTATTCCCTGTTGCATTTTGCCTACTCCTATCTTGCCGCGTCTCAGGAGGCGTCTTGTCGGGCCTAGGGAGGGGATTCTCTAACCTAAAAAACCCCCATGTGCACGCCACACGTACTCCGCTACCCTTGTAGCCGCTTCCGGCGTGTAGTGCACGCCTGACCTATTCAGGGGGACCCTACATTTCTCCACCCGATAGCGGAGGTCGAGAAATTTGCACCCCAGATCTCCGCAGAATCGTCTGAGCCTCTGGTTTAAGCCTTCCACTCGGCTCCAAACCAGAGGACCGCGATCGGTTCTGGGAACGATACTACAAATAGTTAGCTCTGATTCCACCCCGCGAGCGAGGCTTTCCGCCTTCACCAATTCCGCCAACCGCCTGTACGAACTGAGGATGACCTCTGAACCCAGACGGCAGGAGTCATTGGTGCCGACATGAGCAACAATTTGCAGTCGGGTGCACCCAGTGCTCTCTATCGCCGCCGGTAGGGTCTCCTCCACATCTCGGATGAGACCCCCCGGCAAGCAGACAGAGTGAACACTGGCCTTCTTCCCCGACCTTCTCGCTATTTCCCTAAGGGGCTCCATCACCCGCCTAACGTTGGAGCTCCCAATAACTAATAAACCACTCCCCCCGTGTGCCTGCTCGGACCTTGCTGAAGGAGTAGCCACATGTCCCCTCACAGGCAGAGCGGGCGATGCCACACGGCCAGCCTCCACATTGACCTTCCGCCTCGTGCGCCGCGAACGCCGCTGAACCCGCCACTCCCCTTGGGGAGAGGGTGGCCCAACCGCGCCCGGTACCCGCGAAGATGTCTCGACAGCAGGGACAGTGGGTGAAGCATGTAACACCTGGGGTGTACCTTGCGACGCACCAGACTCCCCACTGCCGCTACACTCCGAGGCAGCAGCCTGAAGACGGCTGACCGCGGCCATCAACACGCTCAGCTGTTCGCGAACAGTGGCCAGCTCCTCCTGCGTCCGTACACAGCAGTCACACATCCTATCCATCCTAAGGAAACAATTTACTGAAGAGAGTTAATCAACCTTTAACTAGACTGCTAATTCACTAAAGGCGGCTGCTTATTCACTAAACTGTGGTTGCTAGCCACTTCTTGTAGAAAACAATGAAAATAGCACTACCTGTCTCTGGACTGTATTGAAAACAAACTCTAGCACTACTGGCACTATGGTTGACTACAGGGACTCTCTCTGACTGTATTCAAAACAAACACGAAATCTATGGAACACTATTAAGAGCACTCGAAAAATAAAGCTTCCTAAAAGCAAATACACACGGAAGAAGAAGTGACAAGTAAGAAAAATACAGTTAATACTTAAATTAAGGTAGCTCGCTGCACAGCAGACGTGAAGCAGACAGCAGTTACGACGACATACAGAAAAAATGAAGCTTCGTATGTGGGTTTATGAACTAGTTTTAGTTTTTTCCTACATAGTGTTCATTCATTTGATAGAAAAACATTTATTCTAACTTCGTAGAAATGTTCCGCCTGCTCGCTCAACAACTACTTCATTGACTCTTAAATCCAGGGGGCAAATCCTCCCCTTAAAATAATTTGTGGTAAAAGCTTTATGTTATTACATTGCTCAAGTTCCAAATTTCTCAACTAACTTTCAGAGAATAAATTAGCATAAAACTGAATCTCCAAAATGCAAGTAATTCTAAGGAATTGTAAACTATGTTTAACATAGGATATTTTTCAGCTGCTTGCGTGAGGCTCCCCACACGAATGAGCTTGCAACTTGAGAGCCAGCTCATGTAGATGGGCTAGCTGCCTGACCACCTGCAAAGGATATTCGATGCACAGAAAGTCGACCATTCACGGGATAACCGTTCCTGCTGCCAAAAAATTAGACACGGTTCGTCAGTCCATTGGTACAAGGGGAAATCGCTGCAAGCTAAGGCAGGATTCGATATTTCTAGATTTCCGAAAACCATTTGAAATGGTGTTCCATTGCAGACTGTTAACGAAGGTACGAGTATGTGGAATACACTCCTGGAAATGGAAAAAAGAACACATTGACACCGGTGTGTCAGACCCACCATACTTGCTCCGGACACTGCGAGAGGGCTGTACAAGCAATGATCACACGCACGGCACAGCGGACACACCAGGAACCGCGGTGTTGGCCGTCGAATGGCGCTAGCTGCGCAGCATTTGTGCACCGCCGCCGTCAGTGTCAGCCAGTTTGCCGTGGCATACGGAGCTCCATCGCAGTCTTTAACACTGGTAGCATGCCGCGACAGCGTGGACGTGAACCGTATGTGCAGTTGACGGACTTGGAGCGAGGGCGTATAGTGGGCATGCGGGAGGCCGGGTGGACGTACCGCCGAATTGCTCAACACGTGGGGCGTGAGGTCTCCACAATACATCGATGTTGTCGCCAGTGGTCGGCGGAAGGTGCACGTGCCCGTCGACCTGGGACCGGACCGCAGCGACGCACGGATGCACGCCAAGACCGTAGGATCCTACGCAGTGCCGTAGGGGACCGCACCGCCACTTCCCAGCAAATTAGGGACACTGTTGCTCCTGGGGTATCGGCGAGGACCATTCGCAACCGTCTCCATGAAGCTGGGCTACGGTCCCGCACACCGTTAGGCCGTCTTCCGCTCACGCCCCAACATCGTGCAGCCCGCCTCCAGTGGTGTCGCGACAGGCGTGAATGGAGGGACGAATGGAGACGTGTCGTCTTCAGCGATGAGAGTCGCTTCTGCCTTGGTGCCAATGATGGTCGTATGCGTGTTTGGCGCCGTGCAGGTGAGCGCCACAATCAGGACTGCATACGACCGAGGCACACAGGGCCAACACCCGGCATCATGGTGTGGGGAGCGATCTCCTACACTGGCCGTACACCACTGGTGATCGTCGAGGGGACACTGAATAGTGCACGGTACATCCAAACCGTCATCGAACCCATCGTTCTACCATTCCGAGACCGGCAAGGGAACTTGCTGTTCCAACAGGACAATGCACGTCCGCATGTATCCCGTGCCACCCAACGTGCTCTAGAAGGTGTAAGTCAACTACCCTGGCCAGCAAGATCTCCGGATCTGTCCCCCATTGAGCATGTTTGGGACTGGATGAAGCGTCGTCTCACGTGGTCTGCACGTCCAGCACGAACGCTGGTCCAACTGAGGCGCCAGGTGGAAATGGCATGGCAAGCCGTTCCACAGGACTACATCCAGCATCTCTACGATCGTCTCCATGGGAGAATAGCAGCCTGCATTGCTGCGAAAAGTGGATATACACTGTACTAGTGCCGACATTGTGCATGCTCTGTTGCCTGTGTCTATGTGCCTGTGGTTCTGTCAGTGTGATCATGTGATGTATCTGACCCCAGGAATGTGTCAATAAAGTTTCCCCTTCCTGGGACAATGAATTCACGGTGTTCTTATTTCAATTTCCAGGAGTGTATGTTCACAGACATGCGAGTGGCTCCAAGACGTCGTAAGTAATAGAACATAGTACGTTGTCCTCGATAGCGAGTGTTCATTAGAGACAAAGGTATTGTCAGGAGTGTCCCAGGAAAGTGTGATAGGACTGTTATTACTTTCTGTATACGTAAATGATCTGATGGACATGGTGTGCAGCAATCTGAAGTTGTTTGCTGATGATGCTGTGGAGAACGGAAAGGTGGCGAAGTTTAGTGACTATAGGAGGATACAAAATGACATAGGTAAAATTTCCAGTTCAAGGGATTAATGGCAGCTACCTCTAAATGTAGAAAAAATGCAAATTAATGCGGATGAGTAGGAAAAACAAATGCGTGAAGTTCGGATACAGCATTAGTAGTGTTCTTGACACAGTCACGTCGTTTAAATATCTTTCGTAGCGTTGCAAAGCGATATGAAATGGAATGAGCATGTGAGTATTGTGGTAGGGAAGGTCCTGTCCCATTCTCTTCTCAACCACTGTTTTCCTTTCATGCCCTTCGATTCTTATAACTGTCGTCTGGTTTCTAAAAATGGCTCTGAGCACTATGGGACTTAACTACTGAGGTCATCAGTCCCCTAGAACTTAGAACTACTTAAACCTGACTAACCTAAGGACATCACACACATCCATGCCCGAGGCAGGATTCGAACCTGCAACCGTAGCGGTCACGCGGTTCCAAACTGACGCGCTTAGAACCGCACGGCCACACCGGCCGGCGTCTGGTTTTTGTACAAGCTGTAAATAACTTTTCGCTCCCTGTAATTAACTCCTGTTACCTTCAGAAATTTAAAGGGTGTATCCCAGTCAAGATTGTCAAAAGCTTTCTCCAAATCTACAAATTCTACAAACGTAGGTTTACCTTTCTTTAACCCACGATCTAAGATAAGCTGTAGTTTCATTATTGCCTCGTGCGTTCCAACATTTCACCTGGATCCAATGTGATCTATCCCGAGGTGGGCTTCTACCAGTTTTTCCAATCTTCTGTAAATCATACTCATCAGCACTTTGTAACTATGATTTATTAAAGTCATAGTTCGGTAATACTCATACCTATCAGCGCCCGATTTCTTTGGAACTCTTCCCTTTCTATTGCCTTCAACTTCATTTCCCTTGTACAGCCCCTCTACGTATTACTTCCGCATTACAGCTTTCCCTTCTTTGCTTAGAACTGGTTTTCCATCTGAGCACTTGATATTCACACGACAGCCTCTCCATTCTCCAAAGACTCTCTAAATTTTCCCATAGTTATACACGGTTCCATAGGCCTACATTCATCCTCTAGCCACTCGTGCTTAGCAATTTTGCACTTCCTAATAATCTCATTTCTCAGACGTTTGTATTTCCTTTCGCCTGATCTATTTGCTGTTTATATATATATATATATATATATATATATATATTCTCCCTTCATCAATTAAATTCAATATCTCCTGTGTTATTCGAGGATTTTTACTAGACCTTGTTTTTTAACTATTTGAGCCCCTGATGCCTTCATTATGTCATCTCACAAAACTCTCCATTGGCCTTGTACTGTATTCTTTTCTGTATTTTCAGTCAATCGTTGCCTAAAGCCCGCTTTGAAATTCTCAACGACGTCTGGTTCTTTCAACTTAAACAGGTCAAACTCCTCAATTTCTTATCTTTTTGCAAATTCTTCCATTTTAATCTACAGTTAATAAACAATAAATTATGGTGAGAGTTCACATCTGCTCCTGAAAATATCCCTGAGTTTAAAATCTGGCTGCGAAATTTTTGTCTTACCGATATACAGGGTGAATCATCTAAAATTTGCATCGGTAATGGAAATTGCTATTGATGCGCCTTTTTTAAAGAATGGATCGGTAGTTATGGGCTCGTATTATTAGCCAATCATTACTCAAAAAGTGTACTTTTTGTGCAAGCATACACTTTTTTAAATTGAGCAATGCCTACTGACATTAACAAACTAAAAGTAGTGTAAATTAGAATATCAGTGGCGTTTGTTGCAGGATTCTAGTGCGAGTCGTTAACGACGTATCATATATTGTAAAGTTTCCACATCGACAATTGTTTGTGCCATTTAACCTGCGTAGTTGCTATGTACGATGTTGTTACGTTTGCTTGCAGTGTGCTTGTGTGATCTTTGAGTGCATTGCTACTTGTTAGTTAGTTGGTGTGACAATCCAAGCAGTTGGTGGTGAGTGGACGATGGGATTTACCAATGAAGGAAAAGACGACATGCTCACGGTGTATGGAGTGTGTAGGAAGAATGCAGTTCGTTTATGTACGGTGTATACGGCAAGATATCCCAATAGACGTCAAGCATCTCGGCAGTTGCCTGCCAACCTCGTCAACCAGTTACGTGAAAGTAGTAGTGTAGCACCTAGGCCGGCCGGGGTGGCCGAGCGGTTCTAGGCGCTACAGTCTGGAACCGCGCAATTGCTACGGACACAGGTTCGAATCTTGCCTCGGGCATGGATGTCCTTAGAACTACTTAAACCTAACTAACCTAAGGACATCACACACATCCATGCCCGAGGCAGGATTCGAACCTGCGACCGTAGCGGTCGCGCGGTTCCAGACTGAAGCGCCTAGAACCTCTCGGTCACACCGGCCGGCGACTCGCACTAGAGTCTTGCAGCAAACACCACTGACATTCTAATTTAGCCTACTTTTAGTTTATTAATAACAATAGGCATTGTTCCATTTAAAAGTGTATGTTTGCACAAAAATACATTTTTAAGTAGTATTACAATCTGTTGATTCGCTAACAATACGAGCCCTGACTACCAATCCATTCTGTGAACATCGCACATCAATAGTACTTTCCATTTCCGCAATATTTGCGGTACAAGTTTAAGCTGACTGACCCTGTATAATCAGTCTGGAATCACCGATTGTGTTCATGTCTTCTCCACATATACATCCTCCTTTCGTGATTCTTAAACAAAGTGTTAGCAAAAATTAAATTATGCTCTGTGTAAAATTCTACCATGCGGCTGTTCCTTTCATTCTTTGGCCCCAGTACATATTCTCCTAATATTTTTCCTTCTCTTCCTCTACCTAGTACCGAATTCCATTTACACATCAAACTTAAGTATTCCTCTCCATTAACTATCTGAATAATTTCTTTTATCTCATCATGGATTCTTTCAATCTCTTCATAATCTGAGGAGCTGATTGGCATATAAACTTGTACTAATGTTTGTTATTAGTATTAGATTATAGTTTTAGAGCGCAAATCAGCTATGGTCATAAGCGCCCAGTCTGTGGCTTTGTGAAGGGTAAAAACAGGAATATAAATTGGCAACAATGGGAGCGAAACTCAAGGAGGAGGGAGACCAAAAACGGAAGGAAATCTTAGAAAAGTGCTTTTGAATGGGGGTTGTTTTCTCCAAAAAGAGCTTCAAATGACATTTATAAACTCAAGGACGCGATCGGCTGAGCGCGCGTCATCTGCTAAAAGGGAATATATATCAGTCGACAGCTGTAAACGGGCGAGTAGCGGATTAAAATAGGGGCACTGACGTAAAAGGTGTCTCACCGTCCATAATTGAGAGCAGTGCGGACAAAGCGGATGAGGATCGCCACTTAAAAGACGTCGATGGCTAAAAAGGCAGTGCCCAATCCAGAGTCTGGTTAAAATTGCCTCCTCTCGACGACGAGGCCGGGAGGAAGAGGTCCAAGCACAGGGAAGAGGTTTTATGTGCCGTAATTTATTATCCTGAAGTGCAGACCAATGTGTGTGCCATAAAAGACACGACGGCATAAAACGCTCTGTAGATCGGCAAAGGGAACCTTGCGAACAGCGGGCCGAGGAAGAGACAGCAGCCTTTGCCGCTATATCGGCTGCCTCGTTTCGGCGTATACCAATATGCTCTGGGATCCAGAGGAATGCCACAGAGATGCACCCAAAGTGGAGCATATGGAGGCAGTCCTGAATCCGGTGGACCAGAGGGTGGACAGGATAAAGAGCTAGGAGGTTGAGAAGAGAGCTGAGCGAATCCGAGCAGATAACATACCGTAGCCGCTGGTGGCGACGGATGTATTGGACAGCATGGAGAACAGCGTAAAGCTCCGCAGTAAAAACCGAACACTGATTGGGAAGCCGAAATCTAATAGGGGTGGCGTCAATAATATAGGCACTCCCGACACCAGAGGTGGTCTTGGAGCCGTCAGTGTAAATAAATGTGACATCCTCAATTTCTGCGTATAGAGCAGCAAATGCCTGACGACATACTATAGGGAGGGTACTATCCTTGGGAAGCTGACAAAGGTCACGGAGAAGGCAGGTCCGGGACCGAAGCCACGGTAGTGTCGTACCCCCACTTGTCAAGAAAGTTTTAGGAAATTGGAAGGAAAGTGACTGTAGCAGTTGACGGAAGCAAACTCCCAGTGGTAGTCGAAAGGAAGGGCTGACTGCATACGCTAAATCCAAGGAGGCATCGAAAAAAAGGGCACGGGTCAGATGAGCAGGCATGGAAGACAGATGACTGGCGTAACGACTCAGAAGGACAGCTCGCCGATTGGACAGCGGAGGTTCAGCAGCCTCAGCATAAAGGCTATCCACGGGGCTAGTGTAAAAAGCTCCAGACGATAAAAGCAATCCATGGTGGTGGACAGAATCTAGACGCTAAAGAATAGACGTCAATGCAGAGAAGTAAACTATGCTTCCATAGTTCAATTTCGTGCGAACTAAGGCGCGATATAGGCAGAGGAGGACCACTCGGTCCGCTCCCCAGGAGGTACCAATCAGAACACGGAGGGCGTTGAGAGATCGCAGACAGCGAGCCAAAAGATATGAAACGTGGGAAGACCAGCACAGTTTCCTGTCAAACTTAAGTCCCAAGAATTTGGCGACGTCCGAGAACGGAAGATCAACAGGGCGTAGATGTAGGGAAGGCGGGCCGCGTGGAGTGACCGCGGGGTTTGAGGTGCCATGCACGGATTGCGTGGTCTCTCCCGCCGCAGGTTCGAGTTCTCCCTCGGGCATGGGTGTGTGTATTGTTCTTAGCACACGTTAGTTTAAGTTAGTTTAAGTAGTGTGTAATTCTAGGGACCGATGACCTCAGGAGTTTAGTCCCTCAGGAATTCACACACATTTGAACATTTTAAGGAAGGTGGATAAAACTCCGTACGACGCCAAAAATTTACACAGTCAGTCTTACTGGGAGGAAATCGGAAGCCGGTTTCAATGCTCCATGAGTGGAAGCGAGCGAGACATCCTTGAAGACGTCGTTCAAGAAGGCTGGTCCGTTGAGAGCTGTAGTAGATTGGAAAATCATCGACAAAGAGGGAGCCCGAGACATAAGAAAGGAGACAATTCATAATTGGATTTATGGCGATGGCAAACAGTAAAAAACTTAGTACAGAGCCCTGGGGCACCCCTTTTCCTTGGGAGAAAGTACGGGATAGAGTAGTGTTCACTCGCACCTTAAATGTGCGCTCTGCCATAAATTCACAGATGAAAAGGGATGGCTGATATCGAAAGCCCCAAGAGAACAGTGTGTGGAAGATGCCTGTCCCCCAACAGGTATCGCATGCCCTCTACAGATCAGAAAATATAGTTATCGTTTTTCGTATCCCGTGAAAATTGTTCGTGATGTAAGTGGAGAGAGCGACAAGATGGTCAGCTGTGGAACGACGCTTTCGGAAACCCCATTGGGCAGTTGTTAAAATGTTTCGGGACTCCAGCCACCAGCCTAAATGGCAATTTACCATACACTCCAAAACCGTACAAACACAATTCGTGAGAGAGATTGGGCGATAGCTGGAGGGGAGATGTTTGTCCTTTCCAGGTTTCGGAACAGGAATGACGATAGCTTCCCGCCATCTTCTGGGAAAGGTACTGTCGACCCAAAGTCGATTATAAAGGCGAAGAAGGTAGTACAGACTAGGGTATGATAGATGCAGCAACATTTGGACCTGGATACCATTCGGTCCCGAAGCAGAAGAGCGGGAGGAGGAGAGTGCATGTCTGCGTTCCCGCATAGAAAAAACGGTATTACAACTTTCGCGATTTTGAGAGGAAAAAACAAGAGGTCGCTCTTCCGCTATCCGTTTCTTCGGGAGAGAGGCTGGTGGGTAATTAGAAGAGCTCGAACTCTCAGCTAAGTATCGACCCAATGAGTTAGAGATTGCGACTGGGTTCACTAAGGTACCCTGCGCGACAGTTATCCCAGAGGCCGGGGAAAAACTGGACGTGCTGGATATCCATTGACTTCGACTCCAAACAACTGATGAAGGAGTGAAGCTATTAAAGGAGCCAGTAAAGAAATCCCAGCTTGCCTTCTTGCTATCATGTATGATGTGACGGCATCGCGCACGTAAATTCTTATAACGGATACAGTTGGCCAACGTAGGATGATGGCAGAAAACGCGAAGAGCACATATCCGCTCACATACTGCGTCATGGCATGCCTCGTTCCACCAAGGAACTGGCTGGTGCCGGGACAATGGGGAGATACGAGTTACTGAACGTTCTGCAGATGTCAGAATAACTTCCGTAACATGAGTGACCTGATCGTCGATGCTAGGAAACTGACGGTCACCAAATGCTGCTAGAGAGGAGAAAAGTGTCCAATTGGCTTGGAAAACTTCCAGCGCCTTGGGCACATAACATGGCTGTTATCGAAGGACACAAGGAAAATGGTCACTTGAGTGTGTATCAACAAGAGCGAACCGAAAGGTTCAAATGAGAGTAGATTGACATGGAGGCAGACAATAATGTAGGTTCCCCAGTGTTGAGACAAACAAAATCCGCTTGGTGGAAAAGGTCAATCAATAGGGAGCCTCTCAGGCAAGGACGCGGAGATCCCCAAAGCAGGTGGTGGGTGTGGAAGTCCCCAACCAGCAAATGGGGGGGGGGGGGGCGGGGGGTGAACTGACCAAGGAGATGAAGGAGATCGGCTCTTGCCATTACTGTGGACGATGGAATGTGTATGGTACCGGACTGATTGGAAATAAGGGAAGACAAAGTAATCATGGGGACATAGCTTTGCTTCCTGAAGACAGAAGATGACCAGGGAGCAGGATCATAAGAGGATCGACGGTTCATCCAGATTGGAGCGATTTCCATGGATATTCCATTGGATAATTGACATAGGGTGGAAGAAAAAAGGAAAAGTCTCACCACACTTGCCATCAACTCAGCAACCGCTGAGAGCCAGTGGTCAGTGGCATGGAATGGCACTCAGCCAGAGGCAGAAGATTCTGATCCATAGGTTGTTTGGGGGCAGCTCCTGCCGCCAATGATCGGCTGGTTGATCGGCTGCCAGTGGTTTGTCTCGACAACATGGAAGACGGCCGAGGGCGGGTACTGCTAGGTGACACTGTAGAAGGAGAGGAACTGGTTTTCTTATGAGCCTTCTTGGAAGCAGGACGTTGAGATGAAGGAGGAGTGGATGGCTGTGAGGTCTGGGTAGGTAAAAGATCTTCACGAGTAGGCTCTTTTTGGGAAGTCCGTTCACCCGATTTTGGGGCCCGTGATTTAACAGGAGCCAATGGAGGTTGAGCTTTAGAGAGAGTGGGTGATATTGGAGAGGTTGAACAGGCGATCTTTGGGCTGGCCAATCAGACAACCGTGGCCCTAAAGATGGGATCGCAAGTCGGCGTGGCTACCTCCTTAGTAGGTCAAGGGCAGGCGAGGACACTGCTATATTTACCCGCTGGGAGCACAGTGGGATTTCTACTGGCGAATAACTTATGAGCAGCAAAGGTAGACACATTTTCATTCACTCGGATTTCCTGAATAATGTGTTCATCTTTAAAAATAGGGCCATCTGTAGAGGAAGCAGTGTGGTCCCCCATACAGTTGATGCAACGATGGGATGGGCGTGGACAATCATCCTCATGGGCATCCCTGCCACAGGTAACACATTTGGCCGTATTGTAACACGACTGGCTGGTTTGATTAAACCTCTACACTTATAGCAATGCCATAAGATAAGAATGCTACTAACATTGGGACTCATACACATTACGCAAAAGAAATTTGTTCTACTGCATTCAAGAAATAATTCGCTCTAGGATGACGACGCTATCTCAACAGAGTAGAAAACTAGCGTTAAGTCAGCGGCCTCGCATTGTTTTCGGTGTGTATAGGTTTGCCGAACCCAGAATTCCGAAGTTAGGAGATACATTTAGATGTAGTTGTGTTGTTGTCTATGTAACTATTTGCAGTTCATCCTTATGTGCTAGGCAGAGGGTTCGCAGAACCTCTTTCTTCTCGACCGTTCCACTCTCAAATAGCACTTGGGGAAAATGAAAACCTAAATCTTTCCTGAAGTCTGCGACGGTACCTAAGGGTTACTGCTAAAATAGAGTGTAGCTCTTCCAGTCCATAGGAGCAAACCAGTTGCGTCTTCACCTGCGGTTACTCATACTTCATGTACTGGGGATATGCACGGCTCTGTTTAAAAAGAATAGCTTGATGTATTTGGGTCGAGCAGCGCACGTTTGTTCTCATGCCCAGCATCTTATTCGTTGCAAATAATTACCTACAGCTGTGATCCTGCAGTCAAATAATATATGCATTGGCTAGAATTGTGAATTACTAAAATACTCAGAAATATTAGCTAAATGATAAATGAATAATTTAATAACAAGGGTTCTGTTCTAACGTCTGTAATTGATGTAGACGGCAAAGAATTATGATGAATGATGTTTGTTCAGGAAAGGACGTCTCAAATAAACGGGAAGTGGTTTTCCGATATCCAGTTAAAATACAAACAGAAAGTATCCTTATAAAATGCAGTAAAGTTTCGTTGAGAGCATTATGAGTATGTTAGCAAAATCCCCCAACTACACAGTGATCAAAGACTTACAAAAACTAAGTCCATTTCGTGATCACAATACACGAAAGATTCTCCAGCTCAAAGTAGTTGTTGAGTTCAACATGATGATTCACAAATGAACACACTCAGTACGAAGAATATTAACTCATACTCCGTGTATTTTACGTTCCGTAAATCAAGCAAAGTTAGAGTCCTACTCTGGAACACATTCAGACCTCTCGAAATATAAAGTCCCTTCAGAAGTTTAAGTATGATAGCGTCCGTTCACCGCCCAGAATCAAGCACTTTCACAATCGAAAACGACTCGTTACTATGGCAGGTCCACCTCCTTCCAGAAGTCACGTAAAAGTGTCGAAAGTCGATCCCTTGAGACCTGCACTCGGACAGTCCCAGTCCACTTGACTCCGGCAGTGTTCCGCCACTGTCCAACTCTCGTTGGCTGAAGGCCATCCCCACCAAAAATACATCGTTCTCAGGTTCTACATACAGGTTTTAACTCATCTTGACGACTTTCCCGCACCAAACTAATACTACAACAGTATTTAAATAAAAGAAATGTTATAAACATTCGGTTACATTCAGATAATTTACAAATATTAGTTAGTAATAGTTGTTTATAAATAAATAAACCAGTATTCTTGCGCAAGTGCGATCACGTTAAATAATTACAGATTATTGCTAAATATTATTTAAACAATTATTTATGCCCTCTTGACAGAGGCGTCTTTTGGTTCTCTTTACAGTTGTGCTGTTTGCTGACACATGCGATTGACCACTTTTAAATTAGCACAGATTGTTAATAGCACTTGCAACCAACATTTAAATAAAGTTACAGGTACAACAGTAGACTATTTATTAAATGAAAACACAAGTATGACAAGATAGCGGTATTCATGTTGCATTCATTTGCTGTGTAAATGTGGAGAATATTATGTTCTGATATACACTTGTGTAATGAAAAAGATGTAAAAGACGTTGTAGATGAAGAAATGAAATAGATACAGGCACTATAGCTTTCAGGGATGATAGCTATAGTGCAATGCTATCATCTGACATGAAGTTTGTTGAAATCGAATGAAGCGATTAAAAGCTGTAAATTCAGAGTGCCACTGTAAAAATGTTTATTCGCTGAGAGATATTAACTTCTGTAGTTTTCAAGATATTGAGATATTATTGTGTCATTGGATGCGTCTCATTTTTCTGAGATCGCAAATGTATGCAGATTTGCACTAATATTTGATGTGGGTTACTGTCGAATCTCAAAGTGCTGTAAAGTGGACATCCTTAACCTTATACTTATATGGACTTTCGGACCTGCAGCCGTCTAGAAATAAATTAGAATTAAATTATTACCTTCAGTTGCTAACGGGCGTTGATATATATCAACGGGGACAGGTGAAAATGTGTGCCCCGACCGGGTCTCGTACCAGGGATCTCCTGCATACATGGCAGACGCTCTATCCATCTGAGCCTCCGAGGGCACAGAGGATAGTGCGACTGCAGGAACCATCCCGCCCACGTCTCCCGTGAGACCCACATTTCTCACCTTGTATGTCCACACACTACATTCGTAGTGTCCCACCCCACTAGTGTTCAGCCATGAATCAAATTCATCTTACGTCGCAGCAATTCTAGACTGCCGATTAGCTCATCTAGATACGCACAACATTACGAGTTCCGATTTCTATTATTTTATTACGGTGGTAATTTCTCCCTGTCTACGTGGGAGTCAACAAATTATTTTTGCGTTTTGAGAAGAAAAGCACGGTGCCCCTTTCTAGAATCGGGGTGTGCTTCATCGACAAATGTTGCGCACAGCGGTTAGATCCTGTTAATCCGGGGAACGGTAATTTGATTTTCTTATCGAAACCACAAAAAATAGCAACTGCACGAAAATTATCGTGTGCTCTCATCGTAGGTAACGTGCCGAGAAGATGAAAGGGTGTTGTGGCGACTGACGCATTAGAGAGTAACCTCAGTCCAACTGAGCTGTATTAAGCTTATCCAGGTATGCGGGCTCCGCCTGAGGGAACTTATTTCCATAACTGCTGTGGGCACCAGTATGACTGCTCGCAATGAAACAGGTAAGACTCGTAAACTCACAGTAATGTAACTACGTAATGTAACAACGTGTACTATCACCCAGCCTTCAAATGAAATGTAACAGGCTAGTTCTCCCGAGTAATCTGCTGTGAAGAAGAGTAGTTCGGCACACACCATGTGTTACAGTGACTTTACTGCAGTGAAACTACGACAAGAAAAATTCGTCCTTCCACACACACAGCCTGTCTCCGTAGCTGAGCGGTCAACCGTCCGCGCTGATTACTAGGTGATGAATTCCACTGTTGCTAAGAACTTTTCCTTGGTTACAAGGCTGTAGCATTGGAACAAGGTACCCTCAGACCATTAGTAGTGAAGGAGATTTAGTGGCACTGGTGTGGGAAGGCTGACATTGATGAGAGGGCGAGCGGTGTGCTGATATCTCGATACTGACGTACAGTGGCGCCAGCGGCAGAGGGTGACGCAGGGATAGGCCTTGTTTGCAGAGTGTTTTTTCTAAACATGTAAGTGTGAGAAGGCACTTCAGGAGCCTTCTAGGCTTCCTGAAATACGTAAATAAAGCAATAAAATGAATTCTGGAACAAAGACTTATTTTCACCACAGTCTACATAACTGGTTGCTGAGCCACCACACCATGAAGTGGAAACACTTGTGTTTTAACTTTAATTTAATCTGGCTTTTGTGCTGTGGATTTGACACCCGTGGTTAAGCACTGTAAATATCCGGTGGCTGTGTTCACGGGAAACACTTTACAACCGCTGACATTCCCGTGCTAGGCTATTAGAATTGCCAGTGTGAGAATTAAGGAAGTGGGAACAAAGCTCGCACGCTCTCTTATTACAAGCTGAATAAATGCTGTTCTGGACAATATTGTGTTATCCTTATTTCCCAGCCCAAAGAAGCGCCAGTGGAGCAGCTGTCACTAACGTAACAATACGCCTTCCAAATCTGATCCTCCTCCTGGAGAAATTTAACAGATAACGCTTTTTTTATTAGACGGCTTCAGGGGTGCGACAGGTCGCACAGACATATAAGTTATCTCTACAAAACGCTGTGAAAGACAGGCGTTTCATATCTGCTGTAGGATCATTTTGCACCATTAACCTTTCGTTATGCTCCCTACCTTTCGTCCGATATTAATAAATAGAGTGTCTTAGAATGATGCTGAAAAACCTCGAATTATCGTAGAGAGTACCTGAAAGAGCTAACAGAAGATATATCTGGTCCAAAATCTTATTCAACGACGCTACAAAGTATCGAAAATAGAGGCTCATTATTGCATCCATCGAATGATGCAAGCCACCTGGACTTATTTTCCTGAAGACTTTTGGAGAGCGGAATCTGTGAAATGCTGGAGGAATCAGGCAGGCACGATATGTCGGCTCATGAAAACGTTCCTAGAGCACCAGGCATCTGCGACAGAGCGCAAGCCGATGGTAAACCTCATGCACGAGTCATGCTTCCGCCAACACTGGGCACGGGGTCTTAGAACACTTCCTATAATTTTGTTAGTTTCCTTTCAGCATTACCTTGAAGTATAATGCCTATTTCTTTGCACTTGTTTCGTTTATTTGGACGAACTCTGTATACAGTTCAGGTTTCTCTTTATTTTATGTTTGTATGTCATTTCTTTTCTTTACATTAAAGAAAACTTTTGGTTTCATAAAACCTGAATTGTTACTTATGGATTTTGACTGACTTTCCGCAACGTTCACTAACGAACGCGTCACCAAATATCGCTCGTTTGGTGCATCAGTGAGCGTTCATCTTCATATTTTCGACACTCTCTAGAGTCGTCCGATACGAACAGGTACACCTAGTTCAACGATAGTCTCAGTTTCAGTAGAAAATAGAACACAAACGGTCATTGAAAGAGGAGATAACGAAAGTGTAGTGTAACACATATGTACACTCATGCTCATAATTTAAGTATAATGCTGATACTTGGTAGAACACCGCTCTGGTGGGCGGCTTGCGGGTTTAAATCACCTCGCGGTATGACCATGAGGTGCATTTCACCCGCGGTCGTCGCACGGTGGCGCTGGCAGCAGTCCACACATACAGAGGTGTGTTGGTGCATGTCAGGGTACGGTGCAGCGAGTAAGTGTGCAGACGTTTTCAGACGTGCTAATGGTGATAGTGTGTTGAAAATTGCTCAAAGAACACATGTTGACGACGTTATGAGGGGTAGTATACTAGGGCGACTGGAGGCTGGTCAAATACAGCAGGTCGTACCACGGGCCCTCCGTGTGCCACAAAGTGTGATCTCAAGAGTTTGACAACGATTCCAGCAGGCAGGAAACGTGTGCAGGCGCTACAGTACGGGACGTCCACAGTGTACGACACCACAAGAAGATCGGTATCTCACCATCAGTGCCCGCAGACGGCTACGGAGTACTGCAGGTAGCCTTGCTCGGGACCTTACCGCAGCCACTGGAACAGTTGCCTCCCGACACACAGTCTACAGACGACTGAACAGACATGGTTTATTCCCCCGGAGACCTGCAAGGTGCACTCCACTGACCCCTGGTCACAGGAGAGCCCGTAAAGACTGATGTCAAGAACACAGTACATGGTCCCAGGTTATGTTCACGGACGAGTACAGGTATAGTCTGAACAGTTATTCTCGCCAGGTTTTCATCTGGCGTGAACCAGGAACCAGATACCAACCCCTTAATGTCCTCGAAAGGGACCTGTATGGAGGACGTGGTTTGATGGTGTGGGGTGGGATTATGGTTGGTGCACGTACACCCCTGCCTGTCTTTGACAGAGGAAATGTAACAGGTCAGGTGTATTGGAACGACATTTTGCACGGGTATGTCCGCCTTTTCAGGGGTGCAGTGGGTCCCACCTTCCTCCTGATGGATATAACACACGGCCCCACCGAGCTGCCATCGTGGAGGAGTGCTTTGAAACAGAAGGTATCAGGCGAATGGAGTGGCCTGCCTGTTCTCCAGATCTAAGCCCCATCGAGCACGTCTGGGATGCTCTCGGTCGACGTATCGCTGCACGTCTTCAAACCCCTAGGACACTTCAGGAGCTCCGACAGCACTGGTGCAAGAATGGGAGGCTATACCCTAGCAGCTGCTCGACCAACTGATCCAGAGTATGCCAACCCGTTGTGAGGCCTGTGTACGTGTGCATGGTGATCATATCCCATATCCCATATCCCATATCTGCATAACTACTGTAAATCTCGCCCATTTAAACCTACTTACTGCAGTCAAGCTTTGGCCTCCTATGCAACAGAATTTAAGGATCACTTATTCTAAACCCTGTAATTATTTCCCATTGCGACATATAAGTTTGAAATTTGATTCAAAGGTGCCTACAACCTTCTTCTGTAATGGTGGAAAACAGTGCCGCCTGCAACGTCAATCTCGAGCTCGGCGTCGCTTCAACAGCAAGGTGTCGACATATGCGAAAATAAGGCCAGATCTCAGAAGCTCATGTGACGTGTAAGGTGGGTTAATGATGTCACATTGGAACCAAATTTCACCACAATTCTGTGCAACACTGCCGTGGTCGTGTCACACGACGGGAAAGTCGTCGCACTCTCTCTTACCCACATTTTACCCCTTCATTTGACGCCTCCGTGATGGAGATTAGAACAGAGACTCCCAGCGTTAAATTCACGTGATTTTCTTATGTGTGGCTGAGGTAAAAGTTTCAGACACACCGCCGCTCAGGGGTGGCATAAAGGGCGTCAGTGAAACCAGCCCTTCCTTAGGGGCGTTGATTCCCATACATTTTGCAATCTAAAATGACAGTTCACAGTGCGATGAGCAACAGGACTTCGTTCTTGATAATCTTTGACACTGCTAACACCCCACGAACATGTCAATCCTTCTCGAATGTCACCGTGGGCTAGCAACAACTCTGAACATGACAGTACCCCTTTGGCGTACAGTGCGACTGCAATATTTGCTTTGCTTAAAAGCGGGAAACAATATGGGACTGTACAAAACCATTCGACGAAATTTGAATGCGCTCTAAAGCAGGAAAGGGTGTTTATGCTTTTTCAGCCCTTCTGCTTCGCCCCCTCCTGTGGTGCGATCATGGAAGGGTGTGACATCGACACATGTGTGTACAAAACGGCAAAGGGTCGCTTTAAGACCTCTCACTTCGGAACTACTGTCAATGCCTTGTTCCAACGTTTGTTGAGTACTTGAAAAATGTACCTGCGCGGAGAAAACCTGTAAGAGAGGCCTGGCTGCCTACTACTCTACTGGCCAGTAAAACTGCTACACCACGAAGATGACGTGCTACAGACGCGAAATTTAACCAACAGGAAGAAGATGCTGTGATATGCAAATGATTAGCTTTTCAGATCATTCACACAAGGTTGGCGCCGGTGGCGACACCTACAACGTGCCGACATGAGGAAAGTTTTCAACCGATTTCTCTTACACAAACAGCAGTTGACAGGCGTTGCCTGGTGATACGTTGTTGTGATGCCTCGTGTAAGGAGGAGAAATGCGTACCATCACGTTTCCGACTTTGATAAAGGTCGGATTGTACCCTAACGCGATTGCGGTTTATCGTATCGCGACATTGCTGCTCACGTTGGTCGAGATCCAATGACTGTTAGTAGAATATGGAATCGGTGGGTTCAGGAGGGTAATATAGAACGCCGTGCTGGATCCCAACGGCCTTGTATCACTAGCAGTCGAGATGACGGGCATCTTATCCGCATGGCTGCAACGGATCGTGCAGCCACGTCTCGATCCCTAAGTCAACAGATGGGGACGTTTGCAAGACAACAACCATCTGCACGAACAGTTCGACGACGTTTGCAGCAGCATGGACTATCAGCTCGGAGACCATGGCTACGGTTACCCTTGACGCTCCATGACAGATAGGAGCGCCTGCGATGGTGTCTTCAACGACGAACCTGGGTGCACAAATGGAAAAACGTCATTTTCTCGGACGAATCCAGGTTCTGTTTACAGCATCATGATGGTCGCATCCGTGTTTGGCGACATCGCGGTGAACGCACACTGGAAGCGTGTATTCATCATCGCCATACTGGCGTATCACCCGGCGTGATGGTATGGGGTGCCATTGGTTACACGTCTCGGCCACCTCTTGTTCGCACTGACGGCACTTTGAACAGTGGACGTTACATTTCAGATGTGTTATGACCCGTGGCTCTAACCTTCATTCGATCCCTAAGAAACCCTTCATGTCAGCAGGATAATGCACCACCGCATGTTGCGGGTCCTGTACGGGCCTTTCTGGATACAGAAATTGTTCGACCGCTGCCCTGGCCAGCACATTCTCCAGATCGCTCACCAATTGAAAACGTCTGGTCAATGGTGACCGAGCAACTGGCTCGTCAGAATACGCCAGTCACTACTCTTGATGAACTGTGGTATCGTATTGAAGCTGCATAGGCAGCTGTACCTGTACACGCCATCCAAGCTCTGTTTGACTCAATGCCCAGGCGTATCTAGGCCGTTATTACGGCCAGAGGTGGTTGTTCTGTGTAGTGATTTCTCAGTATCTATGCATCCAAATTGCGAAAAAATGTAATCACATGTCAGTTCTAGTATAATATATTTGTCCAATGAATACTCGTTTATCATCTGCATTTCTTCTTGGTGTAGCAATTTTAATGGCCAGTAGTGTAGTATGCACGCTGGAAAGGAGAGGAGTCAAGTGGTTTGCCTACCTGCAGCCGCCCAGGACCCTCGTCGTTGGTTTTCTCTGTACAGCTAAATTTTTAAAGTGCTCAACAAACGTGGGTGGGTGGCACTGAAGGTGTTGTCGAACTGGGTGGTCTTAGAGGGATCCTATGACGTTTGATTCACGCCTGTCATAATGTCACACCCTCCGTGATAACACCACACGAGGGCGCAAAACCGTATGGCCGAAAAAGCATAAGCACCCTTTCCTGCTTCGGATCGCATCCAAATTTCGTCGAATGGTTTTGAAGTGCCCCTTGCATTTTCACACTGTACACCAGAGCAAAAATTGCGTTCGCACATCATTCCAAAGGTGTGCGATCATATTCACGGGGTTGCTGGACCAAGATGTCTTTAGAGAAGAGTAGAAGCGTCACTGGGGTATCAGCAGTGTCAGGGATTGTCAAGAATGTCGTGCTGTTGCTCAATTATCGTTTTAGACAACAAAATGTGTGCGGATCAACACCTCGATGGAAAGGGTGGTTTCATTGACGCCCTTTATGTCACATCCTGAGGCCTTTTCGTGTCGATTCTGAGCGGCACCTTGTGACACGTCCACTGTGGCGTTGAGTAGAATTTGGTGAAATTTGGTGAGAAAAGTGACATCATTAACACAACTTACATCTCACATTAATTTCTGAGGTGTGACTTCTTTTTCATGTGTCGACACCTTAATGTTTGAGCGTCGTCGAGCCCGAGGGTGATGTTGCAGGGCACCACGGTTTTGTAGCATTACAGGCACCTTTTAACCAAATTTCAAAATTATACGCCGCAACAGGAAATAATTACGAGATTTCGAAAAAGTGGCGCTCTAATTCTGTTGCGCAGTGTATTTTTCCCGTCTCTCTACCCAACACACACTCTTCCGTTACCAAATTTATTCCTTGACGCCTGAAGACGTGTCCTTTCAGTACTCTGTCAAATTCTTGTTGCAGTATCTCATCTTTCATCTCATCTTCATCTACTTCCTCCTACTTTTCCATAATATTATCTCCTAGTTTCTTTGCTTTGTATATCCCTTCTCCATCTTTCACACTTCTCTTCTTTGTTTGGTTCTGGTTTGCTATATGTGCTCTTGGTATTTACATAGTTGCCTCTTTTTTCTCCGAACGGAGCGAAGTGACGTCGTGGTGAGGCACTAGACTAGTATTGAGGAGGACGGGGATTCAGATCCCCTTTCGACCATCCTTATTTAAGTTTGCCGTGATTTCCTAAAATCAGATACCGGGATTCTTATTTTTAAAGGGCACAGCCAGTTCTCTTCCCCATTCTTCCTCAATTCGACCTTGTGCTTCTTCTCCAATGATCTCGTCTTCGACGGGATTTTAAACCCTAATCTTCTTCTTTCCTCCAGTTGCTTCTTTAATTTTCTTGTAAATGGTATCTATCTTTCCCCTAGCCGTGCGCGCTTCTACAGCTTTATATTTCCTCTCCAGCATTTGCTGCTTTGTCATTTTGCATTTCCTATCACTCTCATTTTTAGACATCTGTATTCTCTTTTGTCACTTGCGCTTTCTGCATTTTTTATAATTTTATCCTTATTCAACTAAATTAATTACCTCGTGTGTTGCCAAGGATATCTGCTGGACTTTGCTTGTCCTCTTGCCTGGTTGTCCCTCTACTTCCTTCACTATACTGTCTACCAAAGCTACCCGTTCATCTTCTATCCCTTTGTCTTGTTTCAGTCTTTAGGTAGCTGATGATCCCTTTGGAACTCTCAATAACCACTGCTTCAGTCACATAATAAATGTCTCCTCTCGTCAATTTCTTGCCTTCATGGAATTTTTAATCTGAATTTCTTAACCAATAAATATTAGTCGCAGTCTATATCTGTCCGCAGAAAAGATATACAGTCTAAAATCTGGTTTTGAAATCTCTGTCTTACCACAGTACGAGACGTGTTTTTTAAGTAAGTACTGTTTTGAAATTAAAAAAAGACATGCTAAGATATCTCAATAATTTTATTTTTACATGAAAGACTGTACCTTAATCTACGCACTGATGCCATTAAAGTCTGATTCTTCCTTGTTTACGTTGTGTACTGAGTGTTTAAGATGCCTCCGATAATCGTGAGTCCCGCCGACTGTGAAGTACGGGCTGTTATAAGATTTCTTAGTGCTAATGGCCTAAAAGCGATCGATTTTCATCGTGAGATCTGTGCAGTTTACGGAGAAATATTATGAGTGATGGAATGGTAAGGAAGTGGGTGAAAGCATTTAAAGATGGCCGCACAAATGTGCATGATGAACAACGGAGTGGGCGTCCTTCGGTCGTTAATGAAAGTTTGGTGCAGGAAGTGGACAATAAGGTGAGAGAAAACAGACGCTTTACGATTTACTCCTTGCGGGATGACTTTTCTAATGTTTCTCGTAGTGTTTTGTATGGCATTGTGACCAAGCGTTTGAATGACCGAAAATTGAGCGCACGTTGGGATCCGAAAATGTTGACGGATGTGCACAAACCCAAACGTTTAGACAGTGCAGTGACTTTTCTTGAGCGGTACCACAACGACGGTGATGATTTCTTAAGCCAAATTGTTACGGGCGATGAAACATGGGTGGTTTACGTCACACCAGAATCAAAGCAACAGTCCATGGAAGTTGAGCAAGGACATCGTTTTGCTGCAAGAAAGAAAAAGATCTCATCACATCTTTTCGATGGGAAACTCTAGATCATCCTCCGTACAGCCCCGATCTTGCGCCCAGTGGCTACCATCTGTTCCTGCACTTGAAGAAACACCTGGGCGGTCAGCGTCTTCAAGACGGTGACGAAGTCAAAACAGTGGTGATGCAGTGGTTAACAAGTCAGGCGGCAGACTTCTATGAGGAGGGTATTCAAAAACTGGTACAACGTTATGACAAGTGCCTCAATATTGACGGAAATTACGTAGAAAAGTAAATTAAGGTACAGGCTTTCATGTAAAAATAAAATTAATGAGGTATCTTAGCACGTCTTTTTTAAATTTTAAAACGGTAGTTATTTAAAAAAAACACGCCTCGTATAATCGGACTTAAACCATTCGTTGTCTCCAGATCTCTCCCACCTATATTATTGAACCAAGTGACAGCAGTGATTAAGTTGTGATCTTTGCAACATTCTAACAGGCGGCTGTCTCATTCCTTTCCTCCTTTCCATACACTCCTCCTACAATTCCCTCTTTTCCTTTTCCTATTATCGAATTCCAATTACCTAGCACAACAAAATTTTCGTCTCCCATAATGATCTGATTAATTTCTTTTGTCTCATCATATATGCTTTCAATCTCTTCGTCATATGTGGAACTAGGAGGCATATAAACCTATAGTGGTGTGGTAGGTGTTGGATTTGGGTCAGTCTTGGCTGCAATACGTTCACACTGCTGTTCATAGTAGCTCTCCTGAAATTCTATCTTTACCCTTTATTAGACTTATTTCTGCGCTAAATATACTTAATTTTATGTTGCTAATCCTGTAATCACCTGACCAGAAGTCCTTTTCGTCCAGCCACAGCACTTCGCCTGTTTCAGTTATATGTAATTTAAATGTATGCATTTCTCATTTTAAATTCTCTGCCTTACCTATCCGGTTAAGGGTTGTAATATTCTATGCGCTGCACAGCAGAACACAAGATTTCATTTTCCCGATGACAACAGCCTCTTGAGTAGTACCTCATGGAGATGCGAACAGAGTACTATTTTACCTCTGAAGTATCTTACTCAAGAGGACACCATTAGACCATACAGTAGAGTTGAATGCCCTCAGGAAACATACGGCTGTAATTTCCCTTTGCTTTCACCTTTCCGCGGCATCAACATGGCAGAACCATCTGCGCTAATGTTACAAGGCCATATCAGTCAGTCATCCAAATTGTTGCCGCTGCAAGAACTCAAAACCCTGCTGCGACTCTTCAGGTAACATATGTTATTCTGGCCTCTCTTCATATACCCCTTCGATGTCATTACATTTACGGGTGCGGTTGGGTGTATTGTTGAGGCACAAGCCTACTCCACTTCGTCATGGTCCACGGTTCATTGGAGAGGTGGCCTAGCTGGTTTCAAATTATTGTGAAATTACCATAATCAAGTAAACTGTTATCACTGCTTCATCGCGAACACGAGGTAGAGAGGAACTTATTGTTTTACGTGTCTATTCCCGTATACCGAAAGGCTTACCTCGGGGTTTGGGTCTCTTCACGAATTATTACGTACACAGCTTCCCCCATACATTCAACTCATTTTTAAGGGGAATTTAGAAAGACTCTGTATGTATCAACGAATATAGCACAGTTCACTAACACATGGCGCATGTAGATATCCTCTCCTAAATGAGATCAGTACCTTCGATGATGCTCAAGGGCACTCTAATGACGTCGTTGTCGACGTATACAATGCGCGATGCCATTACCTGCTAGATTATACTATTTACTATTCTATATTATTCAATACTGTGTCAGGTTTGCACATGTACAACAGCTAGTAAACAGTACAACATCCATTTTACAAAATATCAGCTGAAAATACATCTTTTAAATACATTCAAGTTAACCATTATCGTACACGTCACATCCCAGCTGTTGTAAAGTTCATAATAAATGTTCGAATAACCCACCTTCAACTTGAGTGCATTTGCACACTCTTGGCTGAACGTGTGTGTGAGTGCCTCTGCGTGTTCCCTAATGAGGGCAGCAGCATCCATGATGCGACCAAGCAGTCCATATCGCTTGTTCATCTTTCGTCTGTACACCTCAGACTTTATCTAAGTACATAAACAAAAATCGAGTGAGATAAGGTCTGGCTATCTTGGTGACCAATTCATTGTACTGCCACGACCAATTAGGCGATTAGGGTAAGTGCGGCTGAGATATTCTCTCATACGTCTGGTAAAATGTACATTAAATCTGTTCTTTGAAACCATTTGGAATAGGGCATATGTCCACACAAAGTTTTTTATTTCAAATGAGCGTTCCTCTCATATACCTGAATATTGACTATTGCTCCTGGGACACCCTGCATATAATTTGCCACACTCGCATTGGATCTTATAAACACCTGCATTCCGCAGCTCTATGCTGTATTTGACGGATTACAGAAGCGAAAAATCCGTGATTTTTAATAGAGGGCGAAACATCACTTTAAGCTCATTTTTTCTCAGTATTATGCCTATTTTTGCAGAAACATTCCAATATATAGCAATTAGGCTGTCTACAGTAGTAAGGTCTGAAAACTATTGGATGATATTTCACCATATATCAGTGTCTGACGAGAAAGATCAGACACTGAAACGCGAAATAGCCCAAAACCACTTCCTAAATGTCATGTTACACAATAAATTATACAGCGAATTTCGACTTTCATCAAATTCTCAAGCATCACTTCCTCGTGCCACAGATTGCGACGCATAGGGATGTCGACAGTTTATTCATCACAAAAAAAGAAGCCGGCCGCGGTGGTCTCGCGGTTCTAGGCGCGCAGTCCGGAACCGTGCGACTGCTACGGTCGCAGGTTCGAATCCTGCCTCGGGCATGGATGTGTGTGATGTCCTTAGGTTAGTTAGGTTTAAGTAGTTCTAAGTTCTAGGGGACTGATGACCACAGCTGTTAAGTCCCATAGTGCTCAGAGCCACAAAAAAGAACAAAAGAGCAGTTATTTGGGGTTACGTTTCCTGTGCTGCTTTAAATGCTGCATTTGTTAGCTTCTTCTTTCTATTTTTATTCGAGTTCCAGGATCTGCACCTGATGAATATTTGCTCATCGTTAATATGGGACGTGTTACTATGTCCCGTGGCAGTTCTAGATATCACAACGCCAGCTTCATCTACGAAAAGGCCTGTGTATTTTAGTACTTAATTATTTGTATATTGTATCATTGAGACAGATAATGAACTAGGCTGGCATTCAGTTAATAGGATGTAGAAATCGCCTACCCGTTCCCAGACGGCTGATGTGCCACAGCAACGGATAGTCGTCCGGCTCGCGGATTCGATCGGCGTCTGGATTGCCTCCCTGCCTCATTAGCCGTCGCTTTACATGTTACGTCAAATGATTAGGTCAAATTTTATATCCCACAGATTTAATTAAAATAGGTGTGAATCTCGAAGTTGTGGTAGAAGGTTTTAACGACCAAGAATTCTAAATATTTTGTAGTTTGCTCAACTGAATTAAACAGAAGCTGCCTCGTGCCACTTTCCTAGAAACATATTCTTTAGTGGAACGTCAAAGGGGTGTTTCATTAATATGGATTGGTATACACGAAAATCTGTTTCCTGGTGAATTACATTAGCAGAAAATAAATAGATAAAAGCCCCACTTTTAGGGGTCTGTGGCCAAATCTGTCAATCTGTCGATTACTGCAGGTACGTTTGTCACTGGTTCTAGAAAAAGTAATCGACGCAGGAACTTTCCCATTTCTTTCATTACTGGACATTCAGCTCTCACGAAGCTGACAGTAGCACGTCAAGGCACATTCCTAATTAAAACGAAGCGCTAGTTGTGCAAGGTGGCTGTAGATTGTTCTAAAGTTTTGCGTGGATTCTCCTCAAGAGGCAGCTGTTAGAAGAAGGCGAAAAGTGGGGCAATGCTATACTGTGTTACAAAGTTTCCAATCGTTTAATTTAATTACTGTAATCGTCTCTGTCTTTTTGCTATCGATTAAGCACCATTCCCCATCTCCACTGCATTCTTGGCCAACTTTGGCTTCTTTTTTCCGTCTTTGGATACGCCGGGAGCTACTCCAGTTCTACACCAATTTGATTACTTGTGTGTTCTGCAAATTATACTCACGATAAACGTTATAGCGTAAAAAGCATAATTTGCACCAAAGCTGTGAATATATATTGATGTGGCAAAATGTTGATCTATTACAGATTTGTAATTAATTCATTATTACTACTCAAGACTCTCCCTATGGTATACAAGGAACTGTAAAGAAAAAATAACTTTCATCAGTCTTGTAAAACACTACTGGTGGCTTTCAGTCGTTTTAATTCTTTAGATAAGCTGTTAGAAAGATTAATAGTTGTGTGTATGTTATCGTTTTTTTCTTGAAGTTGGACCTTTTAGAGCGGAGTATCTTTTTCATTCTAAATGCATATTTGAATAACTATTACTGAAAACCTGCACTCGAGTCTTCTTCTTCTTTCTTATTTCGCTTGTGCCTTCATCCCACAGTTTCGCAGGGTCGGCATGGTTGGGGTCGGATCTAGTAAGGTTAATTTAAGGGGTGGCTGGATGCCCTTCCTGTCGCCACCCTGTACCCCCTGGGACAGAATTAGTGTACCCCAGCTGTCTGCGCCTAGTGTAATCCATGGAATAGTGCGAATGTGTTCAGATGCCTGTGAGTCGTGTAACTTGAGGAGGGACGTAAGGACCAGCCTGGTATTCACCTAGTGCGATGTGGAAAACCGCCTAAAAACAACATGCAGGTTGGCCGGCGCACCGGCCGTTGTCGGTAAACCGCCGGGCGATTCCATCCGGGGCCCGCGCGCCTATCCGAGTCCAGGAAGCAGCGCATTAGCGCTCTCGGCTAACCTGGCGGGTTAGAAGCCTACAATCGATTTAATTAGTCAGTTAATGCATTGCCACGCTTTAATCTATAGGCTCAGGTATTTAAACACGTGCTTAGAAAATAAACATGTGTGAATCTCACACGTAATTCTAATTACTTTATAGGATTAACATCCGATATTATACCGTAGGACTTAACTTACTTATATGCAGATAATTTTTCTTTCATGTGGAGCCACAGTCATACGAAACTTACGGTAAAATATAACCTCCATTTGACTGTATGTTGTGCTTTATTACAAGATCTCGATTTCAGCCTTAAGCCATTTTCAAGGGTTTCAAAATCATCTGATTTGTGTGGAACACAGGTCAGCGCTAAAATATGTGTCTTCGGTTATATAAACCTGATGTTTCGTAAGTAAAAGTGAGAACTTGCAAGACGCCAGCCAATTACAATACCAAAAAAATTCTCACTTTTACTTACGAAACATCAGGTTTATATAATTGAAGATATATATTTTCACGATTACTTGTGTTCCACATAAGTCAGATGATTTTTGACATTTGGAACACTTGAAAATTGCCTGAGGCTGAAATCTAGATCGTGTAATAAAGCATATCATACAGTCAAATGGCGATTATATCTTTCTGTAAGTTATTTATATGTGTCCAAAATAGGCTATTATTATTTTAGAAAAGTAGCTTTACTTCAGTGTTTTGGTTGATGAAGTAAGGTCAGTTGACCGAATATTAATCACCTCCTTGAAACGGCATACTGGTCGCTCTGGAATGCTGCTAGTTGTGTAGAACTGGTATCATGCTCTCATATGACGCTAACCCGCTGACGTATGTCATGGCAGTGAAGCGGTGTGTGTGTGACTCAACGTGGACTGTCCTACGTAACTATATGGAATGTTGACTGTTCGAAACCATGGAAAACAATGTAGGAACAGTAGTCGTAAAAGGATCCTAATAGATAAGAAGCGAAGGCGAGTGTCACATCTTATCACTGAAAATGGGTTTCAAAAAGACAGGAACTTCTTCTGTCAATGGATGCAGATCTATCACAACCAGGGAAATACTCGCAGTGGGCATCAGTAGTCGTGTACATTTGAATCTACATCGCACTCCCCAAGCCACCTAACGGTGTGGGGCGTAGGCTACTTCTGATACCACTAACTGCTTCCCTCCCCCCCCCCCCCTCCTTCCCCCCCTCCCCCCTGCCTTTCACTGTTCCTCTCGCAAATGGCGAGGCCTCTGTATTAGCTCTAATCTCTTGAATTTTCTCGTCGTGGTCATTTCGTGAGCTGTATGAGGGAGGAAGTAATATGCTGTCCGGTTCTTCCCTGAAAGTACTGTCTCGAAATTTCAATAGCAAATTTCTCATCTTCTCTGCCTCTTTTATCAGTCTTATCTGGTAAGGATTCCAGATCGATGAGCAATACTCAAAGAATCAAAAAAGCTCCTTGTAAGCCACTTCCTTCGTGGATGAGCTACACTTCTTATGATTCTTTCTATGACTCTGTCTGGCATTTGCTCTTCCTATCCACATAAGGGCTCTCTGGATAGTTACTCCTAAATATTTTACGTTAGATACTGTTCCCAGCAATTTGGCATCTATAGTGTAGTTTTAAAGCAGTGGAATATACGCATTGTGTTACATTTATTTACGTTCATGGTCAACTCCCAGAGACTGCACCATTCGCAAATCCTGCGCAAGTTATTCTGCAAATCGATACCGTCTTCTGGCGTTGCTACTTCATTATAGACAACCGTATCATCTGCGAACAGTCTTGAAGAGCTCCGACGCTTTCTACTAGATCATTTATATACATTGTAAACAATAACGGTTCTATCACTCTTCCCTGAGGTACTCCGGAAATTACCTCTCCACCTGTCGATTCTGTTCCGTTAAGAGCTGTTTGTTGAGTTCTGTCTGCAAGGAAGTCTTGAATCCAGTCGCATATCTGGTCCGAGTCTCAGAAAGTTTTTTTAACTAAATGTTAGTCCAAGACGGAGTCAAAAGCCTTCCTGAAATCAAGGAATAGGCATCGGCCTGAGCGCGTTGTCTGCAGCGCTATGGAGGAACAGAGTGAGCTGTGTTTCTAATGATCTCTGTTTGTACAGAATGCATTTTTATTTTTATTCAGGAGATTTTCGTTCTCCAAAAATACCATAATTATTTAACATAAACCATGTTCCATTATTCTACAACAGGTTGACGTCAACGAAATAGGTCTATAATTATTAGCATCTGTTCTACGATACTTATTGGTTAAAAACAGTCTTGGTTGCAATTTTAGCCGGCCGCGGTGGTCTAGCGGTTCAGGCGCTTAGTCCGGAACCGCGCGACTGCTACGGTTGCAGGTTCGAATCCTGCCTCGTGCATGGATGTGTGTGATGTCTTTAGGTTAGTTAGGTTTAAGTAGTTCTAAGTTCTAGGGGACTGATGACCACAGATGTTAAGTCCCATAGTGCTCAGAACCATTTGAACCATTTTTGCAATTTAGGTTTTTTTTCTTTTTTTTTTTTTTTTCAACGACGCGTTTCGCCTTATTTAGGCATCTTCAGGTTATCTTTTCTAGATTGACGCGAGAGGCACCAAGATCTGCATAACGCGTTCCCGTTCTCAGGAGCGAGTAACAGTAAGATGCGGGCTCAGGTAGTAAGCATGCACGGGAACGCGTTATGCAGTTCTTGGTGCCTCTCGCGTCCATCTATAAAAGATAGCCTGAAGATGCCTAAATAAGGCGAAACACGTCGTTGAAAAATAAAAAAAATAAAATTGCAACCAAGACTGCTTTTAACCAATACTGTTAAGCACTGGTTTGCTGTATGCCACATATGGATTGGAAGAATTTCTCTGCGATACTTCTTCAAAACGGTAATAATGTGCGCTTTTTCCAATCGCCTGGTATCTTTCGTTGCCCCAGTGATCGCAAAAGGCCATTCTCTCAGAGGAACGTAAACACCTTTTCAGTGAACCAAACAACACAGACACTGGACTGTATGTTACCGTAAACATGAACCTGGATGCTGTTCTCAACCATCTTGGCAAGCAGATGTAGCTCTTTCTTCTACATTCTCATAATACGTATGCTGTGGACCCTCCTATTTCCCCATATGACATAGGGCTGCTTGAATATGTTCTTGGTTTGACGAACACTCAGGCAGTGTATCGCATCTCAACTGGCCCGCTAAATCACCCGCTCTTAATCCCATACGAAATGAGTGGAAAATCTAGAACAGCGGATGAAACGTAGCATCAACATTTCCTTAATTTCGTAATTCTACTGGGTCTAATCAACAGTGGGTGGCTCCAGTTAGGTATACCATGCCTAAAGAAACATTCTTGCTCTCTTCCTCGCCGAACTGATGTTATTTGCGGTGTTACACGATTTTAGGGTGAGGTCTCCTGGGGGTGACAGATAAAGAGTTTATCTTAGGATACCGCAGCAGTTACGAACACAGAACGAGGCTCCAGCAGGAAAAAGGGCTGTAAGAGGCATCTGCAGGTGAATTTGTGTAAGGAGCGATCAAAACGTTTCCGTTAGAAGGGCGTACAGTTTAGAGTCGGTATGCTAATCAGGCAATTATCCCACCGACTTACCATGCTGAAGATATGCGTTTGGTAAAACACAGTGTGCTGCTGCGTGAAGAAGTCTGCAACCGCCTGCTGTATATTCTCGTCCGACAGGAATTGTCGACCTTTTTTAAGGGACCGAAGACGTGCTAATCGCATGGGGAGAGATCAGGGCTATAGAGCGGGTGTTCGAGGGCTCGTACTGGGCGTATCTTCTGCATTACGACATTTGCGAGATGGGGACGTGGGTTGTCATGAAGCAGCAGCACTCCTTAACGCACAATTCCACAACGAATGGTTTTCGACAGACGTGCTGCATCACATATACACTACTGGCCATTAAAATTGTTACACCAAGAACAAATGCAGATGATAAACGAGTATTCATTGGACAAATATATTACACTAGAACAGACATGTGATTACATTTTCACGCAATTTGGGTGGATAGATCCGGAGAAATCAGTACCCAGAACAACCACTTCTGGCCGTAATAACGGCCTTGATACCCCTGGGCACTGAGTCAAACAGAGCTTGCCACATAAGCCCGTGCAGCTTCAACACGGTACCACAGTTCATCAAGAGTAGTGACTGGCGTACTGTGACGAGCCAGTTGCTCGGCCACCATTGACCAGACGTTTTCAATTGGTGAGAGATCTGGAGAATGTGCTGGCCAGGACAGCAGTCGAACATTTTCTGTATCCAGAAAGACCCGTGCAACATGCGGTCGTGCATTATCCTGCTGAAATGTAGGGTTTCGCAGGGATCGAATGAAGGGTAGAGCCACGGGTCGTAACACATCTGAAATGTAACGTCCACTGTTCAAAGTACCGTCAATGCGAACAAGAGGCGACCGAGACGTGTAACCAATGGCACCCCATACCATCACGCCGGGTGATACGCCAGTATGGCGATGACGAATACACGCTTCCAATGTGCGTTCACCGCGATGTCGCCAAACACGGATGCGACCATCATGATGCTGTAAACAGAACCTGGATTCATCCGAAAAAATTAGGTTTTTTCCATTCGTGCACCCAGGTTCGTCGTTGAGTACACCATCGCAGGCGCTCCTGTCTGTGATGCAGCGTCAAGGGTAAACGCAGCCATGGTCTCCGAGCTGATAGTCCATGCTGCTACAAACGTCGTCGAACTGTTGGTGCAGATGGTTGTTGTCTTGCAAACGTCCCCATCTGTTGACTCAGGGATCGAGAACGTGGCTGCACCATCCGTTACAGCCATGCGGATAAGATGCTTGTCATCTCAACTGCTAGTGATACGAGGCCGTTGGGATCCAGCACGGCGTTCCGTATTACCCTCCTGAACCCACCGATTCCATATTCTGCTAAAATTCATTGCATCACGACCAACGCGAATAGCAATGCCGCGATACGATAAACCGCAATCGCGATAGGCTACAATCCGACTTTTATCAAAGTCGGAAACGTGATCGTACGCATTTCTCCTCCTTACACGAGGCACCACAACAACGTTTCACCAGGCAATGCCGGTCAACTGCTGTTTGTGTATGAGAAATCGGTTGGAAACTTTCCTCATGTCAGCACGTTGTAGGTGCCGCCACCGGCGCCAACCTTATGTGATTGCTCTGAAAAGCTAATCATTTGCATATCACAGCATCTTCTTCCTGTCGGTTAGATTTCGCGTCAGTAGCTCGTCATCTTCGTGGTGTAGCAATTTTAATGGCCAGTAGTGTATATAACTTTCATTCTGTGGTGGATGTCTACCGTTGTTTGTCGTTCGGCAGCGAAGAAAAGAATAGCAGCTCGTTGGTCATGTTTAGAAGCTTTTGAAATAACGTCGCCACAGATCACGTTTCCACATCTGCCGCACGTCGGAACGACACACCTGCCACATTAATCCCTTTCCTATATCGGAATCGCGCTACGTTGTATATACGCTACAACAGCGCCCTCAAACGGGAACTTTTTGATTGCCCTTATAATAAATCCGAAACAGATAACGCTTTGAGTTAAATAAACTTTTATAAACCATATGTTGACTGGTTGCTGCTTAAATTGTAAATGGATTGTGGTTTTGTACATATCCGTTTTGGTTCTGAAGGCTCACTGATTCCTTTAGTGACCCCAAATTTCTTAGCTTACTTCGTACTATTGCGTTAAGGTTTGTTTCAGAAGCCTTTATACAAAAATCTATGCAAACGTATCAAGAAATACGTGAAATTCAGAGATGTAATTCGGCTAATTGAAAACCGCTTTTATGTTTACTCTTATCTTAATTCATCGAGCAGCGTTATTGTTGTCTATACAGGGCTATTACAAATGATTAAAGCGATTTCATAAATTCACTGTAGCTCCATTCATTGACATATGGTCACGACACACTACAGATACGTAGAAAAACTCAAAGCTTTGTTCGGCTGAAGCCGCACTTCAGGTTTCTGCCGCCAGAGCGCTCGAGAGCGCAGTGAGACAAAATGGCGACAGGAGCCGAGAAAGTGTATGTCGTGCTTGAAATGCACTCACATCAGTCAGTTATAACAGTGCAACGACACTTCAGGACGAAGTTCAACAAAGATCCACGAACTGCTAATTCCATTCGGCGATGGTATGCGCAGTTTAAAGATTCTGGATGCCTCTGTAAGGGGAAATCAACGGGTCGGCCTGCAGTGAGCGAAGAAACGGTTGAACGCGTGCGGGCAAGTTTCACGCGTAGCCCGCGGAAGTCGATGAATAAAGCAAGCAGGGAGCTAAACGTACCACAGCCGACGGTTTGGAAAATCTTACGGAAAAGGCATTTCTTAAACAGGAGATTGGAAAACTGATTGATCGGTCGTGGTGGAGATCATGATCAGCAATTCATGTCATGGCCTCCACGCTCTCCCGACTTAACCCCATGCGATTTCTTTCTGTGGGGTTATGTGAAAGATTCAGTGTTTAAACCTCCCCTACCGAGAAACGTGCCAGAACTGCGAGCTCGCATCAACGATGCTTTCGAACTCATTGATGGGGACATGCTGCGCCGAGTGTGGGAGGAACTTGATTATCGGCTTGATGTCTGCCGAATCACTAAAGGGACACATATCGAACATTTGTGAATGCCTAAAAAAACTTTTTGAGTTTTTGTATGTGTGTGCAAAGCATTGTGAAAATATCTCAAATAATAAAGTTATTGTAGAGCTGTGAAATCGCTTCAATCATTTGTAATAACCCTGTATTTTTCTGAAGTGTATATTCTGTTACATTTTTTTAGTGATACTAAGTGCACATCATGACCAAAACGATATGTCACGATCCCATCATTTTGAGCTACTCGGGTAGGGAATTTTATGACAACATACTAAATGATTTTGAGTTAATATTCGTAGCATCCACAGGTCACTTTTTTCTGGAAGCAGGTTGGTTTTATTCAGGATTCCCATACACCATATTATTGCCCACTCTTTTGGCTACAAAACCCTTCTTTTCAACATAATTCCGTTCTACGCTCGAAATTTAGCGCGGACTTCAATGCGAGATGCTTATAACAGTTTTGTCTCGAAACTTGGCAGAAAATCCCTAGAGATTCTGGTCGTATGTGAAGTATGTTAGCGGCGAGAAACAATCAATACCTTCCCTGCGGGATACCAATAAAGATACTATCGAAGACAGTGCTGCCAAAGCAGAGTTACTAAACACAACCTTCCGAAATGCCTTCACAAAAGAAGACGAAATAATTATTCCAGAATTCGAATCGAGAACAGTTGCCAACACGAGTAACGTAGAAGTAAATATCCTCGGAGTAGTGAAGTAACTTAAATCACTTAATAAAAGCAAGTCCTCTGGTCAAGATTGTATACCAATTAGGTTCCTTTCGGAGTATGCTGATACATTAGCTCCATACTTAACAATCATATACAACCGTTCGCTCGACGAACGATCCGTACCCAAAGACTGGAAAGTTGCACAGGTCACACCAATATTCAAGAAATATAGTAGGAGTAATCCACTAAATTACAGGCCCATATCGTTAACGTTGATATGCAGCAGGATTTTAGGACATATGATGTGTTCAAACATTATGAATTTCCTCGAAGAAAACGGTCTATTGACACACAGTCAACATGTCTCAGTTATGTGACTGGATTTGTGATTCCCTGTCAGAGAGGTCACAGTTCGTAGTAATCGACGGAAAGTCATCGAGCAAAACAGAAGTGATTTCTGGCGTTCCTCAAGGTAGTGTCACAGGCCCTTTGCTGTTCCTTATCTATATAAACGATTTGGGAGACAATCTGAGCAGCCGTTTTCGGTTGTTTGCAGATGGCGGTGTCGTTTATCGACTAATAAAGTCATCATAAGATCAAAACAAACTGCAAAACGATTTAGAAGAGACATCTGATGTTGTGAAAAGTGGCAGTTGACCCTAAATAATGAAAAGTGTGAGGTCATCCACACGAGTGCTAAAAGGAACTCGTTAAACTGGGCCAAACATATGGAAGTCTGAACGTGCGAGATCCTGGCTGAAGGGTGGATGAGGAAGAACAGGGCAGTGAAGTTTTGTGAGCTCCTCTCGGATGCGTCGACTTATGTGAGGCCTTACGTTGTCATGGAGAAGGAGATGCTCTTTTTTTTTGCGATGGACATACTGCAGTCGTTTATTCAATTTCTTGAGGATAGCACAATACATTTCAGAGTTGATAGTTTCACTATAAAGGAGGGCATCAAAGAGAGACTTCAGAGTCCCAAAAGATTGTCGCCATGACTTCACCAGCTAAGTGTGAGGCTTTGAACTTTTTCTTCGGAGAAGAGGTGGTGTGGTGCCACTCAATGGACTGCCGGTTTAGAAGGAGAAGGAAATTAGTATTTAAAGCCCCGTCGAGGTCGAGGTCACTGGAGACGGAACACGAGCTCGGATTAGGTAAGGATGGCGAAGGAAATCAGCCGTGCCCATTCAGAGGAACAATCCCAGCATATGCCTGAAGTAATTTACGGAAATAGCGGAAAACCTAAATCAGGGTGACCAGACGCTGGTTTGAACCATCGTCCACCCTAGTAATTTGCCGTATTGTTTCCTGTTCGAAGTAATGAACACACATTTCAGAGCTTGTGACGATGTTTAACAAAAAATTATCACGATCAGCATCGTAACGCACAGGCAATTCCGCACAGAGGGTCCTCCACTGCTCTTTACATGCTTCTATTAGGCGGCGAGGAACCTAGTAGCACACACCCTTGAGAATTCCAACGGGTGGACAATTGTGTCAGCACTATCAACAGAGACGTCCAGTTAAGCAGCGATGTGTTTCATTGTCATCCAATGATACAGGATTTAGGATGGACATCATTAAAAGAAAAGCGTTTTTCGTTGCGACGGAATCTTCTCACGAAATTCCAATCACCAAATTTCTGCTCCGAATGTGAAAATATTTTGTTGACACCGACTTACATAGGGAGGAACGATCACAAAGATAAAATAAGGGAAATAAGAGCTCGTACGAAAAGATATAGGTGTTCATTCTCTCCGCGCGCTATACGAGATTGGAATAATAGATAATTGTGAACGTGGTTCGATGAACCCTCTGCCAAGCACTTAAATGTGATTCGCAGAGTATCCATGTAGATGTAGATGTAGATGTAGATATAGATCACCTCGAATGAGAGTGCCTGAATGTTTCAATATTGCAGGCGTCACAACTGTGTGCGCCCGGCTGGCACGAGGGAGATAGTACAGGTTTGCGCGACCTTGTTGCGATGACGACACACGCCTCGCCCAACGACTCACCGTGCTTTTGTTCACTGTCAGGTCTCCGTAGACATTCTGCAAGTGCCTATGAATATCTACGATGCTCTGGTTTTCCTCCAAAAGACAGCTTTCTGCTCGGAACGCACCTCCGTTGCAGATCCTATTTTGAAGGCCGTCAACCATCGGAACTTAATAAAACTATTGGGGCTGAAGCAAGAAGATTCCACGACGTCCAGCAACAAATACCGAATTTTTTCAACAGAAATTGTCCGAGAAAAAGAAATATTGCGTTACTTATTGAACGCCCCTCGAATTTTCTTACTGTCTATTTTGGCGCACGAAAGGGTAAATGAAGAGCCATGGAAGTTCATAACTTGACCCGCAGCTATAACAAAGTAAGCATTAGTGTTTCAGTTAAAGCCCTAAGTCTAAATTATGCCGATTGACCCAGAAGTTGAACCTCTTACTGGCCGACCAAGGTAGCGCTATGGTTTCAAGTCACTTAACTTCCATTCGGGAGGAGCTGGTTTCAAATCGCCATTTCACTATCCATATTTAGGTTTTCCATGCTTTATTTTAAATGATTGATTATTGTAGGACATGGTTTGGTGGGAGACGGTGAAGGGAAGGTTCAGCCACCTAATTAAAAAGATTTTTCATTCCTTCCAGCACAATTGACACCCTTCCTTCGGGAAATGTGTTAAGTGTATGAATAGAGTGTGGGTAACTGTAAAGGGTTGTGTAAAGTGATGTCATGTTAGTGTTGCATGATGATTAGAGAAGTGAGAGGGTAAAACCCCGTTACGACACACAGTCTAATCCTCACGAACAGCACAGAGGAGGCCGCCGGGTGTAACACACCTATCCGACGGAAGGATCACTGTTCACAATGTCACATGCCCTCACTTCATAATACACTATGAAGAGATTTGAAATTTAGTCCAGGATATTGGCGCAAAGTCTGGTGATCAAGAACTTTCCACCACCACCTCTCTTCTCTTTGTCGGCCAGTTACCGACGATGAATTTTTTTTTTTCCCACTGCCAGGATTTTAATCGGTTTCCCTCCCAGTCGAGCGCCACCTCAGAGGCGTGTGTTAGCGGACTCGGCGACAACGGCGAGAGTTTACTTTAATTATTGGCAGTGACTGCTCTGATGCTTCCTTAGAAAAGGACGAGGAGTATTTCCTATCTCATTGCCGGTCGGTGTGGCCGTGCGGTTAAAGGCGCTTCAGTCTGGAACTGCGTGACCGCTACGGTCGCAGGTTCGAATCCTGCCTCGGGCATGGATGTGTGTGATGTCCTTAGGTTAGTTAGGTTTAAGTAGTTCTAAGTTCTAGGGGACTGATGACCACAGATGTTAAGTTCCATAGGGCTCAGAGCCATTTGAACCATTTGAACCTATCTCATTCTTGTCCAGTCCGCGTTTGTGCTCATTTTCTAATGACTTCGACGACAACTGTACGTTCTACATTAATTCTTCGTTTGTGGGAACATATTGTCCGTAGTTACTTTATAATCATTGAAGGTACTTTAATTCCGTCTTTGCAACTACAAGAAGTTGCTTGTTTTGTCAACCAAACGTGTTTCCTTATATTGAATGTTCAAATGTTTGTGAATTCCTGAGGGACCAAAATGCTAAGGCCATCGGTCCTAGACTTGTACACTAGTTAAATCAACTTAAACGAACTTATGCTAAGAACAGCACATACACCTATGCACGAGGGAGGACTCGAACCTGCGGCGATAGGGGTCACGCAATCCGTGACACAGCGCCTAAAACAGCGCGCCAACTCCGCGCGGCCCTTGTATTGAAATAAAACATCATCAGTTGTCTGCAATGAGAGATATTTACAAATTAGTGTTCTTTCTAAATCGAAAAACTGTTAGTTAAAAGTGATGCTGACTTTACTCGCGGTATTTCGTGCCTGGTTTGTGTTCACATAAGGAAACGTCGTCTGTCAGCACATTTTTGAGTTATTCCATCTTTTGTAACCGTTGGTTCTGGTCTAATCCCATACAGCCTTGGAGAGCCATGCATTTCATGATTTTAAAGCCACCAAAATGTTTCACAACTACTCTCTGTATCTTTAGGGCCACATCAGCCTCGTCCGTTTTGTGTAGGATTACGAACTTTGTCGATAGTGTTTCTTTGAACTAGAAATATACTCCTCTTATAATGGAGACTGTGAGAAAATCTACACCGGGATGACTGGCAGTACATTTGACATAATACGTTAAGAGCACATCAGGACATGGAAATACACAACATTTTCAGATCGTCTTAAGCAGCGGCGCGTTTCGTCACAGGGTTATTTGGTAAGCGTGATAGCGTTACGGAGATGTTTAGCAAACTCAAGTGGCAGACTCTGCAAGAGAGGCGCTCTGCATCTCGGTGTAGCTTGCTGTCCAGGTTTCGAGAGGGTGCGTTTCTGGATGAGGTATCGAATATATTGCTTCTACCTACTTACACCTCCCGAAGAGATCACGAATGTAAAATTAGAGAGATTAGAGCGCGCACGGAGGCTTTCCGGCAGTCGTTCTTCCCGCGAACCATACGCGACTGCAACAGGAAAGGGAGGTAATGACAGTGGCACGTAAAGTGTGTGTGTGAAATCTTACGGGACTTAACTGCTAAGGTCATCAGTCCCTAAGCTTACACGCTACTTAACTTAAATTATCCTAAGGACAAACACACACACCCATACCCGAAGGAGGACTCGAACCTCCGCCGGGACCAGCCGCACAGTCCATGACTGCAGCGCCTTAGACCGCTCGGCTAATCCCTCACGGCGGCACGTAAAGTGCCCTCCGCCACACACCGTTGGGTGGCTTGCGGAGTATAAATGTAGATGTAGATGTAGAAATACCATAGACCAAGCACAATAGAGAAAGAGATGAACATCATAAAAATCACTAAAGACAAGCACCTCCTCCTTCTTCACGAAAACTTTTATTCACAGAAAGCATTGACACAAAATAAACAGTTACTCAATTAACAGATAAATATTGGAAACCAGACACTATATAAATTAATCGAAAAAATCACATAATGCAAAACAATCCTTACCTTTCCAATCCCTCATTTTCTCTCAGTCTGTCTCTCCCCGTTTTTTTTTTTTTTACCTCTTTCTTCTTACCTCCTTTTCTTCCAACACACTATCCTTTCCACGAATTTGCAATCACTGACCAATCATCTACCCTCTCTGCCCCTGTCTCCCTCCCCCCTCCCCTCTTCCGCCAACTACTCGCCATTTAAAACTTCAACTCCATCACTACACCTTCATTTCTCTGAACATTAAATAAATATATAAAAACATGATTAGATGACAATAAAAATGACGATTAAAAGAGAATGAGTACATTTCTAGATCAAGAAAAACCTATTAGTAAATTTGGTAATACTACGCAAAGCACACTAGGCATATGTGGCCAGAAAAATACAAACAGACAATAGTAGTGATATTAGATAGTTTAAATGTTATAGAGTCGTTATACGTCCGCCATATTTTAGGCAAATTGAACTGCCATTTTTTCTGGAGTATGAGGTGTTGGCTAGTATTTCACATCCCCTAGAAAATTTTATCTACTTGCCTTTTGAAAACTGTTATGTGAGTTAAATAACGATTCACTATTGAATAACAATATGAGTCAGGATCCTTCGCTATGGAATAATAGCTGATACCTTTTACCCCAGAAAACAAGGCAGCTAAATTTTCCTCAAACATGGCTGTGGCTAGTTTGCATTGTTGTCTACCATTGTAGTGTTGGGCAGTTGGCTGTTAACAGCGCGTAGCGTTGAGCAGTTGGAGGTGAGCCGCCAGCAGTGGTGGCTGTGGGGAGAGAAATGGCGGAGTTTTGAAATTTGTAAGACTGGAAGTCATGAACTGCTATGTATATTATGATTTTTCAACACTATTAAGGTAAATACATTGTTTGTTCTCTAAAATAATAATAATAATAATATTTTTTAAGAGAACAAACAATGTAACAAATTTCAAAACTCCGCCATTCGCCATTTCTCTCCCCATATCCACCACTGCTGGCGGCTCACCTCCAACTGCGCAACGCTACGCGCTGTTAACAGCCAACTGCCCAACACTACAATGGCAGACAACAATGCAAACTAGCCACAGACTGCACACAGCACAGCCAGTGATTTTCATAGAGAGCGCTACGTAACGTTGCCAATAAGAAAACATAAACAGCCTACTTACAATATCTCTCAGTACAGACCACTGATGATGTTTTATTTCAATAAAACGGAATGCTTTTGGTGACAAAAACAATGATTTTCTTGTACGTGCAAAGACGGAATTTAAATACTTTCTATGAACCCTAACTTTCTTTCCTCGCTTCCTTTGTCTTAACCCTCTTAGAATTCTGTTGGTAAGTTATGCAGCTAGCCGCTTATAGTAATACCTTGCGCCACTGTGAAGCAAGGGACTAGGGATCGAAGATGAGAGTATATTTTAATCCTGCCGGCGGCTGAAGTAATTGGGGAAGTGGCTACCGGGCGCCGTCCTAGCTGACGCAGCACTGGCGTCAAAAGGACGGACTCGGGCTTTCGAACAGG
The DNA here is from genome assembly GCF_023864275.1 of Schistocerca cancellata. Lineage (NCBI taxonomy): Eukaryota > Metazoa > Arthropoda > Insecta > Orthoptera > Acrididae > Schistocerca > Schistocerca cancellata. Next base: position 731,394,254 of record NC_064629.1, read on the forward strand.
CGGTCGAGCTAGCATGGTTTCCCCAGGCTGCTAGCTTCGCCCATCTCCACTACACACGGGAACGGCTGCACACCAAGTGCGTTCAACACTTCCCCTGTAGGGAGAGATTTTCGAGTCAGCAGTAACGGCAAGAAATGTTTGACATCAATGCAGACTGAGGAAGCGTAACACGGAAAAGCGATTCGTAGGAGCCGATTACCAAAACTTTAAACGATTGGTAACTACGCTGGCTCCCCGTAAATTAAAGGAAAAAAATGCAAAATAGCAATTACTCGGGGAGACATTAAACTAGTGATACGAGATATTAGCAGGCTATAGTGGGGTGTTTCTTCTACAAGAAAACAAGAATCAGGGTCAATAAGTCCCACACATCCCTCGTAAACTTCCATCGAGATCTGAGGCAGGAATGCCAACTATCGGCGAGGTTATGTGCTGTAGTCGTGGAAGCACCTTTGCGATGCCTCCATTTCAACGTGGAATGCTTAACATTACTCGGACATACAGTCAGTTCCACAAGAAAGTGTACGCCATAATTTTAAACGTAACGTCCGCAGCGACATCTCTGGCGATGGTCTCGAATCTGAACTTTTGCACAGTGCACAGGTAACACAATGCGAGAGTTGAACGTTTCGTTTTGTCGGTTGCATTTTAAGATGAGTGAAAAATATCTGAAGCGTCACAAGGCAGTGTTCCTTGTCAATCATTTTTTTTGGACCTGGTCTCCTCTTTCGAAAGCTTGGTGTACGAATTTGCTTCAACGGACTGTCAAACACCTGGTAAAAGTGGATGTTTGGGGATGTTTCTCTAAACGTGGTTTTGGCTATTTGCACTTCTTTCCAGCCAATTTAAACGCTGAAAAAATGTGCAATAGTTATCAAAAATGCCTTCTGAGATCCGTTGAGAAGCTATTTCGTTCGAACGAGGTAAACTGGGTACTTCAAAAGAATAATAATCCGAAACATTGCAGCCGTCGCTGTACAGCGTGGAAACAAGACAATGGGGTGTCCAAGACGGAGTGGCCTGCAGTGTCCCTGGATGCAAATACGATCGAAAATGTTTGATCGTATATTAAGATGAAGCTTAAAGGTAAGCCAGTATGTACTTTGAAGCAGCTGTCATATAAAATCAGGACAATAGGGAGATTGTAACCGAGAGAATATGCAGAAAATCTCGTGAAAATCGTGCCAAAAAGATGCCAAGCTATAATTGATAATGGCGGCGATTGGATTAACTGTTAGGTAATCGTGCAATTAGTAATAACATGTATTTTCATATAAACATATATTTATAATAATGTTTTTTATTTCATACATATAACCGCGTATTCTTTCTTGTGGAACTGACTGTAAATGTGGAGCGCAGGCAAAGGCAGATGACGTAAACATCAACCTTTCTGGCGACGTATACCTTCGTCTCACGCAACAATTCATACAGGAATATGAAGACAATAACGACGTCATTCTCAATAGGCAAAAATCAGCTGTTCTACGGGTGGGCTGTGAACAAGACGTGAATTAACTGCATGGCTCCAAAACTTCACGCTCCGTAACCAACTATGAATACACATCTTAGCCAATGCCAAGGACTTATTACACAAAAACTAGATGAGCAATATGCAGTATTTTTGGATAACACTGCGAGAGCACCGACTACGACATTTCGACAGATTGCAGATGCTCCATTTCATTAACCGCGTCGCACGAGTTCGCCCCATCCCGGGCGACATAGCAAAAAAGATTCTGGCCGCCACTGCCTGGGCAATCTTGGACGTCTAACGTCTTCATGATACTCTTTCTAACGACAGTCACTTCCTTTCTGAAAGCGATTTGAGTCTGTACAATTTTCTAGTGTATTTCAACATTATTAAGGCCAGAAGTATTTTCAGTGTCTTATCAGTTATTATAAATTCTGGGAGTAAAACCTTGCTCAACGCCTCAAGACCTATCGATACGTCTCAGTCGATACTCATGCCTGAAACAGAGGTCCCGTCGTGTGGAGTCGTATTTCATTATGTCAAGTTACATGGGGGAGGAATCCCTCCACGGTTCCACAGCTTTTTTATATCAACAAGCATTTCAGCACTCACTGGTACACGGACTTTACAGGAATTACACATCGACAGCTTGGTAAGAAATAATAATAATATTAATAATAATATCGATGTCAAAACATATAACATTCCATATAACAATTTCACACTATATTTTTTTTTCCTTCATTTTTGCTTTTCTGAAGCAATTTACTCGCAAAACTATGGACTGTATAGTAATAACGACTTATAACAACTTATTCTCATTGTGAGCTCTACATCTCATTCGTCATAGAGGGATGCTGACCCAGTTTTTCAGGCTAGCAAATGGGAAGCTGTGCCACACAAAATGGTGTTGACATCAGCTGATAGTGAGTGTAGTATTATGAAACAATGCGTGTATACTGTCTGTAGTGTGTGCAGTGACTTGGAGTGAGAAATGAATGACAAATGTTGCATTAGCCTCTTTCATTATTAAATAATTTTTCTGTAAAACAGTATCGTACGCTACTGACAAACCGAATAAGCTAGCACTGTTTTAAACAGACTGGCTTTGTATTCAGGAGGGCGGAGGCTCCTCTCTTCATCCAGCCATCCTTATTTAGATTTTTCGTTGTTTCTCCAAATTACGTCAGGCAACTGGGATGAGTCCTACCACTACAAAGGGTACTGCCGACTACCTGTCCCATCCTTAGCTTACTAAACCTGTAAATGTGTAAATGTCTGTGTATATGAATTACTTTATTTTTGTTGTTCATAATCAGTAATACCAAGTCATATCCAATATCCTTGTAAAAGAGATCTACAGATGAATAAAACTACTACTAGACTGGAGCAGAGTTTGGCGAAATGTTAATCCAAAATTTCTCCTAACAGATATCAAATCCGCTTGGTCGAACTTAATCTGTAGCAATGTTAAAACCATAGAGAAGATATTCATCAATTTAACGTAAGACCCTTTCTGCAGAAAGTGTCAGTTACGGACATGCTCGCGCATAGACTCAACTGTTGTGGCCAAAATGCAGTTTGGCCGTAGACATGGAAGAAAACGGCTTTAATTACCAGAAATATCCATCCCACCATAGACTTGAATATCATTCTCTAGACGGACTGCCACATGTTCCCAGGAACCAAACAGAGGTCGTCAACTTGGTGTGTGGCTCATTTCACTCACTACCCCGTAACCACAGCCTCTCTCGGTTTGCATTGTTCAGGAATACAAGCTGGAATTCAATGACGATAGAAGATGCTCTTTGAACGCTAATGGCATTTACGGGACAAGAAAGAGTATCCTAATCCGGACGAATGGACATTCTTTCTTTTTTCCATTTTAAATACAAATAAATTTAACTTCGAGAATTCGAATAAGAAAAGGAAAAGGGGACGAGAATAAACGAAAAAAATGTGGAAGAATATAATGTGAGAAGCTATCCATAGAAAGAATTTTTTTTAGAAAGAAAGGATGAGCCATAAGGGGAGATGGAAAAGCTTAAAAAATATAAGGGAAGTGTGGGGCAGCAACAGTATTGCAGTCCCGCCCGACCAGAAGGTAGCTCGCTAGAGTCTTGGGGGTGGATGAAATTTTTATCAACAGAGTTTGGCGAGTAAGACGAGAAGAGGTCGTAGCGTATAGCTCCTGATCACTAGACTTATCGTCGGTAATCTGGATCAAACTTCTGAAACTTTTTGCAGTCTTTCGTGAATTGAGACCATACGTTGACAGTGATACTACCGTCGGATGAGGGAAAATGTTCGAATTTTTTTAACATGTCAGCGGTGAAACTTTTATTCAGCAAACGAGGTGACATCATGTTTACTACGCTACAGCCGTATTCTGAAAATATAGGGCCATTTTGTCGACGTTTTCCTGCTCCTCTTGTAATGGACTCTATGCCGACTGGACGATAACCCCTAATCTCCCTGCACAGTTGTCACATAAACAAGAGAGCCTATTTCAAACGGTGAACGGCGAAGTTTTATTGTATGCCGAAGGTAATCAGCAGACCGCCTTTCTTGTTAGGAATTCTAAAGCAATGACGATTTCCAATGTTTTGAATGACTGGCTGTTCGAATAATAATTATCAAAATTTGCTTCATTCTGTTTCATTTTTAATCGACCAGTTTGTTCAAATATGATAGTTATATGTAGAATCTGAATCACAAATAGAGATTATATGTATCTATGCAAAAAAAGTGACCACATATCAGACTACAAGTTCGTGCGGCATCATAGCTTGCAGGAAAGTACCGAAATACAGTCATCAGTGAAATCTGTATTTATAATGGATAAAACGCGTACAACTTTCGGACAGACAGCTGAAGAGGTAAAAAGTGTAATCCCTGTTAACGATTATAACATTCTGGACTTAGCAAACAAATGATAAAGCAGATGGTCTGTAATCTGACAGGCCGTTTCGCGATAATGTAGTGATTTATAGGAAGACTGCAGATGCAAGGCATCGCGCTAGTGTACAGCAATGAGATTGCACAACTGGTACGTCGCTTACTGCGAAAAAAATTTTTTTTACCCAGGACAAGAGAATAAAATAGCTTAGATTACGATCTTCTACGCTTCTGTTATGTACCACAACCAAAAGTAATGTCCTGATACAGTAGTATTAAGACGATCATTATTTTATAGCCTGGAACGCTTATAGAGACATTCTTAAGACGTTACGCGATGCAGACATGTAATAACAATTTTACGATACTCTGATTCTAGTTAGAAACTTGAAATACAAATTGTGTGAAATTTATGAGTCAACAGTAAAGAAGAAAAAGTTTGAAACTGGCAGTATTGAAGCTGTGAGGACGCGTCGTGATTCGTATTTGGGTAGCTGAGTTGGCAGCCGGCACGGTGGCTATATATATATAAAGCTGTGTGAAGGGATCAACAACGAACTTCAACGGATGTCGTGTGATGTCCGCTCCCACCAAATACAACGAACACTTGCCCGCGAAAGGCAAAGGTTCCGAGCTGGAGTCTCAGTCCGACACACAGTTTTAATCTGCCAGGAAGTTTCATATCAGCGAACACTCCGCTGCAGGGGAAAAATTTCATTCAAGAAAATAGAGTTTTTTTATTAAAATTCAATTTTTTCAGAATCTGAGTCACAAGTGAAAATTATAAGGGCATCCGGAAAAGATGTGACAGCATTATCAGTACGCGACCACTGTTCTTACGCCATGTTGCATTACTGCGAGGGGTGCACCATTCCTTGTAAACACTTTGGGAAGTGCTCGTTGGTACACCAGAAAAAATGGCAGCTTCGTTCACGGTGTGGTCATGGGCACGTTCAAACACGATAGCTGCTTTCTGACATTGTGCCTCGTCTCCAAGTCAGACCATCTTACTACGCTGATCCCATACAACCATCTGGCACGCACTCGCTGCTTCACTGCCACGACATACGTCAGCGATGGAGGGCAGAACCGTACCGAGGTGATCCTACCCCCTTTGCAGAACTGCCAAACCAGCACACCCTCCCCCTCAGAAAAACTATATTTTTCCAATTTTCCTACATAGAGTTAGAAAATTTTGTAATTTATAAGGTAGATGCAATAAAAATGAGGCGTTATTGAAAAATATTACTTAAATGAGCTATATAGATGAAATGATAGAGATAGCCGTACTGTAGTTGCAACAATAACGAAGCTTGTGTGTGTGTGTGTGTGTGTTTGTGTGTGTTTGAGAGAGAGAGAGAGAGAGAGAGAGAGAGAGAGAGACAGTGAGTGAGAAAAGGGCAGACTAACCCGTGTTTTCTGAAGAGGGGCAGCAGGCTTTTCAGTAGTTGCAGGGGCAAGAGTCTGCATGACTGACTGATCTAGCCTTGTAATACTTGCCAATATGGCCTCACTGGGTCGGTACTGCCAACGGCTTAGAGTAAGGGGAAGCTACATCCGTCCCTTTTCCCTCCCGAGGGCATACTGCTACGCTGTATGTTTAAATCATGATGGTATCCTCTCGGGTAAAATATTCTAGAGGTAAAGCTGTACCCATCCGGATCACTGGACGAGGCGTAATCAGGAAGATCTCATAAATAAAAACAAAAGTGGCATTCTATGGATTTGAGCGCGGAATGTTAGGGCAGGAAGGTCAGGTTATTTAGAATGGGAAATGCATAGGTTGAAGTCAGATGTACTGACTTTCATTTAAGTCATTACAAGACTATCAATACAAAGTCAGAGAGGGGTAACGCAGGAGTAAGTCTAATAATGAGTAAGAAAAACGGAAATGAGCACAAGTTTAAATGTCTACTAACTCCGCAGGTAATGAAAACGTTGACAGAATGTATGAAGAGATAAAGGGAATTATTTAGGTAGTTACATATGATGAAACTTTAATTGTGATGGGTAACTAGAATTCAGCAAAAGAAAAAGAAAGACACAAGAAAATAGTAGGAGAACATGGTCGGCGGGAAAGGAATGAAAGAGGAAGTTGCCGTTTTAGAATTATGCACAGAGCTTAATTGAATAATATCCTTTATTTGGTTTAAGAATCATGTAAGAAATGTTGTGAACGTCGAAGAGACCTAGGGACACTGGAAGGTTTCAGATCGATTACATAATGGTACGACAGAGATTTCGAAACAAGATTTTTAACTGCCAATATTTAGAGGAGAAGATTTGGACTCTGACCACAATCTACTGGTTTTAAAATACGGATTAAAACTGGACAAACTGCAAAAAGGTAGGAAATTAAGGAGTTGGGACATGGGTAAAGACTATAGCAACCAGAGATTTGTGAAAGTTTTAGAGGGAGCATTTGCAACGTTTGATTCAAACAGGGGAAAAGAATACGATAGAAAACGAATGAGTAGCTTTGAGAGATGAAATAGTGAAGGCAGATAAAAAGACTAGACCTAGTAGAAATCTTTGGATAACTAATCAGATATTAAGTGTAATTGAAGGGGTCAGCGGAAGAAGGTACTAACCCACAGGAGCTTAATTTGTGTTAGTGCCTGTTATATGATACAATACAATAAGAGAAAGCAATACGTATAGCAGACAACACTTTGTAGAGATACATATGGATCTGCTTCACGCCAGAATGTGGTGCAGCTGAAGACACAACATAAACATGGTTAAATTAGCCCTTATTAAATTACGGGTTAGCACTTACTTCCTCCGACTCCTTCAACCGACGAAAGGATAAAATATAAAAATGCAGCAAATGAAGCAGGTGAAATGGATACAGACGCCTAAAAATGAAATTGATAGAACGTGCAAAAGTACACGACTGGCCATTAAAACTGCTACACCACGAAGATGACATGCTACAGACGCGAAATTTAACCGAAAGGAAGAAGATGCTATGATATGCAAATGATTAGCTTTTCAGAGCATTCACACAAGGTTGGCGCCGGTAGCGACATCTACAATGTGCTGACACGAGGAAAGTTTCCAACCGATTTCTCATACACAAACAACAGTTGACCGGCGTTGCCTGGTGAAACGTTGGTATGATGCCTCGTGTAAGGAGGAGAAAAGCGTACCATCACGTTTCCGACTTTGATAAAGGTCCGACTGTAGCCTATCGCGATTGCGGTTTATCGTATCGTGACATTGCTGCTCGCGTTGGTCGAGATCCAATGACTGTTAGCAGAATATGGAATCGGTGGGTTCACGAGGGTAATACGGAACGCCGTAATGTATCCCAACGGCCTCGTATCACTAGCAGTCGAGATGACAGGCATCTTATCCGCATGGCTCTCTGCAAGACAACAACCATCTGCACGAACAGTTCGACGACGTTTGCAGCAGCATGGACCATCAGTTCGTAGACCATGGCTGCGGTTACCCTTGACGCTGCATCACAGAGAGGAGCGCCTGCGATGGTGTACTCAACGACGAACCTGGGTACACGAATGGCAAAACGTCATTTTTTCGGATGAATCTAGGTTCTGTTTACAGCATCATGATGGTCGCATCAGTGTTTGGTGACATCGCGGTGAACGCACATTGGAAGCGTGTATTCGTCACCGCCATACTGGCGTATCACCCGGCGTGATGGTATGGGGTGCCATTGGTTACACGTCTAGGTCACCTCTTGTTCGCATTTACGGCACTTTGAACAGTAGACGTTACATTTCAGATGTGTTAAGACCCGTGGCTGTACCCTTCATTCGATCCCTAAGAAACCCTACGTTTCAGCAGGATAGTGCACGATCGCATGTTGCAGGTCCTGTACGGGCCTTTCTGGATACAGAAAATGTTCGACTGCTGCCCTGGCCAGCACATTCTCCAGATCGCTCACCAATTGAAGACGTCTGGTCAGTGGTGGCCGAGCAACTGGCTCGTCACAATACGCCAGTCACTACTCTTGATGAACTGTGATATCGTGTTGAAGCTGCATGGGCAGCTGTACCTGTACACGCCATCCAAGCTCTGTTTGACTCAATGCCCAGGCGTAATAAGGCCGTTATTACGGCCAGAGGTGGTTGTTCTGGGTACTGATTTCTCAGGATCTATGCACCCAAATTGCGTGAAAATGTAATCACATGTCAGTTCCAGTATAATATATTTGTCCAAAGAATACCCGTTTATCATCTGCATTTCTTCTTGGTATAGAAATTTTAATGGCCAGTAATGTATTAAGTATGAATGGGCAGAGCGCAAATGAAAGGCCGTAGAAACATATGGAACTAGAGGAAATGTAGGTACTGTCTATAGGAGAATTAATGATATCTTTGGGGAAAAGAGAAGCAACGATCGTCAAGTCCACTTACAATGCTAGTCTACAATCCAGTCCGGATCTTCTAATTTTCGTTCCTGCACTCCTTTTTCCTTCACAAATTCAACAATAACAAGTTCTTAATCGAAAAATCGTTCCAGGTATGCCCCTTGACTTACACTACTTACTTTGTAGTAATATATGTAGCCTCCATACTCTTCGTTCATTTCCACTGAAAATTTTTGCAACTGACAATAGAACAATGGGTGCGACTTCAGGAATTTTACTATTCTAACCACCAATTTTTTAAAGTGTTTCATGCCTGAAAATTTAGCACGAAGTACTTCTTTATATACAGAAGAATGAGTACCATCTGCCGATCGTTGTAATTTTTTGCTCTTTCATTGTCATCTAAATTTTTAAATTCTCGCTGAATCATAGTGTACATCTACGTCTGGTATTCGAACCCGTATTTCCCGCTCATCCCGAGCAGTCGTCTACATCTACATCCATACTCCTCAAGCCACCTGTCGGTGTGTGGCGGAGGGTACCCTGAGTACCTCTATCGGTTCTCCCTTCTATTCCAGTCTCGTAATGTACACTCCTGGAAATTGAAATAAGAACACCGTGAATTCATTGTCCCAGGAAGGGGAAACTTTATTGACACATTCCTAGGGTCAGATACATCACATGATCACACTGACAGAACCACAGGCACATAGACACAGGCAACAGAGCATGCACAATGTCGGCACTAGTACAGTGTATATCCACCTTTCGCAGCAATGCAGGCTGCTATTCTCCCATGGAGACGATCGTAGAGATGCTGGATGTAGTCCTGTGGAACGGCTTGCCATGCCATTTCCACCTGGCGCCTCAGTTGGACCAGCGTTCGTGCTGGACGTGCAGACCGCGTGAGACGACGCTTCATCCAGTCCCAAACATCCTCAATGGGGGACAGATCCGGAGATCTTGCTGGCCAGGGTAGTTGACTTACACCTTTTAGAGCATGTTGGATGGCACGGGATACATGCGGACGTGCATTGTCCTGTTGGAACAGCAAGTTCCGTTGCCGGTCTAGGAATGGTAGAACGATGGGTTCGATGACGGTTTGGATGTACCGTGCACTATTCAGTGTCCCCTCGACGATCACCAGTGGTGTACGGCCAGTGTAGGAGATCGCTCTCCACACCATGATGCCGGGTGTTGGCCCTGTGTGCCTCGGTCGTATGCAGTCCTGATTGTGGCGCTCACCTGCACGGCGCCAAACACGCATACGACCATCATTGGCACCAAGGAAGAAGCGACTCTCATCGCTGAAGACGACACGTCTCCATTCGTCCCTCCATTCACGCCTGTCGCGACATCACTGGAGGCGGGCTGCACGATGTTGGGGCGTGAGCGGAAGACGGCCTAACGGTGTGCGGGACCGTAGCCCAGCTTCATGGAGACGGTTGCGAATGGTCCTCGCCGATACCCCAGGAGCAACAGTGTCCCTAATTTGCTGGGAAGTGGCGGTGCGGTCCCCTACGGCACTGCGTAGGATCCTACGGTCTTGGCGTGCGTCCGTGCGTCGCTGCGGTCCGGTCCCAGGTCGACGGGCACGTGCACCTTCCGCCGACCACTGGCGACAACATCGATGTACTGTGGAGACCTCACGCCTCACGTGTTGAGCAATTCGGCGGTACGTCCACCCGGCCTTCCGCATGCCCACTATACGCCCTCGCTCAAAGTCCGTCAACTGCACATACGGTTCACGTCCACGCTGTCGCGGCATGCTACCAGTGTTAAAGACTGCGATGGAGCTCCGCATGCCACGCCAAACTGGCTGACACTGACGGCGGCGGTGCACAAATGCTGCGCAGCTAGCGCCATTCGACGGTCAACACCGCGGTTCCTGGTGTGTCCGCTGTGCCGTGCGTGTGATCATTGCTTCTACAGCCCTCTCGCAGTGTCCGGAGCAAGTTTGGTGGGTCTGACACACCGGTGTCAATGTGTTCTTTTTTCCATTTCCAGGAGTGTAGTTTCATAGCAAATAAGCAGTACCCTTCGCTGTGTGACTAGCACGAGCTCAGTCAGCAAGTCAGTGCTATGCAAAGAAGGGGAAGCTGCAAGTTTGGGGGAATATATACACAGGACCTCTACGAAGGAAGTAAACTTGACGACAATATTATAGCAAGTTAAGAGGAAGTAGGTGAAGACGAGATGGGAGATATGACAGTGCGTGAAAAATCTGACAGTGCACTGAAAGACCTACGTGGGAGGTCCCTGGAGCAGACGACATTCTCTCAGAATTTTTGAGATTCTGGGGAGAACCAACAATGACACAATTACTTTACCTAGTATGCAATATGTATGACACATACGAAACTCTCAGGCTTCGGGAAGAACATAATAATTCCAATTTCAAAGAAGGCATGTGTTAACAGGTGAGAATACTATCGAACCGCAAGTTTTTGATCCAAAATACTGATAGGAGTTATTTACAGGAAAATGAAAAACAGGTAGAGGCTGACCTTGGGGAGGAACAGTTAGGGTTTCGGAGAAATATAGAAACGCACAAGGCAATACTGAGCCTAAGACATATCTTAGACTCATAGAACCTAGACAGAAAAAAGGTAAATCTCCATTTATAGCGCTTATAAATTTAGAGAAAGACAGTGTGAACTGGGTTACACTCTTCTCAATTTTAAAGGTATCAGTGATAAAATACAGGGACCCAAAGGTTATCTACAACTTATACAGAAACCAGACTGCAAATATACGACTCAAAGGCTGAGAATGGAAGAGCAGTTGAACGAATTGGGTAGTGTCTTGTAAATAGATTTTGAGATTAACACCCACAAAAGTACAAGGATAGTGGAATGTAAATCAGGCGATGTAGAGGGAATTATATTATGAAATGAGACGCTAAAATAGTATATGAATTTTGTTATTTGGGCAGGAAAATAACTGATGATGGCCGATGTAGGGGCCTACGGAAAAAATAAAATGTAGACTGATAATAGCATGAAAAGCTCTCCTGAAAAAGTGCAATTTGTTGACATCTAATATAAACCTAAGGAAGTATTTTTTGACGTTATTTGTCTGGAGTGAGATTCTGGGGAGAACCAACAATGACACAATTATTCTACCTGGTATGCAATATGTATGACACATACGAAACTCTCAGACTTCAGGAAGAACATTGAATGGAAATGAAACGTGGGCGAAAGGCAAGTCAGACAAGAAGAAGGTAGAAACTTTTGAAATGTGCTGTAGAAGATTACTGAAGATTTGATGGGTAGACATGATAACAAATAAATCGAAATGGAGAAAAAGATAAATTCGAGGACAACTAAACTAAAAGGAGGGATCGGTTGGTAGGGCGCATTGCTGTCGCTTTAAGGAATTATCAGTTTGGTAGCGGCAGTAAGTGTTGGTGGGTAAAAACTGTAGAAGGAGACTAAGGCTTGAATACAGAAAGCATGTTCACATGGATGTAGGTTGCGGTAGTTATGCAGAGTTGAAGAGGCTTGCATAGGATAGGCTAGGAGGGAGAGCTGCACCAAACCAGTTTCAGACTGAAGACCACAATAATAAACTAAAACCACTGCACACAATTAATTAAATGCATCATTGTTGTAAATAAGTTACAAATTATATAAACCTTCTAAACAACTGAAAGTTAAAATCTGTTTTATTTTTTACTTGAGAAACGTCATGTTACAGCCTTGAGCTGCTGGTAAAATTCTTTATACACACAACCAGTTTCATTAGTCTGACCATCACCAGGTTCATAAAAGAATTCACAACATCGTTTCAGGCAAACTATAAATCATTCTCGTCACGTGGTAAAACCATGAATTATACAATGTCATCACGTCGTAATATAAATTACTTATTTTCTTATGTCAGCTACTGCATACCAAGTTTAGTATAATGTGTAACAAATAACAGATCTTAATTGCTGTTCACAAATTATTAATAGCACATAAATTATTAATGGGAAATAAACGAGATGGTTTATGAATAACAGTTGAGAACATATTCCTTTCCAAAAATTATGTTTTATTATAATTTTAGTCTCCATTTGCTTTGTTTGAGCGAAGAAAACTCATTGGCTATGTCACTGAAGTCAAATTTAGCAGCTGTGACGTGTTCTATCAACAAGACAACTGAATGTGACAGTCCGCTGAACCTATACTTGAGCTTAAATGGTTTCTTATCATCTTTAATTTGCAGAAACTAAGTTGGAAAGATGCTTCAATCACTGGAATTGTCAAATATCTTCGAAGTTACTGCAGTGTTTGGATAAGCATCTCATAACACGCGCTTTGAAACAAAACTTCAAAAAATGCAAATGAGAAGGTGTGTAGGTGCTCTTGATCAGCTCTTTCTATTGAATTTGAAAGCCGCTACTTCGTTAACCAGCTTAGTTGTATAGATATTTCTGCTATATTTGACACCAAATTCTGCTATATATATATATATATATATATATATATATATATATATATTAGTATGCGGAGTTCTCATTTAAGACGTTGCTAACAGGAAATTAAAGTGAGAGAAATTCCTTTCCCCATTTCATGTATTATTCTACCAAATAATTTGATGCGTTCTATCTTAAACAGTTTCACTCCAGTCCTCACTTGGCAGAACTCGACAAAAATCATAAGCCTGCAGTCAAATAACATATTTGCCTCAGCAACCACTTGCTAAACTTTGAGATTCTACAATATCGTATTGAAGTTTCTGCAAAACTCCATTGTTGAACAAGAGTTAGCTGCGTAGTTGGTAGCGGTATGCACCAGGTGCACTGTTGACACACAACCCATGTGACGCCTGTTCGGCAGTACTCATTTATTTACGATGCTGCTTGGACACCTGACACCGACAACAGCGTGCCTTTGCAGTCGCAGGCCTTCTCTCATGTACCTCTCCCGCTAAATTTTTAAACCGCCTACCTTGGTCTTTTTTTCCAGTCAGTTTTTGCGCTCTCTGTGTGTCTGCGCTCTTGGCGGGGATCAGTTGCGCCGCGGTCACGGTAAGGCCCTGGAGGAGGGTCACATGATCACCTGGTAAAAGATCCACACCACGTGCAGCACTTCAAAGCGGCCAGTCTACTCTTCGAAGTGGGTGAATAATATTTCGACCAGTGAGCTTGTCTTCTAAGATAAGTACAAGAAATGTATTCACAGTTGCTAATGTGAACAATCATCAGGATTATAATAGACTGACGACAATGAAAATTTGTGCTGTGCTGGAATTCCAACAGACATTTCCTGCCTATCGCGAGAGGTCGCCTTACCATTAGGCTATCAGAACACGACCCAAACTTTCATATGTCGTGAACCATGTGTCTAAAACCTGTACTCGTGCATCCATTGTGTATATTCCCGTAAAGGAGAGACATTTTACTTGAAAGTGAGTTGCCAGGTGCCGCCGGATAAGTGCGGTATATATACATGCGTGTCCCAGGGAACATTGCATCGTAATTCGGAATAACACCGCCACTAAAATGCCGTATTTGTCCGTCGACACCGGGTAAGCGACTTTCAAGTAAAATATCTCCCCTGTACGGGAGTATATATAATGGGTATACGACTACAGGTTGTAGACACATAGTTGACGACATATCGAAATTCGGGTGTGGCCGTGAGTCGTACTCCGATAGCCCAATGATAAGGCGACAGCTCGCAATAAGCAGGAAATCCGGGTTCGAGTCCCAGTACAGCCAAAATTTTCATTGTGGTCAATCCAATACACAGCTAATGGATGTCTATATTCGCAACTGCGAATACGTTTCTTGTGTTCCACAACCGTGCAGTGCCTGTTCCTAATGCAACTACGTCCGAAGCAACATTGCATCGTATCTAAGAAACGTGCTTGGCTCTCGATTGCCTCGCGTGTTTCTACATTTCTCCCGAAAAAATTTGATCCTTCTCCAGGCTGGCTTCTGTCAGTCGTCCCACTCTTCTGTAGATAATCTCTGTTAATTTTCTGAACCTTTGGCTTATGAAATTGATGGTTCGATAATATTCACACCTGTCAGCACTTGCCTTCTTTGGAATTGGAGTCCTTAAGTCTTCTTGAAGTCTGAGGGTATTTCGCCTCTCTCATATCTTGCAGAACATCTAGAACAGTTTTTTCACGTTTGGCTATCCCAAGCATCTCAATAACTCAAGGGAGTGCTGTCAACCTCAGGAGCCCTATTTCGACTTGGGTATGTCAGTGTTGTCATATTCTTCCCCATCTCATCTTCGTCCATTTCCGCTTTAGTTTCTTCACTGAAGAGCCAAAGAAACTGGTACACTTGCCTAACATCGTGTAGGACCCCCGAGAGCACGCACAAGTGCCGTAATACGACGTGGTATGGACTGGACTAATATCTGAAGTAGTGCTGGAAGGAATTGACATCATGAATCCTGCAGTACTGTCCATAAATCCGTAATAGTACGAGGGGTGGAGATCTCTTCTGAACAGCACGTTGCAAGGAATCCCAGATATACTCAATAATGTTCATGTTTGGGAAGTTTGGTGGCCAGCGGAAGTGTTTAAGCTCAGAGGACTGTTCCTGGAGCTACTCTGTAGCAATTCTGGACCTGTGGGGTGTCGCATTGGCCTGCTGGAATCCACAATGGACATGAATGGATGCAGGTGATCAGACAGGATGCTTATGTACGTGTCACCTGTCAGAGTCGTATCTAGACTTATCAAGGATCCCATATCACTGCAGCTGCACATGACCCACACCATTACAGAGCCTCCACCAGCTTGAACAGTTCCATGCTGACATGCAGGGTCCATGGATTCATGAGATTGTCTCCATACCCGTACACGTCCATCCGCTCGATACAATCTGAAAAGAGACTCGACATGTGTGTAGTCTCAGCAGTTCAATGTCGGTGTTCACGGGCCCAGGAGAAGCGTAAAGCTTTATGTCGTGCAGTCATCAAGGGTACACGAGTGAGCCTTCGGCTCCGAAAGCCCATGTCGATGATGTTTCGTTGACTGGTTCGCATGCTGACACTTGCTGATGTTCCAGCATTGAAATCTTCCACAATCTGAGGATGGGTAGCACTTCTGTCACGTTGAACTATTCTCTTCAGTCGTCGTTGGTCCCGTTCTGGCTGGGTATTTTCCCGGCCGCAGATTTGATGTTATGCCGGATTCCTGATATTCACGGTACAATCGTGAAATAGTCGTACGGGAAAATCAGCGCTTCATAGCTACCTGCCATTGTAGCAGCAGTAACCGGTCTAACAACTGCGCCAGGCACTTGTTGTCTTATATAGGCCTTGCCGACCGGAGCGCCGTATTCTCTCTTAGTACATATCTCTGTATGACTATACCAGTTTCTTTGGCGCTTCAGTGTATAATACTGTCTTCATGTTTCGTACGTTTAAGTTCAAATGGTTCAAATGGCTCTGAGCACTATGGGACTTAACTTCTGAGGTCATCAGTCCCCTAGAACTTAGAACTACTTAAACCTAACTAACCTAAGGACATCACACACATCCATGGCCGAGGCAGGATTCGAAACTGCGACCGTAGCGGTCACGCGGTTCCAGACTGCAGCGCCTAGAACCGCTGGGCCACCCTTTCCGGCTACGTTTAAGTAGTCCTATATTTTCATCTTTCAACCTTTCCTTCTTAGCGAAATGGATTCACATTTTTCGAATGCGGATTGACGTCAGTTGTTGGTGACACATGAAAACTTTTGCCGGTCCTCGAGGTGTGCTCGGATAGCCTAAGTGGTTAAGACGACTGCTCGGGATGAGCGGGAAATCCGGGTTCGAATCCCAAGCTTCAAAACCACCGAAGCGACGTATATGACTGCGAGACAAGTAATTTAATATAAAACGCATGGGATCGCAAGTGTCGGGAAATACCCCAAAAGTGGATAACAAAGTATGAAGATGTGACGTCACGAGGTGACGTACCTCGGCGCACGTGCACCTGTTGAGCCTATCGATCTCCGTACCTGATCATCCCAACCTGTAACGGCGTGGCTGTGGGTCTACGTGTGCACTTTCAGTGCGAGGGTCTCAGGATTCGAGTCCTGCGTCCGGCAGGCAGTGCTTTTTCGCATTGCGTTAGACAGTTACTTTTTTGATCGAAGTAATATTTATTATTTTGTTTGCCGGTCTCCCGGTCTCTGCTGGTTTATTGCAAAGTACCGTACAACACCGAAATGCGTCGTTACCAGTAAATGGCAATGGCCAACGTTTTCTTTGCAAAATAAAGTCTGCGAACAAAAATAGAAGGATCAAAAGGAAAGAAAATCAAAATAAGAACAGCTTCTGATTGACTGCATCTGGTGACGTCACGTGTTCAACACTTGTCATCCACTTTTGGGGCATTTCCGACATTTGCGGTCCCATATGCCTTATATTAAATTACTTGTCTCTGTGTCATTTACGTCGCTTCGGGGATTTTTAAACTTTAATAATAGTTCCGACAGTCATGCATGCTTCTATATCTTTGAATTTCTCCTCTAGCCATTCCTGCCCTGGCATTTTGTGCTTCTTATCAGTTTCATCCACCCTCTATCAACCATGGACCTTTCCATTGATAGGACGACTTCCATGCATCAACAATACAGGTAGCCGTACCGTAGGTGCAACTATAACGGATGGGTATCTGTTGAGACGTCAGACAAACATGTAGTTCCTGAAGAGGGGTAGCAGCCTTTTCAGTAGTTTCAGGGGCAACAGTCTGGGTGATGGTCCGATCTGGCCTTGTAACACCAGTCAAAACGGTCTTGCTATGCTGGTACTGCAACCGACTGAAAGCAAGGGGAAACTACAGCAAAATTTTTACCGAGGACATGCAGCTCAACTGTATGGTTAAATGATGATGGCATCCTCTTGCGTAAAATATTCCGGAGTTAAAATAGTCCCCCCTTGGGATTTCCGGGCGGGTACTACTCAAGAGGATGTCGTCATCAGGAGAGAAAAACTAGTGTTCTATGAACGTGGAATCCTAGATCTCAATCAAGCAGGTAGGTTAGAAAATTTAAAAAGAGAAATTGATAGGTTGAAGTTAGACGTAGTGGGAATTAGTGACGTTCGGTGGCAGAAGGAAAAGGACTTCTTGTCAGGTGAATACAGGATTATAAGTACAAAATCAAATATGGGTAATGCAGAAGGTGGTTTAATAACGAATAAGATGGTAGGAATACGCGTGAGCTACTATGAAATGCATACTGAACGCATTATTGTAGCCAAGATAGACACAAAGGAAACACCCTCCACAGTACTACAAGTTTACTTGCCAACTACCTCCGTAAACGATGAAGACACTGAAGAAGTTTACAATGAGACAGAAGAAATTATTCAGATATTTCAGGGAAACGAAAATTTAATTGCGATGGGGGACTGAAATTCTATAGTAGGATAAAGAAGAGAGGGAAAAGTTGTAGGTGAGTATGGACTAGGGGAAAGGAATGAAAGAGTAATCCGCCTAATAGAATTTTGCACAGAGCATAATTTAGTCACAGCTTACATTTGGTTTATGGATCATGAAAGAAGGACGTATACATGGAAATGACTTTGAGACATCAAAAGGTAGCAGACTGATTAAATAATAGAAAAAAAATGTTTTCGGAAACAGATTTTAAATCGTAAGTTATTTCCAGGGGAAAATGTGGACTGTCCACAATTTACTGGTTGTGAACTGTAGATTAACAATAAAAAATGCAAAAAGGTAGGAAATTGAGGAGATAGGATCTGGATAAGCCGAAAGGACCAGAAGTTTCTGAGAGTTTCAGCGCGAGCAATACGCAACGATTGATTAGAACAGGGGAAAGGAATACACTAGAAGCCGAATGGGTAGCTTTGAGAGATGAAATAGTGAAGACTGCAGAGGATCAAATAGGTAAAAAGACAAGGTCTTGTAGAAATCCTTAGATTACACATCAGATATTGAAGAAGCAGACGAAAGGTAACACAAACGTCTAAACAATGAGATTGACAAGAAGTGCAAAACGGCTAAAACGGCTATGCAGGAAAACTAGAAGACAAATGTAAGCATTCAGAAGCATATTTCACTACCGAAAAGGTAGACACCATCTACAGGAAAATTAAAGAGGCCTTTGGAGAAGAGAGAAGCGGTTTATGAATATAATCTCAGATGGAAAACCAATCCTAAGCAAAGAAGGGAAACCTGAAATGTGTAAGGAATATACAGAGGGTCAATACAAGGAAGATGAACTTGAATACAATGTTGTAGAACTGGAAGATGACGTAGATGAAGATGAGATGGGAGACACGATACTGCGAGAAGAATCGGAGAGAGCACTGAAAGATCAAACTCGATACAAGGCCCCGGGAGTGGATGACATTCAGTTGGAACTACTGACAGCCTTGCGAGAACCAGTCATGACTAAACTTTTCCATCTGGTGAGCAAGATGTATGAGACAGGCGAAATGCCCTCAGACTTCAAGACTGTTGTAATAACTCCGATTCCAAAGAAAGCCGAACTATCAGTTTAATAAGTCATGGTCGCAAAACGATTACACGAATTCTTTATAGAAGAATGGAAAAAGTGGTAGAAGCTGACCGCGGGGAAGATCCGTTTGGATTCCAGAGAGCCGGCCGCGGTAGCCGAGGGGTTCTAGGCGCCTCAGTCCGGAACCACGCGACTGCTACGGTCGCAGGTTCGCATGCCTATACCAGTTTCTTTGTCGCTTCAGTGTAGTTTCATAACGAAACAAAATTCTTCCACACAAATATGTCGATCAACATATTGTAGCACTTTTGCAGCGTCGCCGGCCGGGGTGGACGAGCGGTTCTAGGCGCTACAGTCTGGAACCGTGCGACCGCTACGGTCGCAGGTTCGAATCCTGCCTCGGGCATGGATGTGTGTGACGTCCTTAGGTTAGTTAGGTTTAAGTAGTTCTAAGTTCTAGGGGACTGATGACTTCAGAAGTTAAGTCCCATAGTGCTCAGGGCCTTTTGCAGCGTCATTATGGAGGTTTGGAAAATCTACCGGAGGTAATTGATGTAGATGTTCTGGAACAGTTTTAACGTAAAAAGATTTGTCACTGAAACTGAAACTACCTTGCAGGTAAATCAGTTATGTCTGCACATGCACAGGGCGCTTTCAACTGAAATGGCAAACGGTTTCGAAAACACCTCGAAAAGAGATGTAAGACTGACACTGTAGTCAAAAGCTTTATAATACTATCCTTTTAATTCTTGCAAGGCCGCAATGAATCCTTCAAACCTCGCGTTTTCTTGAAAGCCAGTGAGCCTAGGCAGGTTTACTGTCTTTGTCAGATTGTGTCCCTTCTACAAAAAATGGCTCTGAGCACTATGCGACTTAACTTCTGAGGTCATCAGTCGCCTAGAACTTAGAACTAATTAAACCTAACTAACCTAAGGACATCACACACATCCATGCCCGAGGCAGGATTCGAACCTGTGACCGCAGCGGTCGCCCGGTTCCAGACTGTAGCGCCTAGAACCGCATGCCCATTCCGGCCGGCTCCCTTCTACAACGCGATTCTTTTTTTGAATGTACTCCCATCAAATCGGAAAGAAGTTATCTTGCAGTGTTTTACTGTGGGCAGTATTCAGTCAAGTCCACTTACAATGCTAGTCTACAATCCAGTCCGGATCTTCTAATTTTCGTTCCTGCACTCCTTTTTCCTTCACAAATTCAACAATAACAAGTTCTTAATCGAAAAATCGTTCCAGGTATGCCCCTTGACTTACACTACTTACTTTGTAGTAATATATGTAGTCTCCATACTCTTCGTTCATTTCCACTGAAAATTTTTGCAACTGACAATAGAACAATGGGTGCGACTTTAGGAATTTTACTATTCTAACCACCAATTTTTTCAAGTGTTTCATGCCTCAAAATTTAGCACGAAGTACTTCTTTATATACAGAAGAATGAGTACCATCTGCCGATCGTTGTAATTTTTTGCTCTTTCATTGTCATCTAAATTTTTAAATTCTCACTGAATCATACTGTACATCTACGTCTACATCTACACCCATACTCCTCAAGCCACCTGACGGTGTGTGGCGGAGGGTACCCTGAGTACCTCTATCGGTTCTCCCTTCTGTTCCAGTCTCAATGTAGTTTCATAGCAAATAAGCAGTACCCTTCGCTTACGCGAATTGAGAATTCTCATCACTCTCTTCTCACTCCCATTCATTTTAAAGAATTGTAACGATAGATCGATAGACTGCCTCTTTTTGGGCAAACAGCCACTGGACCTGTGAACGTCCTTCATACCAAGAACAAATAGCTAAGGGTAAACAGAGCTGACACAACGATTCTGTCGAATTCAGAGAGTTGCGCCGACCGAAAAATGCCGCACTGCTATGCTAAATGAAGTGTCACGCCGTTCCGAGTACTTCCAAGAAGGATAGAGCAAACTCGAGTGATAGGCCGGGCTTTGTCACGCCCGCGGTTCGCACACGCTGCACGCGCTAAAGTCTGGCACGCCGTGGCCCGTGTTAAGGTCAAGAAACAGCTGGGTGAGCGTGTTCGTAGCCATAAGGTAGTACACATCATGCTGCAATCACATACATCTACATCTTCCAAGTGGTACAGCCTCTTGAGTAGCCAGTGGCACTTCGGTAAGAAAATGTGTGTGTCTGTTGTCGGCTCAAGTACCAACTACCGACTAATTTAATAGATTACAACAATATCAAAACAAACGTTCAAACATTCACATTCCACTGTCTCCTAGGCTAGAAAACATTGGATGTACCAGCTTGAGGGACAAAGCGTGTAGTGGCTCAAACCAGTTTCTTCCACTGGCAACTCAGAGCCGAACGAGACCATACATTTATAACCAAGCAAACTTCGGTTTCAACCAAAGTGGGAACTAATTAGGCCACTTGACTGGTTACAGCCAGTATTCAGTTCAAAGCAGCCTGAGAAATGGTTGTTGAAAATTTCTTCACAGACAAGCGTGAGGGGGTTAGTATTAACATCATTGGATTCGTTGGCTATGAGAAGCAGAAAGCCGGCCGTTGTGGCCGAGCGGTTCTAGGCGCTTCAGTTCGAAACTGCGCTGCTGCTACGGTCACAGGTTCGAATCCCGCCTCGGGCATGGATGTGTGTGGTGTCCTGAGGTTAGTTAGGTTTAAGTAGTTCTAAGTCTTGGGGACTGATGACCTCAGAAGTTAAGTCCCATAGTGCTTAGAGCCATTTGAACCATTTTTTAGAAGAAGAAAAGAGCAGCAGTGGTGACGGAGATGGTTCCCACCATGTTTAAATTGATTGAGTCGATACTTTTTTTTGTTGAAAAAGAAAGAGAAGCAGCTAAGTGTTCACAACACGTATTCCATTAACAATTCTGCGAAAAACATAAACTTTTGTCTAACAAAACTAGATTTCAGGGTTAGCAAAGAAACTCTTAGCACAATGTTACACCCAGGGTAGTCTGTTGTAGAAATTGCCAGATTAAAAGAGTAATAAAAAAGAAGGTGACTTTTCCACTGGTTTCAACCTTCTAGGCCATTCTCAAGTGACTTTGTGGTTCTGCACAAAATAGGCACACTAAGGTGAGAAAAGTCATGGGGTAGCAATATGCACACACAGAGATGGTGGCAGTATCACTTACATAAGGCGTAAAAGGATAGTGAATTGGCAGACGCTGTCATATGTATTCAGGTGATTCGCGTGAAAAACTTTCCGACGTGATTATGGCCGCACGATGCGAATTAAGACTTTGAACGCCGAATGGTATTTGGCGCTAGATACAAGGGACATTACATTTCGGAAATCGTTACGGAATTCAGTATTCCGAGATCCACAGTGTCAACAGTGTGCTGAGAATACAAAATTTCAGGAATTATTTATCATCACGAACAACCAATGGTCGATGCCCTTCACTTAACGACCGTTAGCAGTGGCTTTTGCGTAGAGTTGTCAGTGCCGACAGACAAGCCACACTGCGCGAAATAATCTATAACGGCTGCAACTGGACCTCGATATCCTGCATATTGGCAAAGCCATGGAGTTGACGTCAGAGTTGGTCCCACACACGAGGGTTGCCCAAAAAAAAAGTTCCGATCAGTTGCATAATGGACACCACAGTGAAAACCCGATGAAGCTTTGCCCAGATGTGTTGGGTAGTGTCTCTAGTATGACCGTTGATCGTATCAAGACGCTCTTTTCAGTTGTGAGCGCACTGTGAGCGAGTGAGCCTAGAACAACGATGTCTCCCGCCAGGTAGGAGGACCCTCTGAGAGGCTTCGCCTTACTGAATGCAGCCCACCTAACACAACTACCACGCACTTCCTTCTTCATGGCAATTCTCAGCCGCACTCTGCAGGGGCAGTGAAGACGCTCCTGCAGCCTTTTCGCTGGGAAGTGTTCGATCACCCACAACACAGCCGTAATTGGCTCGTCCTGAGTATCATCTCTGTTCACATGAAACGCTGGATACGAAGACAAAAGCACAGGCGGCTGCCTTCTATGACAATGGTGTTGGAAATTTAGTATAACGCTCCGACAAATGTCTAAGTCGGAGCAGCGACTGTGTAGAGAAGTATCTGGAAAGTGTAGCTAACTCTTGGAAACAAAATGTTTCTGATTTTCACAGTGGTTTCCATTTAGCGACCGATCGGAACTTACTTTCTGGACAACCCTCGTATCTTCTGTCAGCGACAGATCTGGGGATCTTGTTGGACATGGGGTACCTCAATATCACGCGGACTGTTGACAAATCCAGGTGCCAGGTGCGAAAGAGCATTGTCCTCTTGAGAAATGGTACCGAGATACCGTCATATAGCCGGCCGCGGTGGCCAAGTGGTTTTAGGCGCTTCAGTCCGGAACCGCGCGACTGCTACGGTCGCAGGTTCGAATCCTGCCTCGGGCATGGATGTGTGTGATGTCCTTAGGTTAGTTAGGTTTAAGTAGTTCTAAGCTCTAGGGGACTGATGACCACAGATGTTAAGTCCCATAGTGCTCAGAGCCATTTGAACCATTTGAACCACCGTCACATAAATGGTAACACATGAGGACGCAGGCTGTCCGTGACTTACTGTTTTCCGTCAGAGTTCCCTCGGTCACTACCTGCCGTGACCTGAAATCATACCTGATGGCTCCCCACACCGTGACGTCAGGAGTAAGGCCGCTGTGCCTCTCAAAACATTGGAAGAATGAGACCTCTCCCTTGGTAGTCACCATACTCGCGGACAATGGTCATCCTGGGTAGTATAGGTCCGCGTTATCGCTGAACGCAATGAGACGCCATTCATCAGCAGTCCACGCTTCCCGACCGTGGCAGCAATCCAACCAGCAGTGTTAACAACAGTCTACACTTGAGACGGTAATTCCATAGTCCGGCTGCTACTAGCCTCTGATCAATCTTGCGGGATAACACAGTATGTTGCATTGAGTCCATCACTTGTTCTCGGATGGTAGGAGCAGATGCGAAGGGTTTACTATGTCATACAATGAAGGTTTTCACGACCGGAGTCGGCAAGACTCGGCACAACCAGGAGCACCTCCGAAGATTTCCAACGTAGCCTTGGACGAAACGTCAGGGATTGAAGAGTTCCATGGACCACGGCCCTACAACCCGGAAAAATTCTCAGCTGGTTTACTATGTTCTTGGTGCAAGATACGGTAGTCCTCCCTTGTGGTGGTCAGAGGGCTCGGTTTGAACCTCGATGTGAAGTAGGCTTGCGTCACAACCATATACACCCAAATCTGGATACAGTACGATTCGACCATCCGGCCAAACGGAGGCCCGTTTCGAACTCGTTGTCAGGTGTTGATAACGCTGTTCCACACGACCAAGCGGCATCTCTGCGTGCTTCACCGTGATAACTCAACATCTGAGGTCGTCGATGTCCATGATATTCGCTACCAGCAGATGTAACGACACTAAAGACAAACAAGACTAATGCACTCTGGTGACCGATATACCTGTCACAAAGAATTGCAACTCTATTAATTTTCATAGCAACCGACGGTGTGAACATGAACGAAGTTGCATTGACATCCGACCACGTCTGCTGAGTGCTTCACTCTTTTTGTCAGACAGTGTATTTTCGAGCGAAGATGGTATACAACTTGTGTTGGCATTCTCCATTTGGTCACCTGAGGGGGCTGGAGTGTCCGAGGTACTGTACAACAACCTAAGACACTATTACTGTGGGAAACAAACTTCTTTGATGCTTCCAGGATTGAAAATGACAAATAACATCTCTAAAGGCTATCCGCAGAGATTGGTGTGTGTTCCAGAGTTTTAGAATGTAGCATTTGAGCTCGCAGTACGGAAGTTACAAGACAGCGATAAGTTGAGCCGACTGGTGGCATTTGCAGATGACATGTTGTTCGTCGTAAGCTATGGCTTGAGAAGAATTGTAAAAGATGGATGTAATGTGATGTTCCGTGAATTGGTACCACTAATACCTCAAAAAGTAACAAACGTTTTGCTGAAAGCGAACGTACAACACATCTTACGACAAAACTGAATAACTTAACGATTAGAAGACGCTTAGTAATCATATATTTAGGTGTATTCACACATGAAAGCCGTAGCTACAACCATAGTAGTGTACTGAAGGCAGGCAGAAAATGTACAAAGTTGGTGTACAAAATTATAATCATCGCCAATAGACAGTCTCGGCGGCCGGCAGGAGTGGCCGTGCGGTTCTAGGCGCTACAGTCTGTAACCGCGTGACCGCTACGGTCGCAGGTTCGAATCCTGCCTCGGGCATGGATGTGAGTGATGTCCTTAGCTTAGTTAGGTTTAAGTAGTTCTAAGTTCTAGGGGACTGATGACCACAGCAGTTGAGTCCCATAGTGCTCAGAGCCATTTGAACCATTTTGAACAGTTTCGGCCTCCTTTGAAAACAGTCAAGGTATGATATGAATGAAAATTAGCGTCAGTTATATGGTGTGAGTGTGGGTCCAAAAATACATGAAACCACCTTCAACACTTGGAAGGCCACTAGATATACATATGAGATCAACAGGCGTCTACTGTACGATGCCAAACTATGCATTGTTAGTAATTCTGGCAATATGCCAACTGGACCTGGAGATCTGGAAAAGAAGAAACCTGCATTGGTTACACAGAAATTAAAACACTACTGCATTTTATGATTTTGGAAAAATGAATGGGATACTTCCGACACAGGCAGAAGAATATAGTAATTTCTCCGCAACATCAGGGAGAAGCTAAGAATGGGAACTCCTGATATATTACCTGTCCGGACATGGACCATAAGCTGCGTATTTGTAAGAAATCAAAAGACAGATAAATGATACTTTTATTGCGACAGTGTGGGCACTCCGATGTACATGTTGCGCGACTGCGTACTCAACGAAGGCGCAATAGATAATACTCGTAAGTCATTTAGGCCCGTGAATCCCAAAACAGCGCTGAAAAACAAATCGATTTGGTTCATCTTTCGCCATACAGCAGCCGCAGCACCCAGGAAGCTCAGAGATGATTTTGCGAGACACTCAACCACCCGTCAGTGTGTAACTATCCCGAAAGAAACTGAGGTCAGCGACCATCGGAGGAGACGGTCTTCAAGATTTTCCTGCTCATTTGTGCATGTGATTACGGAAATGTGGTTCCTGAGATGTTACAGTGAATCAAAGAATCGATTACTACAGTGAAAATGCCGCTGACGTGCAGCCACACTTCAAAGGATCTCAACAGACAATGCTTACCGACGTTTTATTTTCTGCCTTCTTTTCCCTTTTGTACTATAAGTTTTTTTGCAGCATTAGTAAGTAGCAAGTAGTAATAATTATTATAAACCCTTTTTATACGCAAGTATATGCACTTTATGGCCTATCTTAGGTATTTAGATGAATTACTGTAATTGTAAGGAATAAATATGTATTGAAATCTAAAAAGAGCATGTTCAAAAAAGTAAACAGGCAAAAATCATTAAATGCACGCCTCAAATATATGTGTCAAATTTTTATCACACTCATCACTGTTCGCCAACAGTTGGCCGCTGTGGCCGAGCGGTTCTTGGCGCTTCAGTCCAGAACCGCGCTGCTGCTACGGTCGCATGTTCGAATCCTGCTTCGGGCATCACTGTGTGTACTGTACTTAGCTTAGTTAGGTTTAAATAGTTCTAAGTCTAGGGGACTGATGACCTCAGATATTAATCAAAGAAAACGAGACAAATAGATAAAAAGTAAGTAAACTGTTTAGTATTTCAAAAGTAATTGTCATAACTGTTAATACATTTATCCCACTGTGAGACAAGACGGTCAACGTATTCATGGAAAAATGTTTGCGGTTGCCTACGGTACCACGATTGTACCCAGACGTGCACATCTTCGTCCGAAGCAAATTGACGGCCACGAATGTCTTTCTTCAGTGCTTCTAAAATATGCGGTTCCAAAAATACGTGGTCGGTCCCATATGTTGCCAAGGTTGTTTCGACTACGCTCCGGAAGTTTCTCTGGGAAGCCCTTCCACATCCTCCATGCGGTACCAATTTCTTACCATGCCACTGGCATATTTTCGGGGCCCTGAAGAGAGACTTTCGTGGCTGTCGATTTGCTTTGGACGAAGAGGTACACGGTTGGGTACAATCGTGGTTCCGCAGGTAACCACGAATTTCCTTTCATGAAGCCGGCCGCTGTGGCCGAGCGGTTCTAGTCGCTTCAGTCCGGAACCGCGCTGCTGCTACGGTCGCAGGTTCAAATCCTGCCTCGGGCATCGCTGTGTATGATGTCCTTAGGTTAGTTAGGTTTAAGTGGTTGTAAGTCTAGGGTTCAAAATGGTTCAAATGGCTCTGAGCACTATGGGACTTAACTTCTGAGGTCATCAGTCCCCTAGAACTTAGAACTACTTAAACCTAACTAACATAAGGACATCACACACATCCATGCCCGAGGCAGGATTCGAACCTGCCACCGTAGCGATTGCGCGGTTCCAGACTGAAGCGCCTAGAACCGCTCGGCCACAACGGCCGGCTAAGTCTAGGAGACTGATGACCTCAGATGTTATATCCCATAGTGCTGAGAGCCATTTGAACCATTTGAGCCTTCCATGAAGGCACTGACCGTCTTGTCTCACAGTGCGATAAATGTATTCTCAGTGACGGCGGATACTTCTCAAATAATAAACAGTTGACACTTTTTTCCATATATCTCGTTGTCATTTAACTGCCCCTTACAATTTTCATAAAAGTACAGCATTTGTTGCGTCAGAGGATTATACGGGCTTCTCACAAAACGCATGCAGTTACATTATTAATTTAATACTGCTTGGATACATTAGGGGTTTCATTTTGACTGACAGAAGAATCCGCTATTTCACAAGGTTTATCCACGATTTGTTTTGGTATAGGGCATATTTAGCGTATTCCAGTTTAACAACAGTCGTGTCTCCATCGTCTACTAGATGTACACTGAGTCTGAGAGTGTCTTACTTCGATTCTATACAAGGTTAACTCTAGCCCAACGGACAAAAGTTTGGAGGTTGCTGAAGGATATTTTCAGAGTATTTTCGTATAAGGGACCCGTGATCTCCACTGACTCACTAAAAGTAAGAATGTAATTATAAGTTATTCGATTTTAAAAATACCTTCACAGTGCAAGCATCAAAACGTACAATATAAAACACAGAGTAATTCAACAACTCGCAGATACAAAAGTATTATGTTGTGAGGGATCAACTCTGCATTACGTCGTTGTGTCGCTCTTCCATTGCTTTCAGGTAACCAACACACGGGGTGAATATTGACCAAGTCTTCATCGGAAAATCTGTTCCTACAGCCGTGTATCACTGTTAACGCACAATTAACACAGCCGAAAACACAACTCCGAGACAGAGCCGGGCACAAATGAATGCAAATTTGAGGGTAAAGAGTAAAGTAGGCGTTACTGTTGTCAACGGCAAGTACTGTGAGTGTGTGGAACTAGCTTGTTTCCATACAAGGCATACAGCCTACGCCGTCGATATTTGCAGTGTTTTACAGATATTTCCAGTATAATAAGGATACAAAGACAAATGATCGTAAGAAATCAAACGAAATACAATATACACACAATGAGGCGCAGGAGATCATGGGTCCATCGTACGAAAATACTAGAATATATCCCGGAACGCCCTCAAACATTTTGTCAGTAACCTCCTGGTTTACCCTGTATAAGTGTACCGAGATACACGCATGACCCAAAGTTATTCGTATGTTTGGAGTCGTGAGTCCTCTCGGAACATCCTTCTGGAGGTCTCAAGATTTCCTTGGTGTGATATGCCCTGGATGGAAGCGTGAAGCAACCATTTTCCTCGTTCTGATTTTACCAATTTATGGTCCATTTCCGGCCGTAGTGGCCGAATGGTTCTAGGCGCTACAGTCTGGAACCGCGCGACCGCTACGGTCGCAGGTTCGAATCCTGCCTCGGGCATGGATGTGTGTGATGTCCTTAGGTTAGTTAGGTTTAAGTGGTTCTAAGTTATAGGGGACTGATGACCTCAGAAGTTAAGTCCCATAGTGCTCAGAGCCATTTGAACCATTTTTTATGTGTCCATTGTTTTCCTTGAAATGTGCAGAATATCCGAACCGGGGAGCTATATAACTAACGGTTTCCTTCTTTGGCCTCACTGTTTCTGGAAAACAAATGTAATAGCGCTAATAAACAAGTCGTAACGACTCCTTAGAAATAAGAAACGATGCAATTAAGAAATCCGATGGAAACACTACAAATTTACACGTACAGCAGCAGAGCAATATGCGTATGTGCCGATACTTGAGTATCTAAGTGGCTCTAGAAATTTAAGTGAGACTGTAATGACTGCTAACACTATTGCTGTTCATTTTTGGAACAGAACCTACAACCAGCTTAGAGACAGAAGTGATGACACTTTCTGCAGGACCTCTCCATCATTTAGCAGGACAATGCTCAAGCACGTACAGTGCAAGTTGTTATTGGTTTGTTTGACTGATGGGGCTGCTAAGTGCTATACCACCTACTGCAGTCCCCTGACTTAAGCCCTCGTGAGTTCAGCTCGATTTCTGAACTGAAGGAAACACTTCACGGCATTCGGTTTAGAACTGCTACAAATTCGTCGGCCAATAGACCGCGCCGCTCGAACTGTCAACACAACTGGCACTGCTAAGAGTGTCCTATGACTTCCACATCGCTGGCAATTGGTTATACACAATGCTGGTGACTACTTTGAAGGTCAGTAAAACATTGAAACACGTATCTATTTTATACGAGCTGTAAATAAATAGTTGCCACTATTAAAGTTCCAACCCTCATATATGGTGAAAAGTTATGGTCCTATAATACTCTCCTGGGGCTTCTTTCTGTTCGTAATAACATACTGAGTTTTATTTCCTAGAAACTCTTCAATCCGATCACACAGTTGGTCTGATATTCGATTACGGTCGATTAACAGTAAATATGGCTTTAAATTGTTCTGAAAGTGAATAATTTGTTGTCCTGTGTGTTTATTTACAGGCTTCATGAAGCTCTTATAAGATTTTTCGGGAAGCTAATAGACCATCCGCTTTCTGAAGATTAGGGCATACTTTGCAGTAGAACGAGGGGAAAAAAAGACTGGAGGCACGGGCAGTGAACAATG
Source organism: Schistocerca cancellata (assembly GCF_023864275.1). Taxonomy (NCBI): domain Eukaryota; kingdom Metazoa; phylum Arthropoda; class Insecta; order Orthoptera; family Acrididae; genus Schistocerca; species Schistocerca cancellata. Next base: position 731,424,495 of record NC_064629.1, read on the forward strand.
GTGTGTTCAAGTCTCATGAACATTATCCCAATATTAGTGGTCCCAATGTTGTAAGATGAGTACGTACTATCGAACTCATTGGTACAATGGATATTTTGTATTTAATTTTTTGTGAAATAATGTACTGAAGTTGAGTTTTTTTAATATTTCCTCTACATTTAATGTAGCACAATCATTTGTCTATACCTAATGCGCAAAGCAAGAGAACTTGCACATCTGAAGAGTCTGAAAAGTATGCGAATGTATTTCACTCAGATTACTTCAGTGATTATTCCCGGTAGAATGGCTAAAGCCAAAAGACGCCATTCTTAAAATACCCCTAAAAGCTGTGCGTGTTGTTTCCTCTCACGAAATTTTGCCTTATTTTATGCTATATGTGCTGTGACTTTATTTCCCCACGTTTTGTAGATAAACATCACACTAACTTTAAATTCCAAACTGACAAGGGGAGGCCGCCAATTGTGAAATTCAGATTCGATTCATACTGCGCATAATAAAAGCTCATGGCCAGAGGTGTAATGTGGCAAAGCACCAAGATGCACTTCTCAGCCGTTGTCGAGAAAATCGACAGTTAAAAGAAACGTTTGCGGTGAAATACTCTCTACGCTTAATGGTTTTCTACAGCGTCGTAGCGCAGCGGTAAGCGCTGGAGTTCGTAATCCGAAGGTCGCCGGATCGAATCTCGCGCTATGCGATTTATTTTTATTATTATTTTTTTTGTAATTCAAATATATATATATATATATATATATATATATATATAAAACTATTAATGTATTGCTTATGCATGTTGGTGAAGACGGATGGCTCTCCAATTGTACCGCCTCCATTTTTCCGTTTGTTTAACAGTGTGTACCAAAGCTCTCCCGTCCGCACTGATTTTAGACGATGTTATAAGTTGCGCTAGGGACCGCATCTACCTTCTTTCGAAGTTAGCATGCAACTACGCTGTTCTGCGGCGGCTCGTTTCGGCCCATTCAACATCTGTCCTTCAAGTGTAACGAGCGAGTAACGGAGTTTATATTTCATACCTGCCACAGCAAGTTTGTGTTCGTGGGGTCTCTATTCTAATTCGAACGTTTGACTTACGCTATACGTATTCGTTTCGGAATATCGTTTCTACGTCTTCCGTTAACTATACGTGGTTAACATTATGAAGACAATTAATAACCTTTGTGAAATACAACTTTGTTTGGGGAAAACATAATGATGTTCGAAGTCGCCAGTTTTTCCACGACAAACGACTTTCAACAACTTATTATATGCATAATTGTTGCAACTGATGGCCGGGAATTATATATATATATATATATATATATATATATATATATATATATATTTGAATTACAAAAAACAAATACTAAAAAAAATGGTTAAATGGTTCGGGATTCGATCCGGCGACCTTCGGATTACTAACCCGAGCGCTTACCGCTGCACCACGACGCTGCAGAAAGTTTCTACTCTTAGAGAATATTTCACCGCAACGGTTTCTTTTAACTGTCGATTTTCTCGACAACGGCTGAGAAGTGCATCTTGGTGCTTTGCCACATTACACCTCTGGCCATGAGCTTTTATTATGCGCAGTATGAATCGAATCTGAATTTCACAATTGCCGGCCTCCCCTTGTGAGTCTTTGTTAACAAAATAATTCGTCTCCACACATGCTTAAAGGCTAAACAATGAAGTGTCTTCGTTCGTTTTACACTAAGTGTACATGAGAGCCGTCAGTCCGGTGCAGCGAAGATCGCAGTTTTTTTCGAACGAATCGTGAGAGACGGAGAAGTACGAGTACTTTGAGAACGGCAAGTGACGAATTAAGGAAACCTGACTTCCTAGTCCTGGTAACTTCAGACAAGAGGTTTCCCGAACGAACTGTTGTGATGGCTGCTTTGCAATTTAGAAAGATCTAGGTGTTCGAGTCATTTGGTGAATACATCAACAGTGGAACCCGCTGTGCTTTACTGCAAGGATAAGTGAAACACGGTACTCGTCGTTGACAATGAAGATCGCTTTTTAAATGTATCAGCTGGTTCCACTGAAACAACAACAGTGGTATAACAGTTTCTGTGATTTAGACATGCAATGCATACAGATCCTGCTTACAGCGTAGATACGGTGCCTCCCAGTTATCGCACAATCTGTCTCTCGAAGGAGACGTTACACAGTCCCAGTCTCAGACCGCGCGTTAAGCTACACGACTCCCCATGGTTTCCCCGTAACCGTGTACATTAGGTGACTCACAGAGCCGGACGAAGGAAACAACAAACTACATCTGACTGCACAGCTGGCCATTAAAACTAAAACACAAGGAAGGATAGAAAATAATAAAATTTTTACGAGGGGCATCCAATAAGTAATGCAATATTTTTTTCTCGGCCAATTTCGATTGTAAAAAAAAGTGGAACTTGTTTTGGGACATCGTGGAATATTTCCGCTTCAGCCCCTATAGTTTCATGGATTACCGATAGGTGGCTTCGCTATACGTAGCCTTCAAAATTGGGTCTATAAAGGAGGTACTTTCCAAGTAAGGCGTCTGTCATCATCACCTCAAGATAGCGGAATGCTGTGCGATCTCCCACGTGTCGGACGGCAGCGCACAGCTGTGATTCGTGCAACGCTGGAACGTGCGGACTCCCTCACTGGAGGTGATCGACGATTCACAAACACCTCGCTGAACAAATTGTTCAAATGGCTCTGAGCACTATGGGACATAACTTCTGAGGTCATCAGTCCCTTAGAACTTACAACTACTTAAACCTAACTAACCTAAGGACATCACACACATCCATGGCCGAGGCAGGATTCGAACCTGCGACCGTACCGGTCGCGCGGTTCCAGACTGTAGCGCCTAGAACCGCTCGGCCACTTCGGCCGGCCTCGCTGAACAACGCGACGTCTCTGTTGAGAGTGCTGACACACTCGTCCACCAGTTGGGTTACTCAGTGATGTGCTCCCGCTGGCCTCCCCGCCACCAAACAGAGCAACATTAAGAGAAACGAAGAACCATCTGCGCGGAACTGCTGGAGCGTTACGAGGCTGATTGTGACGATTTTTTGACGAACATCGTCACAGACGATGAAAAATGGGTGCATAACTTCGTACCAGAAACAAAATGACAATCTGTAGAATGGCACTGTACCACGTTCCCCCGAAAGAAAAGTTAAATGCCGCCTTTAAAGTCACGGCGACGGTCCTCTAGGAGTTATTCCGTTTGATGCCCTCCCTCATGGTGCAATGATCAACTTTGAAATGTACTGTACTTCCCTCAGAAAACTGAAGAAAAGACTTCAGCATATTCGTCGACAAAAAGTGCAAACGAACTACTCATTCTCCATGACAATGTAAGGCGTCACAAAAGTCTGCGCACCCGAGAGGAGCTCACAAAACTTCATTGGACCGTTCTTCTTCATCCACCCTACAGCCAGGAGGATCTCACACCTTCCGACTTCCATCTGTTTGGCTCAATGAAGGAGGCACTCCACAGGACGAAGCACGTGGATGATGGGGAAGTTATTGATGCACCAAGACGTTGGATCCGATGTCGACCAGAAAAGCGAGCATATAAGCCCTCCGAGTAGGGTAACGTAAGGTGGTCCCATTGAACGGAAATTGTTGAAAAATAGGGTTTTGTAGTGGGGAATCGGGCAACGGCCTTGCCGCAGTGAATACACCGGTTCCCGTGAGATCACCGAAGTTAAGCGCTGTCGGGCGTGGTCGGTACTTGGATGGGTGACCATCCAGGCCACCATGCGCTGTTGCCGTTTTTCGGGGTGCACTCAGCCTCGTGATGCCAATTGAGGAGCTACTTGGTCGAATAGTAGAGGCTTCGGTCAAGAATACCATCATAACGACCGGGAGAGCGGTGTGCTGACCCCACACCTCTCCTATCCGTATCATCCACTGAGGATGACACGGCGGTCGGATGGTCCCGGTAGGCCACTCGTGGCCTGGCGACGGAGTGAGTGGGGATTCAAAATGGTTCAAATGGCTCTGAGCACTATAGGACTTAACATCTGAGGTCATCAGTCCTCTAGACTTAGAACTACTTAAACCTAACTAACCTAAGGACATTACACACATCCATGTCCGAGGCAGGATTCGGACCTGCGACCGTAGCAGCAGCGCGGTTCCTGACTAAAGCACCAGCATCTTCTCCAGACATGAATTTATGGACGACGTGATCCACCAACGGCCGGCCGCGGTGGTCTAGCGGTTCTAGGCGCGCAGTTAGGAACCGCGCGACTGCTACGGTCGCAGGTTCGAATCCTGCCTCGGGCATGGATTTGTGTGATGTCCTTAGGTTAGTTAGGTTTAAGTAGTTCTAAGTTCTAGGGGACTGATGACCACAGATGTTAAGTCCCATAGTGCTCAGAGCCTTTTTTTTTTTTTTTTTTTTTTTTTGATCCACCAACGACTCCGAGGGACCTACGCCGAATCGCCATCGCCGTTGAGGAGTGGGACAATCTGGACCAACAGTGCCTTGACGAGCTTGTGGATAGTATGCCACGACGAATACAGGCATGCATCAATGCAAGAGGACGTGCTACTGGTTATTAGAGGTACTCTTGCAGAAATTCAAATGGGAGGTTCTCGGTCACCCTCTCTCTCTGTGATTAGGCCATTTTTGTCCCCTTAAAGAGGCACTGAGGGGCAAACGATTCGCCTCGGACGACGACGTCCAGCTGCACGTGCGGAGCTGGTTAACATCGCAGCCCCGGAAATTTTAGAAGACGGCCATTCACCGCCTTGTGTCACAGTGGGACAAGTGTCTCAACAGCTAGGGTCAATACTTCTAACATACAGGTACTGTTTTCTGTAATTATGCGTCCGGCTCGTTTCTTTTTGTACGTTTTATGTATATATTTGCAACCTATTATGAATATCAGCAAATGTAACAGGCAGGACTGTTATTTCCTGATTACAATAGCTGCGATGAGCCATTAGAACCAGCACTAGAAGTCAAATATAGGATGAGAAGCCAGCTGTCAACAACGTAGATGCAAGGTTAGCTACAATAATTTAGGCAGGACGCTGGTCACAAGTGGAGTGGAGGCACAGTCTAGTACTACTTCTCTATCTGAGACATTTCTAAATCAGTTTTCACTGATAAGACAGAGAAAGATAAAAGAAGAACAGCATATTTCGAAACTGGTTTTATTTAGTCAGAGTGTCATAGTGTCAGATGTACACAGGTGGGCGAAACTTGGAAGACGGAAGTAACTTTCGCATGACATAGCTCTGTGAAACTTGGATGGTACGTAGAAAGACCTGCTACATTATAGTACTGAAGGTAATTGAAAAAATACGTAATGAGACGGAAAAAAATGACACTTTTATTAAAAGAAAATAATTACACTGAAGTCACCGCGATTGGTGATGGTCCCTTGGACATTACAAAAAGGAAGGAAATGGTTCTTAATAACCATATTTCTCAACGTAGGCGCCCTGGCCCAACGAGAGACCAATTTATTGATATCGTCACTGTAGACAGTCTAACTTTGTTGATGGATCCACAACCTCACCTCTGCTTACACCGCATCATCACTATCAAAGTGAAGTCCTCAAGGTATTCTTTTAAGTTTTGGAAACTGATAAAATACAATTGGGATCATATCGAGACTGTATGCAGTTTGATCGATGACAGTGAACCTAAGGCATCGTGGTCTGGAGAAGTATGTTCCGAGTAAGTGGGTTAAGGACGGAAAAGTCCCACCATGGTTTAACGATGAAATATGAAAAATGTCGAGGAACCGAAGGCTGTTGCACTCCCGATCCAAACGAGAACGCACAAATGATGACAGGGAGGGGTTAGTAGAGGTTCGTGCCTCTGTGAAAAAAAACTATGCGTGAAGCACAAAAGAACTACCATCATCATACCTCAGCAAAAGATCTGGCCAGAACCCAATAAATTTCTGGTAGTACGTAAAACCGCTAAGAGAGTCTTAGGCTTCCATCCAGTCACTCATTGATCAGTCTGCTGTAGCAGCTGAAGATAGTAAAACGAAATCCGAAGTTTAAAATTTGCATTTAAGAAGTCGTTAACGCAGAAAAGTCGTACAAACATACCGTCGTTTGACCGTCGAATAGACTCCGGTATGGATGACATAGTACTAAACATCCTTGGCCTACAGAACAACTAAAATAATTGAAAACATATAAGTGCCCAGGTCCGTATGGAATTCCAGTTCGGTTTTGCAAAGAGTACTCTACGGCAGAGTCCCATGTGACTGGGAAAAAACCGCACGTGCCCCCTTATAAAAGAAGGGTAAAGGAACGGACCCGCAAAATTACAGACCAAAATTCCTAACATCGATTCCCTACAGAATCCTTGAACACCTCCTCATTTCGTATATAGGCCTACGAAGTTTTCTTGAGACTAAGAAGTTTATTTCCACGAATCGCATGGTTTCAGAAGTTTGGCTCGTCCGAAATTCGGCTTGCCCTTTTCTCACATGACGCATTGCGAACTATGGATGAAGGGCAACATCCAGACTTCTAGATTTCCCGAAAGCATTTGACATGGTGCCCCACTGTACGCTGTCAACAAAGGTACGAGTGTATGGAATACGCTCCCAGATATGTGGCTCGTAGACTTCTTAAGTGACAAAACTCAATATATTGTCCTCGACAGCGAGTGTTCATCAGAGACAAGGAGTGACCCAGAGAAGTGTGACAGAACGCTACTATTTTCTATATACATAAATGACCTGGCGGATAGGGTGGGCAGCAATCTCGGCTTTTTGCCGACGATGGTGTGGTGTACGGCAAGTAGAGTGACTGTGGGAGAATACGAGATGACTTAGACAAATTTCTAGTTGGCGTGATGAATGGAAGCTAGCTCCAAATGTAGAAAAATATAAGTTAATGCAGACAAGCAGGGAAAACAAATCCGTAATGTTCGGATACAGCAATAGAAGTGTCCTGCTTGACACAGTCACATAGTTTAAATATCTGGGCGTAACGTTGCGAAGCGATATGAAATGGAACGAGCAAGTGAGGGTTGTGGTAGTAAAGGCGAATGGGAGAATTTAGGGAAAGTGCGGTTCATCTGTAAACGAGACCGAATATAGAACGCTAGTGCGACCTATACTTGAGTTCTGCTCGAGCGTTTGGGATCCGTACTAGGCCGGATTAAAGTAAGACATCGAAGCAATTGGTTTGCTAGATTTGTTACCAGTAGGTTCGAACAACAAACAAGTGTTTCGGAGATGCTTTTGGAACTCAAACGCGAATTCCTGGAGGAAAGGCGACGTTCTTTTCGAATAACACTATTGAGAAAACTTAGAGAACTGGCAGTTGAAGTAGACTGCCGAATGACTGTACTAGCCGGCCGATGTGACCGAGCGGTTCTAGGCGCTTCAGTCCGGAACCGCGCGACTGCTACGCTCGCAGGTTCGAATCCTGCCTCGGACATGGATGTGTGTGATATCCTTAGGTTATTTAGGTTTAAGTAGTTCTAAGTCTATGGGACTGATGACCTCAGATGTTAAATCCCATAGTGCTCAGACCCATTTGAGCCATGACTGTACTGCCGTCAACATACATTTCGCCTAAGGGCCACGAAGATAAGATACGAAAAATTGTAGCTCACACGGAGCCACATACAGTCGTTTACCTCCTCGCTCTACTTGCGAGTGGAAAAGGAAAGGGAATGACGAACAGTGATGCAAGGTACCCTCCGCCATGCACTATAGGATGGCTAGTGTAGTATGTACAGGGTGTTTCAAAAATGACCGGTATATTTGAAACGGCAATAAAAACTAAACGAGCAGCGATAGAAATACACCGTTTGTTGCAATATGCTTGGGACAACAGTACATTTTCAGGCAGACAAACTTTCGAAATTACAGTAGTTACAATTTTCAACAACAGATGGCGCTGCGGTCTGGAAAACTCTATAGTACGATATTTTCCACATATCCACCATGCGTAGCAATAATATGGCGTAGTCTCTGAATGAAATTACCCGAAACCTTTGACAACGTGTCTGGCGGAATGGCTTCACATGCAGATGAGATGTACTGCTTCAGCTGTTCAATTGTTTCTGGATTCTGGCGGTACACCTGGTCTTTCAAGTGTCCCCACAGAAAGAAGTCACAGGGGTTCATGTCTGGCGAATAGGGAGGCCAATCCACGCCGCCTCCTGTATGTTTCGGATAGCCCAAAGCAATCACACGATCATCGAAGTATTCATTCAGGAAATTAAAGACGTCGGCCGTGCGATGTGGCCGGGCACCATCTTGCGTAAACCACGAGGTGTTCGCAGTGTCGTCTAAGGCAGTTTGTACCGCCACAAATTCACGAAGAATGTCCAGATAGCGTGATGCAGTAATCGTTTCGGATCTGAAAAATGGGCCAATGATTCCTTTGGACGAAATGGCGGCCCAGACCAGTACTTTTTGAGGATGCAGGGACGATGGGACTGCAACATGGGGCTTTTCGGTTCCCCATATGCGCCAGTTCTGTTTATTGACGAAGCCGTCCAGGTAAAAATAAGCTTCGTCAGTAAACCAAATGCTGCCCACATGCATATCGCCGTCATCAATCCTGTGCACTATATCGTTAGCGAATGTCTCTCGTGCAGCAATGGTAGTGGCACTGAGGGGTTGCTGCGTTTGAATTTTGGATGGATAGAGGTGTAAACTCTGGCGCATGAGACGATACGTGGACGTTGGCGTCATTCGGACAGCAGCTGCAACACGGCGAACGGAAACCCGAGGCCGCTGTCGGATCACCTGCTGCACTAGCTGCGCGTTGCCCTCTGTGGTTGCCGTACGCGGTCGCCCTACCTTTCCAGCACGTTCATCCGTCACGTTCCCAGTCTGTTGAAATTTTTCAAACAGATCCTTTATTGTATCGCTTTTCGGTCCTTTGGTTACATTAAACCTCTGTTGAAAACTTCGTCTTGTTGCAACAACACTGTGTTCTAGGCGGTGGAATTCCAACACCAGAAAAATCCTCTGTTCTAAGGAATAAACCATGTTGTCTACAACACACTTGCACGTTGTGAACAGCACCCGCTTACAGCAGAAAGACGACGTACAGAATGGCGCACCCACAGACTGTGTTGTCTTCTATATCTTTCACATCACTTGCAGCGCCACCTGTTGTTGAAAATTGTAACTACTGTAATTTCGAAAGTTTGTCCGCCTGAAAATGTACTGTTGTCCCAAGCATATTGCAACAAACGGTGTATTTCTATCGCTGCTCGTTTAGTTTTTATTGCCGTTTCAAATATACCGGTCATTTTTTAAACACCCTGTATGTAGACGTAGATATGGTGGGAAATTCGTTGCAAGGGAGGTGGTCCTACATGAAGTTGGAGATAAAAGATCTTCGACACAGTGGGTTTCAATGACTGAAAGCGCACAGGTGCTGTGGTAGGATGACCACGCGACGGTCGCCAATAATCATCACCCACACATTGAGGCTGAAACGGTGCTAATGAGCAAGTCCACATGTAATACGGCCTGCAGGCGCATGTGACGCAGGTAGGGGCAGTGCTGGAAAGTGTTCCACACGGTCGTCTGGCTCATCCCATGCTGGCAGATCACCTGCCCGGTACTGATACTGGGGTCATCGTGAAAGATCTTTTATCTACACCTCCGTTGGAACGCATTTCCGTCCGTACGTCCTTTTCTACATTTACATCTACGTATCACGCAAGCCACCGTATGATGCGTGACGGAGGGTACACTACACCATTACTAGTCATTTCCTTTCCTGTTCCACTGGTAAATAGAGCGAGGGGATAAACGACTGTCTATACGCCTCTATATGAGCCTTAAATTCTATCATCTTCGTTATCCTTACGCGAAATGTACGTTAGCGGCAGTAGAACAATTCTGCAGTCAGCCTTAAATGCCGGTTCTTTAAATTTTCTTTCTAGTATTCCTCGTGAAGAACATCGCGTTTCCTCCATTTGAGATCCCGAAGCATCTACGTAAAACTTGTATGTTGTTCGAACCTACCGGAAACAAATGTAGCAGCCCGCCTCCGAATCGTTTCGATGCCTTCTTATCGACGTGATGGGGATCCAAAACACTCGAGCAGTTCTCAAGAATAGATCTTACTAGTGTCCTATATGAGGTCTCGTTTACAGATGAACCACACTTTCCTAAAATTCTCCCAATAAACCAAAGTGGAACATTCACCTTCCCTGCTACAATCCTTACATACTCGATCCATTTCGTATCGCTTTGCAACATTACGCATAGATATTTACTCGACGTGACTATTAATGCAGTAGTCGAGCTCTACGGGTTTGTTTTTCCTACTCATCTGCATTAACTTTTTAGAGCCAGCTGCACACCAACAAGAAATTTTTTCTAAGTCATCTTTTATCCTCCCACAGTCACTCAACTCCGACACCTTCCCGTACACCACAGCATCATCAGCAACGAGCTGAGAATATTTTCAATAATTCTGCAGAAAACCGATGTTAGAGATATTGGTCTGTAATTTTGCGGATCCGTTCTTCTACCCTACTTATACTCAGGAGTCACCTGAGCTTTTCTTCAGTCGCTTGGGTCTTTGCGCTGGGGGAGAGGTTCGAGGTAAATGCAAGATAAGTAAGCGGTCAATGCCGGAGAGCATTCTTTGTAAAACTTAATTGGGATATCACCCTTAAACGAATTCAGTTGTTTCTTTACGACATGGTGTCTATTACAATGTCTTCCATACGGGAATGGCCAAATGACGGTGTGTTTGTACGATCTTCCTGCGTGAACGATTTCTTAAAAGAGAAATTTAAAACTACGGCTTTCCTTTTGCTGTCTTCTACTGCCACACCTACCTGGACAACGAGTGTCTGGACGAAATGCTTAGATCCGCTTATCGATTTCACATACGACCAGAATTTCCTCGGATTCTCGGGCAGATATTTTGCTAAGATAGGTGATAGTTCTTGTATGTTTCGCGCATACATCTTTTCACAGACGCACGAATCTCTAATAACCTCTGCCTGTCGTCATTTGTGTGTTCTCTTTTGAACCGATAGTGCAACTGACTTTGCTTCTGAATTTTCCCAATTTCGTTGTTAAACCGCGGTGGGTCTTGTTCATCCTTAATTCAGTTACTCAGCACTTACTTCTCCATTGCACGATTTACAATCCCATATAAATACAGAAAGCTGCAGTCAATCCTTTTTTGAAATGGTTATTTATTCCATTAACCGAGGCTTTTGAGGCTTATCTTCAGGTTGCGTACAGGTTACATGACTATTTTGAAGCGTAATGCTGGGTGCTGGCTCCCTGACAAGAAGATGGAACATGCTTTAATGCATCGACACGAGTATTGTTTATAAGGCGATTTGGATCCGAAACTGAATTCTGTACTTACTGCGACGGTACGGGTGGGTTTGTTAATAACCATCTATCAACTTCCATTGTGATGGACAGTAGGCAACACTACTCACTTTTCACAGGATATGTATGTATATACACCGTACTTACAAAACCTTGGCAGCTTTCCATCACAATGGAAGCTGTTGGATGGGTGTTAACAACAAAGCCACCCACACTGTCACTTTAAGTACAGAATTCATTTTTGGATCCAAATCGTCATATAAACAATACTCATGGTACTGCATTAAAGCATGTTCCATCTTCTTGTCACAGAGCCAGCAGCCGGCATTATGCTTTAAAATAGTCATGTAGCATTCCGTGCACCATATGAAGACGAGTCCGAAAAGGTTCGTAAAGCGGTTTATAGAACAAATAACTATTTCAAAAAAAGTGACAGGTTGCAGTTTCCCGTATTTATACTGGATAAACAGGCAAGAGTTCTTAAACACCCGTAATGGATAAGCCTAATCTGGTTTACAGTCCGTTTAAACTTTGCCCATAATTCCTCTATATCCATCATACTGGACGTAAATCATGTCATTTCATTGTCCAAGTGGGATGCTAACAACTGCTTGTCTGTTCTTTCTAGCAGAAATACCCTCCTATCCTTCTTAATTGAATTATAAACTTTAGTAACCACAGCCGCTATGATATCATGATCACTAATCCCTGTCTATACACTGACACTGTCGATAAAACGTGGCCTGTTTGTAGCTATAAGGTCTAAAATATTTCCATCGTGTGTGGACTGTCGAACTAGCTGTTCGAGACAGTTTTCGGAAAACGTGTTCGAAAGTACTTCGCAGGATCTGTCTGCACCCAATGCAATCAATCCATAGATGTCCCAGTCTATACTCGATAGGTTAAATTCGTCTCCAACCAACATTACATGATCTGGGCATTTCTACAATGCTGACAGTATACTAGCTTTGAATGACTCGAAAACTGTCACAACGGAATCGGGTGGCCGGTAAAAACATCCAACAATTACCTTGATTTCGCCTAGAGCTACGCAACCAGATGACTTCACTGTCACTCACATTCGCCCTCAATAGCTACAACATTTTTCCCAGCTGCAATGAACACTCCTCCTTCTATGGAGACAAATCTGCCTTCTCGATACACGTTCCATGAACCGCTAAAGATCTCAGAGCTTTCTACTTCGGTTTTCAGCCAACCCTAGGGTCCCGAAATGGTTCAAATGGCTCTAAGCACTATGGGACTTAACATCTGAGGTCATCAGTCCCCTAGTCTTAGACCTACTAAAACCTGACTAACCTAAGGACATCACACTCATCCATGCCCGAGGCAGGATTCGAACCTGCGACCGTAGCAGCAGCGCGGTTCCGGACTGAAGCGCCTAGAACCGCTCGGCTACAGCGGCCGGCTAGGATCCCAAGAACAAATTTGAGCACGAGACATTTCCTGTAGTGCAGTTAATTGCGGAACTTTATTTCTGCCCCTTATCCTTTCAGCGATCGTTTCCTGCAGTTTGTGCCCATTTAGCAAAGCGACCTGTGTAGGTTTGTGGTGGCACCTTCCAGATTCGCAATTACATCTCGTGCACCATGCTAGTCCGGAGAAAGAAACCAGTATGCCACCAGGTTCAGCAGGCCCACTTCATACCATTCCCTGTGAGTTGTTCTTTTGCAGGCTGATGGTAACCGTAGCTACACGTTTAGCCGCGTCTAAAATATTCCACGAATTGTGAACCTGATTTACTAGTCTGCAAGCTTTCCCATGCCATCGTCGGCTGAATACACTTAGGATTTGTTATGACAATGTCACTACCATTCACTGATCCATCCATGCGAAAATCTGCGCATCTGGTTGTAAGACAAAATGGACGAAATGTGTTTATGGATGGAATTCACTATCGGCACGATGGTATACGTCTTCACATATCTGTCTATAACATCTTTAGGTGACTCCGTATCTACTGAATTCGTGCTTTGTCCATCTGCTACGCAGCGACGCCACTGTAATGTTCCTTCGATTATCACGTGACGCGCTGTACCAGTCAGATTGACGGCGGACGGTTGCTTGTAATTATATAAATTTCCACGTGCCTCTATTTGTTTGAGTGTCTGCCGAATCGCAGTAGGATGCAACGACTATACAAATCTGTTTCTAGACAAAATACTAGGCTGAGATTCATTAAAATCTTCCTGAGGGAGATTACCTTATTTACGAAAGAGGGCGATTACAAAACTTCTCTCTGGTAACTCTACAGCAATTTTTTCCCCCTAATGTCCCCCTAATGTCCGAATGTCGAGCACAGAGCGAGATGGCATAGTCGTAAGCACACTGGGCTAACATTCAGGAGGACGACGGTTAAAATCCGCGTCCGATCATCCAGATTTAGGTTTTCTCTGATTTCCCCTAATCGCTGCAGGAAAACTCCGGGATGGTTCCTTTGAAAGGACCGATTTTCTTCCCCATCATTAAAAATAATCTGATCTTGCGCTTCGTTTATAATGACCTAGCTGTCGACGGGACGTTAAACCTTAATCTTCCTTCCTTCTTCCATTATACGACAGATACTACATGTTGCTGAAGGAACTGCATTTAAAAATCTAGAGTCTGCCTTCAGGGAGACTTCAAAGAAGGTTCTGGGTGGTTATAATTAAACTGCAGCTACTCACAGTGTGAACTGTAATTATCGTAAGGCAGCGAAACTTGGTAGATATTCTAACGCGTTAATTTGGAACCGATTTACACCCGAAAAAATTATTTCCAATTTTGTCCACCAGGTGCAAATCTCACGCTGTACAGCATCTCGTCGACATCTCGGGTGCTCATATTGAACAAACTTTGTAAGCGGCAATTAATAATAACATCAACATTATTAGTTTCTTGTTTGACCTTTCCTGCCCACATCCCGTTCCTAATCTGTTACTCATGGAAATATTTCTGTACGTCTTTCTTTCATTCATAGCACCAGATTTGCACCTGGTGGCCAAAATTGGAACTAGTTTTTCCAGAGTTAATCGGTTCCGCATTAACACGTTAGAATATCTACTAAGTTTTGCTGCTTTTGAGGACACGTGACACACAGGTTATACAAAGCAATGAAAACGAGAGCAATTAAAAATAAGTAATTTTTATTTCAAGTTATCAGCTGCATTCTAAAACACGTAGTTAAGGGAGAGAGAAATGCTTAATCAAACATCTTTTGGAACATCATTCCTGGGAAACAGCGATCAGAAATTAGAATACAAGTTTTTTTAAAAAAAAAGAGTCTAGAATGGCATGTAAGTTGTTAAAAAAAATATTTAAATTCTAACAACTTAATGCGATCCTATTTTTTATTTAAAAGCTTTTGTCTTAATCAAGCATCTAAAATACAATTTCATATGCATGTGGTGCCATTACAGCTGAGTAAGAAACCTTGTAACATGTTGATATTTTTCACCAACCGTCCAGGCCGGAGTTCAGCCAACACAAAAAAAATATTAGAGCGCGCAGCACTCGTTTCGTCACCAGATAAAGAAGAGTGTTTCCACGAGGAAATTTTAACTGTAGTGTACCTTCCACCAGATTAATGAAATAAATAAGTGGCACAAGCGCGAGCATTAATAATTGACAGGATCACAATAGATGCTGTTTTCACTTTGATAGATTGTGGAGAAATCGACAGAGTTTAATATCCCAGTCTGCCTGTGCTTCTTTGACATCCAGAAGTTACTGTTTGGCTAGAAGGGTAAACGTATAGGTAGATAACGATCAGGTGCAATTTGAAGTTTAAAAATATAAAGAAAAGAAGGACAAAATGATCGATTTACGATAAAAGAAAATTCTGCATACTTAAATTTATAGACAGTGATGGAATGTCGCAAAAGGAAGCACGGTGCACTGAAAAAGAGAAAAACTCGAAGTGTAGATAAAATTATGTTTTTTAGGGAAGAAAGACTTTCAGATGAATACGACATATTACTGAAGACAGAAACACGAGAAAAATAAACGCAAATAACTGTACAGCTTACTTAGTGTTTAAATGGAATTTACGTCCATTTCCGATTGCCTCTCGTGGTGATCAAAAGAAAATACAGCATACTGATATCAATAACGTGGTGGATCTACGTCTACGCCAGTGTAACCTGAATTACCACTTGTACACTTTGTAACCATGAGCTTACGGTGTTCATAAACCGAGTAGATATGCAGCATTAAAGCTCCTAGTTGCGAAGTATTGAATTGAAAGTGAATTTTTTTATGATAGAAATTAGCAGAACGAATCACACACGCAACTATATTATGTATAATATAAATAAAGTACCTGTAATGAACCGCTAGTCTGCGTACTGCATCGTGAGTAGAAAGAGTCTTAATTCCCGATAGAAGACGAGTTTTGTGTAATTTCTCATGTACATAGCACTTCAGTACATCATATAACAAAATATACGAATTTATACAGCAATGGTAAGCAATAGAAATATCTTCTCTTGGAAAATATGTATGATATATGGCTGACTATTGACAGTGACTCTCCACATTCATTATCTTCCGTGCGACAAATTCCGTTTCCAGAAATAAAAAAATTACCTTGGTTCCATCGTACTTGTGTGGCGTCTTTCAATGAAGCCAACACGGGTTGAAACACGAAGGTATTGTTGTAAAGGTGCAAGCATTAAGCTTCCCATTGTGTATGGTTTTGCAGTTCTAAGGGAACGAACACTGAGTTATGGCTGAATGACTAGTAAATATCTCCTTACTTAGACACTTTCAATTAGTCATTTCCTTTCCTTTCAAAGACCTAGCCCGCGATCACACTTTAGCAACTCGAGACAGCCACGAGTTTTGAGTAGCGTTTCTTGTGAAGTTCCATTAAGGTGCAGACTACTTCACTACGCTCCGTGATACTGTCTCGTATGGCCATTTAATAATTCACTGTCCTTTGCGCATCAATGCTCTTACGTATTAATGAAAGTATATTCACGACTGAAACTCAGTAAATGGTTTAGCGTTAGTAATGAAGACAGACAAGGGGATTCCCTAGGTACAATGCTTTTTAATATGACTCTTGAAGCAGCCATTCCAAAGCTTCAAATATCTGGTTACGTCAGCACTAAGTCAACCCAGATATGTTCCTACGCTAATGATGTAGCAATTATTAGTAAAAGAAGAGTTTCACTAGAGAGAACAATAGGTGATCTGAAAGAAGCCAAACTACATGGAGGCCTTTCTATTAATGAAAAGAAGACGAAATACATGAATTTCACCAGGAAGGGAAATAATAACTTTGATAAACTATCAGCAGCTGGTTTCAATGTTGAACACGCAGAATTATCTGTGATCTAATATTAGTAGGGCAAATTCTATGTCAACTGAAATAAAACAGCGCATCCCAAGTGATAATAGATGCTTCCACAAGTTTAAGAGATTGCTGGCCTCTAGGACATTAAATACACAATTGAAACTTCAAAATTTATAAGGTCATGATCAGCCCACTTGTAACATACGGAAGTGGGAAACATGGACATTAACGAGTGCTGCTCAAGATCTATGGGGCAATTTAGGATAAAAATGGTTTCTGGAGATCTAGAACGAACTGAGCTGGGTCGCCTCATACAAGGAACTGACATTGTCAGAACAATAAAAACTAGGAGAATAGTCTGGCTTGGACACGTTCTTAGGATGGCTACTGGACGAACAACTAAAAAGGTTTTCGAGTGGAGGCCAACTGGGAGAAGAGAAGGAGGAAGGCCACTAAAGCCGTGGAGAGACCATCTGGAAGTAGGTATAAGATCTCCGAGTTAGAGAATGCTGAAGAAGCGCTCTGGAAAGGTTAGAATGGAGGAACCTTGTTGAAGAGGTTAAGGTCCATGCAGCTTTGTAACTCCATCAGAAGAAGAAGAAGAAGATTTGCGACTGGAATTATTCACTTAATTTCTTAAACATATTCTTTCAGTTTATCCGTTTTGTTAGCTCCGAGGAATCTGACTGTCTTTCAGTTGTCTTGGAAGACTAACAGTCAATGATGTATATTATCAGTTACGGCTATGAATATCCTACGAAGATTCTAGAGGCTGTTGAAGTCACTCACATGGAAATAGTTGCTTCAATAAATTTAAGTTAACATGAATTAATATAGTAGTTGTATTCTGAGAATATTAATTTCCCAATTTAGGAAGCGGGTTTTTATTACAACCTTCTACCAATCAAAGGTTTTGCTTCAGAGAATCCATATGGAATGTCATGTATGTAGTGACTACGCATCCTTATTACTTAAGGCCTTTAAGAAGTCTCCCATTGTCAGACACAATTAACTCACAATGCTCGTAGCTTACGTGATCCGGTTCCACTGCAAGCGCTTTTTACGCTTATCATACTACAGATTTACCTCAGCTTCAAATCTGAGAATTTTGTTTTCTGGAATTAGCAGTCTTCTTTCATAGATTCTCCAGGATAGCCTTGCATATCCATCTTTTATTCTACTAATTCACTTGTATCAAGCTGAAGCAATTCAGTGGCAACAATAATAGTGAAAATAAAATAAAAGTGGTAAGACACATGAATTTCTGAAGCATCATGAAAAACTAAGAAGAAGGTAACAATATCAGAAGTACGTCATTGGGATGTGTTATAGAAGCTGTAAACTAATTTCTTAAGAAAATGAAACTGTTACTAAATGCTACAGTATTTACATGACACAATTGGTACACTAAAACAAAAATGCTGCAATTACTTATCTGTAACATGCTGAAGGTTGTATGTCGGTGAACTATCTCTACAGTGTTACTATATTATGAGAGATATCTGGAAACTCAAATAATTAATAAAACTTTTATAGATTCAGTATCACTAACGGACAACCATGAATCAGTACTTTTGCATTTGTGTGTGTGTGTGTGTGTGTGTGTGTGTGTGTGTGTGTGAGGAGAGGGTGCATTTTTATGTTTCAATTGTTGCTCACACTTCTCCGTTTTACAAATTTTAACTACAATAGCCTCAAAAATATTTTAGTGCGGGTGCTAATGGCTTGGCTGACTTGAGCCCAAACACACATATCATTATCAGTCTAAAAATGCTTCATAAAGTAATCGCAAGTAAAGAACAACTAAGCAGTTAGTTATAATTGACAGAAAAGAACTATATTCTTTATCTTTATAGCCAAGAATAACCACCCACGCCGAAAACATTTAAAAATAAATTTTTCACATAATCCTGAAACACTATACAGTGTAAGAAAACACATAAAGCTGTTTACATAAATATAAAATTCAGTTAGGGGAATAGCAAGTACTTCATTCACAAAATTAAACTACCTTATTCGTGACCAATAATGGCTCTAAAAGATGTTTTTATCAGAATGTTTCTCCTAACATTAAAATTCAGTTTGTGTCATATCATCCGCTAGTCTGTTCGGCTTTCTACCATCTCGAATGATATGTTACATACTTAAATTACAGTTCCATATTTCCTAATCAAAAAGACACATTGTCATTTTTAATTACATTTGGATTTTTTTATTCCTACATCATCAATTTAATACAAACCGCACAACTGCTTCGCTAGAAAGAGGCACAAGCGTTCCTCCCAGTGCTTGTTCACGTATCAGCGTACTAATCAATATTTACGGCGCTCGAAAAAAAAAAAGCCAAAAACCTGTCGCAGATACCATATGCACTGTCTCACGTGATTTCGGCTAAAGTTCAGTAATTTTCTCAACTCATTTTAATCGATCTTGGAACAAGGCAACGTCACAGACATTTTTAGTATCGATGGGCGAATTATAAAGTATAGTTAATCATATTCGACGTATAGGTGGTTGAGAGGCACAATCTGTGTCAGTGGGAGGTCAGCTGATCCGTTGAGAGAATTTACTGGACAGTCATTGGTGCTGCCATCTGACATGCCGCCATTGAGATTAAGCGCTTCCCGAAATTCATTCAGGCTCAGCAGACAGTCTGAACGAAAGGATTTAGCAACAATGTCTGGTCCGAAATACAATTAAAAGAGCAGCGTCATGCTGGTAACTGAAAGAAAAAAACATTTATAACACTTCGTAAATTAAGTTAACCCGAAATCAGATTCCTCAAATAAGTATTTATGACTCTTGCGTGACACAAAGTACTTACAATTCCTGCCAGACACGGAAATTTGATACTGCGAACAACAATTAATGTTTTGGCCTTACAATTTATAGAAAAATGAAACGCTGTAGCTACTGCTTACTAAACAGTGAGGAAAATATGGACAGTGTGCAATTCTCTGCGAGGGTTCGAAGAAATCATTGTTTGTACTTGGTGTCTATGCGAGGAAGTATACTGCACATTTGCGGAATATTCTAATGTCTGAAATGGTCGGCAAAATCGTAATTGCGCTCTCGATAATGACAACATAGAACTATACGGGGAATCATGTATTATTTCATTCCAAATCTTGCACTGAAGCGTCCTAAGACCAAACGTTGCGAAAGTTTCTCTTTTTCTTTCTTTTTTTTTTTAATGACAGTATAAGTTCTTATGATAAAATATGGTTGAAATTCTGTGCTATCCAGCAGTGCATCGTGCTCACCATTGACAACTGAGTGAAATTACCTGAAGTGTGGTGAACAGGTGGAGACCGCATTTACACGTGAGTGAAGACAGACAGACAGACACACACACACACACACACACACACACACACATTGACGCTTCGAGTGGGCGTAACCACTGCTCGACTGGAAAGCACCCAGCAAGCGTCTTCGTATTTTCACATTCAAATACAGCAACCTGTGTCTGCAGGGTTGGGGTACAAGAGAGTTGCTTTGAAAAATTGCATAGCCACGAAGTGCCGCATATACTCTCAGGGATTCGGAGGAGATGTAGATTTTGGCATCATTTTAGAGGGAAAGAAGCCGACACTTTGTGTTATATGCGGAAACAATTAGTGGTTGTCACGGTGTTAACCGCATTCGTTCTCAGTCAAACTCTTCTCGACGAGCAACGTCGTGTGTTGTCATTAACATGAACGCGCTTCTGCATGCTAACTTGCCAACGAATTTACAGGAGCGATACGGTATATTTACCTGGTATGTGCGTAGTCGGCGCGAAAGAATATCTTCGCCGTTGGTGCCGGGGCGTGAAGCTTGGGTGGAGGCACAGCGGCTAAAAAGCCTACTGCACGTGCTACCACACACCGACTGCCCCTGCCGTTCGATATTCGCCCAACACAAACAGGAAGCGCGGACGGGTCCACTGCGTCGACGCGGGGGCGCGCCCCGCCTGCGACCTATCGATAGTGACATTCGACCAACTCGACGGCCTTTTAAGTCTTTATTTTTCAAAAACGATGCCACTTTCATAAGGATATTAGCCAGAAAACTAAAGGCGCTACAATTTTTGTAATTTATTAACGGCAGGTATTAGTATTTATACTAACTTGTACATAAAGAAAAAGGGAAAATTAATTCGAAATGAAGTGAGTGCGTATACGTGAATCGATTTCCGATATAGTACATTTCTCGTCAGCTCAAAATTGTTAATTTCTTATTGATAACGACTTAACTATCACAGACACCGATCATAGGCTTGCAGTTCCTTGCTTGAACCCTTAGAAATTGTAATTAAGACGATATAAAAAGGTGTAACCAAATAATGAAGATACAGAATCCTTTTTAGGGATTGCGACTGAAATGGCAACCTATATTCAGAGATGCTTTGTCAAAAAGTATGCTTAGCGATAAGATCAATGTCCTTAGCATGCGTTTATGAAACTGACCACACAGGGAAACACAACTTCAGTTAGCAGATTGACGAACTAGGTTGGTTCTGCAGCAAACACTGGGCGCTATAAAAAGTGATTGGTTGTCTGAATAGTGGTACTGAGTGAGTTGGTGCCTTGCTTAGCGTACTAGACTCGTATTCGGTAGGATGACGATACAATTTCATATCCTGCCATCCAGATTAAGGTTTTCTGTGATTTCCCTAACCCGCTGAAGGTAACTTGCCTGTGAACACCTGGAAAAATATAAACAATTTTCATGAATTTTACGCGGCTTTGACCAAAAAACGTGAACTCCTAGTGGGGTGAAAATTGGAGGACAATAGGAATGTTTCTTGCTGAACATTTTGGTACACAGTTAATGAAATTAGTTCTCACGTTTAATTTATAACAATTTTTTTGTGAAGATCAGTTGGTTGCACTTCTATATACCGGGACGTACTTGGAATCTATCTACTGACTAACTGTGCTTCTCATAAGCGTGAAACTTTAAGTACGCACAAACAACATGTCTGTCTAAAAAGTAGACTACAATACGTCATTTCAGCCACAAGTTTTTATTCTAGAAATATTTACACCTTATAATCTAAATTAAGGGTACTTTTTTGTAATTAGTCAGTATGTATTTTCCTTCCTGTTGAGAGTACGTTAGTGTCTGTAGTCTGCTTTCCTCCAAATAGTATCCTGCGACATCGCAAAAAAATTCAGACCTCTACCTCAAACAGATTTTTTTCCTTGCATAAAATAAACATGTCAGAAAATTTTATCTTTGGGAAATTCAGTTCAAAGATGTATTCGATTAACAATTGACCTCTGTTGTTCGTAATACGTTCCAGTTGCATAATCTTCTTAGATTACACGTTCCTGATCTTCTTTCTTCGTTTTCTCGTTTCTCCGTAATCCGCCGTCTTCGCTTGCCTCCAGGACCCACTTTTCAGTTTCAGTTACTCTCAAATAATCGACTGCCAACAGCGATTATCTCCTACTAAACGCTTAATATATTCCTAGCAATTCTAGACTTCATCTGATAACTGCTCTCCATTAAAAAAAATTACAGGCATAATAACTTTCGAGAATGACAAAATAGCTGCAGATAAAACTACAGAAAATGTTATAAAGAAAACAACGCTAGAAAACCATAAGAACATAAGAGACATAAGAACATCGCAAAACGTATCGTCTTACAGGGCTGTCAACTTGAAAAACGGTTGTGTAGTATATGTTTCCCGAATATGAGTGTAATGACGACACTGATGGGTGAAGGGAGCGGAAACAAGGGCGTGGATGCACACCACGAGATCTTTAAGTTCATTTTGAAACAACTTCCTCATCTCGAATTCAGTTATTTTAACCACCATTTTGTTCAAAAAACTCTAAACATCGATTTAAGATGAAAAACAAAAAATGAATTTTTTGGAGCGTATTCCGGATGGTTCCATTGTAAGAGAACAGCTCATTTCCTTCCCCATCCCGAGTTTGTGCTCCATCTGTAATGACCTAGTCGTTGATGGGGCGTTAAACCTTCATCTCCTTTCCGTCTTTCCTTCATTAGTGGTCGTCATAAACTAAAGGACGTAAGAACGTTCCAGTTCTCAAATTCCGAAACTAATCCTGTTTCCAGAATATGTATTAATCTCTTAAGCACCGAGCTGTCTACATACCTCGTTATATTTCAACTGATCATAGCGACTTTTGGCGCTGTATGTGTACTCATTACGTCTTGCTATTGGCTCAGCGTCAGATTTAGTAAATGAACTGAGCTGCTCTAGTAAAAACTCAAAGTCGTTACAACAGCTGCGATTACGCTACTGTTCACTTTATGTATGACCGAAAGCACGGCTGTACTGGTAAGAAAAATTTAAGTGTACATACTTCAGTACACAAGAAAGAATCTTAAAAGATGTCGGTTTCCTATGTAGGCTGTTTTTCATTCCAAGTAAAACCTTTATTTCATTGTTACCGATTAGCTAATATCGAGCCTTTGGGCATTATCGAGTTACCTGATGATAAGAACAATTATTAACGTTATAATGACCATCATATAAAAACATTAATGTATGCCGACGATCAGGCCATAATAACTACTCCAGAAGAAGAATTACAAACAAATATTTTTAACGTAAGCGAAATTTGTCAAAATAGTAATCTCAAAATATCTATAGGAAAAATAAAAATAATGGCATTCCGACGAAAACAGCAGGTGCGGTCAAAAATAGTTATAGAAAACAAAATAATCGAGCAGGTAAGTTATTTTAACTACCTGGGATGCGAAATATCTTTTGATTATGATAAAGATGTAAATAGCAAAGCAGCAAAATACCAGGGTGTTTGTAGAACAATAAAATAAACGTTAAACAAAAAGACAACTAAAGAAATGCAACTTACATTCTATAAAACACTAGATAGGCCATTGTTACGTCATGGATCTGAGGCTTGCTAGACATAAATCGAATACAAACGTCAGAAATGAAATTCCTCGGACCACTTAAATGACGAAGAAACGAAGATGTTAAAATAAGATCAAAACAACTGCAACAACAGAAAAAAATCTACACATATAACCAGAAACGGAAAGAACACGCAAACAGAATTCAACAAAGCAGATATAAGAAAAAGTTTTGCAACACGTACCCAAAGGTGAAAGGGACGTCGATCGTATCACGGAACGATGGAGCTAAGATGCTGAAACCGGAATAAGTTCCTCGAACCTAATCCATGAATGCAGACGATGACAATGACGATGAAGCTTCAAGTTGAACAAGAAGTAATAAGAACAAATATTATAACTTAACATCAAAAGACACTACTCAGGTTCTTGAACCAAAGTTATAATACGCTTACAATATTGTATAGAATCTTCTCGGCGTTCAGACAGCGTCGAATCACAGTTGAAATTCGAGCATTCCAAGATTAAGACCTCTTAGTCGGGAGATGACTGTCTGTCGGGAGCGAAATCTACCTCCTTTATAGTGTCGTACAAGCTTGTGATTGGAGGGCTGATGTGCTTGGAGTTGTAACTTCCATTGGCGGTGACGTTACCTGGAGGGCGTGATTCGCATGCGCAAATCAAGTGTCCGGCAGCGCGCGGGGTGCTCCCACCCCTCCTCTGCCCGGTCGCGGCTGAGGGGTGAAAGGGGGAACGGAGACCACCCCCAGCAACACCTGTCTCCTTAAGAGTTATAATTTTTGGTTGCATTTCTTTGAAGGCGCTCATCGGAAGTGCTCGTCCGCGGCATTACTCAGATTATAATTCCACCTTTGTTAAAGTTGTTATTGCACCTGCGAATTTCTACCGATACTTTCATGACAGAATTCCGGTAGGCCGATGCATGGAACAATACCGTCGTTTTTGCACTTGTGTGCTTCCGTAAGACTGAGTTCCGCTATCTCTGATTTCTCGAGATTTCGTTATTTGACGTCCCGACTATGTTCAGTGCTGCGCTCGGCTACTGTGCGGATTGTCTGCCCTACATAATTTTCCCCACATTGATGCGGCACATTGCAGACACCAGCTACTTTCAAATCAAGGCCGTCTTTCACTGGTAGTAGCAAATCCTCGATTTTCCGCGCAGATTGTAAAACTAGTCTACTACCATATTTGCCCGCATCTCGTGGTCGTGCGGTAGCGTTCTCGCTTCCCACGACCGGGTTCCCGGGTTCGATTCCCGGCGGGGTCAGGGATTTTCTCTGCCTCGTGATGGCTGGGTGTTGTGTGCTGTCCTTAGGTTAGTTAGGTTTAAGTAGTTCTAAGTTCTAGGGGACTGATGACCATAGATGTTAAGTCCCATAGTGCTCAGAGCCATTTGAACCATTTTTTTTACTACCATATTTGCGTATTATGCTTCTAATTTTGCCTGAGGTGGCTCTGTAGAATGGAAATAATGTTGCCCGTTTGTCTTTTCCCATTGGCTGGATGGGTTTTGTGGTTACGTTTTATCAGCAAATACAGCTCTAATTTGATGTTGTTTGTATCCGTTTCTCTTGGACACATTCTTACGGTGTTTCACTTCAGATCCCAGACGATCATAGTCTGAAATTTTATGTGCTCCGTACTATAAGGTACTCAGG
This sequence comes from Schistocerca cancellata, assembly GCF_023864275.1. Classification (NCBI taxonomy): domain Eukaryota; kingdom Metazoa; phylum Arthropoda; class Insecta; order Orthoptera; family Acrididae; genus Schistocerca; species Schistocerca cancellata. Next base: position 731,449,619 of record NC_064629.1, read on the forward strand.
ACGGAATGATTTTGTGCTAGCTGCTGGAAATTTCGCTCATTGAAATAAAGATCGTTGCGAGATGCCTTTTTGTATGTGGAATGACCCAATCAACCATCCATTTTAAGTTCCACCAACACGTCCAAAAACGGCAACTTGTCATCTGTTTCTACTTCTATCTGATGTTCGGATGCATGGAGTTAACGTGGTCCACGAACGGATGCATTGCGTCCATTCCGCGAGGTTAGATAAAAATCGTGTCATCCACATAACTATAAAACAAATTGGTCATAGAGAGCAAAATGCAAAAATACGTGTTTTCAAAATCTTCCATAAAGAAGTTAGCAATAGCTGGTGATAAGAAGAACCCAAAACCATCCCATCGGTCATTTAGAAGTATTTCCTGCCGGCCAGAGTGGCCGAGCGGTTAAAGGCGCTACAGTCTGGAACCGCACGACCGCTACGGTCGCAGGTTCGAATCCTGCCTCGGGCATGGATGTGTGTGATGTCCTTAGGTTAGGTTAGGTTTAAGTAGTTCTAAGTTCTAGGGGACTTATGACCACAGCAGTTGAGTCCCATAGTGCTCAGAGCCATTTTTGAGCCAAGTATTTCCCATTGAACAGAAAGTAAGCGGTCATCGAGACGCGGCTAAAAAGTTTAGTAATGTCACATGACAAATAGCCAAGTAGAAATAAAAAGCACCTATAATATTAAGAATTCAACTTTATTCCACGTATGATGACGATATTTCGACTGTATTTAATGGGACAAATGATGAAATTGATCAACTGCTTAAAATATTTAATGGTCTTCTTTTAGCAAGTTACAAAACGTGAATTGTGAACTAAAAATTTTTTGGACACAAAACTCGTGCTCACAGTTGACAGAATAAGTTCCGATATTTTTCGCAATGCAACTGGTACGGATCATACACCATCTGAACTATTAATCAATCAAACAAGATGGCGTTTTACCCCTCAGCCATAAATCTTGCAGTAGCAACATCTTTAACTCCAGAAAAAAAACCTGAGAGACAGATGAATTTAATTAAAACTGTAGCCTATCGTAATGTACACGTACCATATACAGCAGATAAAATTTTTGAGAAGAAAACAAAAAGGAAAGGTACAACGTGAAAAGCGAAAAAAGATATTTCAATGTCATTCACAGGCAATATATCATAGAGGACTAGACAATTGTTGGTTGAAAAGTATGGTTCGAAATTAGCATTCTCTACTGAAAACAGCCTAAAGGAAAACTTAATTAATAATATCCAAACCGCAAATGACTCCTTATGCAGCTCAGATGTTTACGAGATAAAATGCGATGGATGTTCAGTATTCTACATTGGAAAAACTGGAAGGGCATGTAATGCTAGGTATAAAAGCACGTTATAGGTGAAAAAGATACTACTGTGCATAATTCTACATTCACAGAACACTTGCTAACATCGAGTCATAATCCAAAAAGGGTCGAAGAAATTGAGATCTTGCAGAAACAAAAGAAAGGAAAGATTTTTAGATACATGATAAGAAAATATGGCTTTCTTTTAAATGAAGAGTTACAATTGAAAAATGGGGTTTCTTTACCCGTTACTGGTGACAGTGTAGATATTTTGCTGCAATTCCTGTCTGTCAACATCACTTCCTCTTCGGAGGCGTCATTTTCCTTGTACACAATGTGGTTTTATTTTCCATTACTTTCACTAGATGATAGTTACTCTTTGATAGGACAATTTATCAAAATACGGCACTGTTATATTGTCTGTAGCGTCGTATTCAGAGCTTTAATTTCCGGCACAATTTTTCACTAGAGAAGCAAGTAATTTATTACTTCATTAAATATAGATTTTTTTTATACCTACATAATATGAAAAATGTAGCACTTAGTTCATTCAAGACTATTTGCTACTTGTTCTTGTAAATTTTAATTTTACCAATTAATAGTTCATTACAGGTACGTTGTTTGATACGAATATCCACATAGATTATTATATGCTTGTTACGACGGTATGTCGGTGCAGAAAAGATAATTTCTACATAACTGAGCTTTTCATTACAGCATCAGCGCGCAACGTGTGGCACACACTACGATAATTTACGTAAGCATTGTAGATGGATGCTATGCTTTTAGCATCCATTCATATTTCATTCACAGTTCTCATCGACATTTTAATTGTAATTACTGATGGTCACTCGAGCTGATTAGTTCGTGATACATGTAACATGTTTTAATTAACGTAACCAAGTAACTGTTTCATTTTCCGACTGGGAATTTCGGTTATTTTACGTCATAATTGGAAGCTAAAAATTATTGTTGGTTCTGTCATAATTTTTTTTAGGTAATATCAAGTAGTTCTGAGGAAGATACAGTAGTATCGAAACCTAGTTAAGTTTAACCAAATAAACTTCCAGCAACTGTTTGGCTGTTTACTAATTGAAGCTCTATATGTTATCTCTTTTTTATAGTTAGTCAGTTGCTTTAGCTACAATAGAGACAATGTAGCCTTGTCAGTACATATCTCTAGTCTTCGTTATTCAAATGGCTCTGAGCACTATGGGACTTAAATTCTGAGGTCATCAGTCCCCTAGAACTTAGAACTACTTAAACCTAACTAACCTAAGGACATCACACACATCCATGCCCGAGGCAGGATTCGAACCTGCGACCGTACGGTCTCGCGGTTCCAGACTGTAGCGCCTAGAACCGAACGGCCACTGAGGCCGGCCTTCGTTATTCTCCAATGTTTGTATGACATGACTGATATTATTTGTGACTCATTAATTCTGTACTCAAAGGAAACGACGTTTTTATGTTACATCATGTGCACAACTCCGAATTTCTCTATAATAGCATTTAATTACCAGTCATTGAATCAAGCGGATCTTTTATGGGAATATAGCTGGGTATTAGTGCATTTTTTACCGTGTAGAATAACATAATAGGTAACTAAATAATCTGCAAAACGTCTTAGGATTTTAACTAAACCCATCCGCCAATTCCTTAATGCATAACACTGATTGTAATTATCCTGTCTCGGCCCTCTGAAGCACACAAGGTATTATCTAAGGGGCTGTAGATAATTTCCGTCCAGGATAACGTGCTGCGTCCTGCCTGTCAATAAATGTTCGGTCCACTCGCTAGCATAGTTAGACTTTATTTATCGCATGGCTTATTTGATGTATATTATGCACAAAATTTTAATCCAAATATTATAATAATATGAAAAAAGGAAAAAGCTGAGAGATTAATATCTAATCTTTCAATATAGAAATCCGTAGTCGAGTGGTCAACGTGGATGACTGCCGCAACCAAATGAAGCCGCTGGCTGAGGATGAGATGGCTGTCGGTTGGTCTCGATTGGACCATCAAAGGCCAGAATGACGGAAAGAGTGAAGCTGCAGTATAACGTATCGGCTTAGCAGTCACCAGCAGCAAGTGTTTTGGGTTGCCAAAGCAAGACCTGATAGGATATTCTTCAGTAATATGTATCATGATCCGATTTTCTCCACGGTTGAACTGAGGTGATGTTAGCTTGCCCCATTTGTCCAGAGAGTAATCGCACATGTAATGCTGGGTTCTGATTGTGATCAGCGTGCACCACGTCATGCGTGGCAATTAAAAGTCAGCCGTTTTTTGGTGCTACAGGATGTACATTTCTGACGTAAAACAAGTCACTCTTGAGACAATGCAGAGCTAATTGAAGGCTTTCTGTTGTTGATACCATAGCCGCTTTCGATGGTCGTCTTCAGGAGCAGGTACGACTTTTATTGGTACCTTATGTGTCTAAATTTGATGTCCGAGCTGGTCCTTCACATGTTCTATCGGGAATATATGTGAGGATCTTGCTGATCACTGGAATACCTCAATATCACACACAAGGTTATCTGTGACACACATGCCATGTTTGGACGAGCATTGTCCTATTGAAAATGGCATCAAGTTATGGTCACATGAGAAGTAATAGATGAGGACGTAGGATGTCGGTGACGTAGCGTTTGCCATCATAGCTTCCTCAATCACTGCCAGCCGCGACCTGAACCCCCCGCACCTTGACGCCAGGATTACGACCACTGAGATTCTCCAAAACATTGAATAATGGGACTTCTTCTCAGGACACAGCAGTACTAGCCGACCACGGTCATCCGTAATATTGCAGAACCCTGATTCATTGCTGAACACGGTTTGACACCGTTCATCAATAGTCTGTGCTTCCCAGTCACAGCACTACTCCAAATGCAGCCGTTTGTGTTGTGGTGTTAACGGCAGTCTGCGCATGAGACGGCAATATCCTGATCTGCCCGCTGCTAGTTTCCGACCAATGGTGCAGGATGAAACCAAATGTAGCATGAAGCTCGTTAGTTGATCTCGGATGTCAGACGCAGATGTGAGGGGGTTATGATGCGCTTGGAGCACATCCCTTTTGACAGTCAGACATGGTCGATATGAAAACTGACAACATGTATGTCTGCCCTCATGTTTCATATATTCCTGCATCCCAGCAGTGTCACATCTGATGGTTCAAATGGTTCTAAGCACTATGAGACTTAACATCTGAGGTTATCAGTCCCATAGACTTAGAACTACTTAAACCTAACCAACCTAAGGACATCACACACATCAATACCGGAGGCAGGATTCGAAGCTGCGACTGTAGCAGCCGTGTGGTTCCGGACTGAAGCGCCTAGAACAGCTCGGCCACAGCGGCCGGAGTCACATCTAAATGCTACACAAATCTGCGTATTGCACGATTCGACCAGATGGCCAATTGGAGACCCACAATGAGGCCCCTTTCAAATTTTCTCAGATGCTGATAATGCTGTCTCACACAAGTCGCCTCATCTCTGTGTCCTTAATAGCCCTGGTAACAAAACTAAACACGAACAATACTAATGCACTCCGGATGTCATTCCACCTGTCACAGAGAATTGTAACTAATCATTTACATACCCACCGAGATGTGTACATGTACAACGTTATGTTGACATTAGATCATGTGTTCTCGGTGCTTCACTTCTGTCAGGCAATGTAGATTCGTAGTTCTTTGTCCTTCATTGTTTTATTACACTGAATGGCCAAAGAAACATATCGTGTAGGGACCCCGCGAGCACGCAGAAGTGCCGCAACACGACGTGGCATGGAATCGACTAATGTTAGATTAGATTAGATTAGATTAGATTAGATTAATACTAGTTCCATGGATCATGACTACGATATTTCGTAATGATGTGGAACGAGTCAAATTTTCCAATACATAACATAATTAAGTTAATTTAACAACATACTTAAGTTAATATAACAACTTTTTCATTTTTTTGTGTTTTTTATTTTTTTTATTTTTTTAATATTATTTTTAAATTTATATCTAAAAATTCCTCTATGGAGTAGAAGGAGTTGTCATTCAGAAATTCTTTTAATTTCTTCTTAAATACTTGTTGGTTATCTGTCAGACTTTTGATACTATTTGGTAAGTGACCAAAGACTTTAGTGCCAGTATAATTCACCCCTTTCTGTGCCAAAGTTAGATTTAATCTTGAATAGTGAAGATCATACTTTCTCCTAGTATTGTAGTTATGCACACTGCTATTACTTTTGAATTGGGTTTGGTTGTTAATAACAAATTTCATAAGAGAGTATATATACTGAGAAGCTACTGTGAATATCCCTAGATCCTTAAATAAATGTCTGCAGGATGATCTTGGGTGGACTCCAGCTATTATTCTGATTACACGCTTTTGTGCAATAAATACTTTATTCCTCAGTGATGAATTACCCCAAAATATGATGCCATATGAAAGCAACGAGTGAAAATAGGCGTAGTAAGCTAATTTACTAAGATGTTTATCACCAAAATTTGCAATGACCCTTATTGCATAAGTAGCTGAACTCAAACGTTTCAGCAGATCATCACTGTGTTTCTTCCAATTTAATCTCTCATCAATGGCTACATCTAAAATTTGGAATATTCTACCTTAGCTATATGCTTCTGATTAAGGTCTATATTTATTAATGGCGTCATACCATTCACTGAACGGAACTGTATGTACTGTGTCTTATCAAAATTCAGTGAGAGTCCGTTTACAAGGAACCACTTAGTAATATTCTGAAAGACAGTATTGACAATTTCATCAGTTAATTCTTGTTTGTCAGGTGTGATTACTATACTTGTATCATCAGCAAAGAGAACTAACTTTGCCTCTTCATGAATATAGAATGGCAAGTCATTAATATATATTAAGAACAACAAAGGACCCAAGACTGACCCTTGTGGAACCCCATTCTTGATAGTTCCCCAGTTTGAGGAATGTGCTGATCTTTGCATATTACGAGAACTACTTATTTCAACTTTCTGCACTCTTCCAGTTAGGTACGAATTAAATCATTTGTGCACTGTCCCACTCATGCCACAACACTTGAGCTTGTCTAGCAGAATTTCATGATTTACACAATCAAAAGCCTTTGAGAGATCACAAAAAATCCCAGTGGGTGGTGTTCGGTTATTCAGATCATTCAAAATTTGATTGGTGAAAGCATATATGGCATTTTCTGTTGAAAAACCTTTCTGGAAACCAAACTGACATTTTGTTAGTACTTCATTTTTACAGATATGTGAAGCTACTCTTGAATACATTACTTTCTCAAAAATTTTGGATAAAGCTGTTAGAAGGGAGATTGGACGGTAATTTTTGACATCAGATCTATCCCCCTTTTTATGCAAAGGTATAACAATAGCATATTTCAGTCTATCAGGGAAAATGCCCTGTTCCAGAGAGCTATTACACAGGTGGCTGAGAATCTTACTTATATGTTGAGAACAAGCTTTTAGTATTTTGCTGGAAATGCCTGAAGTAGTGCTGGAGCGAAATGACACAATGAATCCTGCAGGGCTGTCCATAAATTCGTAAGAGTACGAGGGGGTGGAGATCTCTTCTGAACTGCGCGTTGCAAGGCATCCCAGATATGCTGAATAATTTTCATATCTGGGTAATCTGGTGCCCAGCGGAAGTGTTTAAATTGAAGAAAGTGTTCCTGGAGCCACTCTGTAGCCATCCTGGTCGTGTGGGGTATCGCATTGTCTTGCTGGAATTGCCAAAGTCCGTCGGAATGCACAATCGACATGAATGGATGCAGGTGATCGCACGTGCCACCTGTCAGAGTCGTATCTAGACGTATCAGGCGTCCCGTATCATTAAAACTGCACACGCCCCACGCCATCACAGAGCCTCCAGCAGCTTGAACAGTCCCCTGCTGACATGCAGGGACCCTGGCTTCACGAGGTTGTCTCCATACCTGTACACGACCATCCGCTCGATACAATTTGCAACGAGACTCGTCCAACCAGGCAATATGTTTCCAGTCATAAACAGTCCAGGCGAGGCGTAAAGCTTTGTGTCGTGCAGTCATCAAGGGTACAAGAGAGGGCCTTTGGCTCCGAAAGCCCATATCGATGCTGTTTCGTTGAATGGTTTGCACGCTAACACTTGTTGATGGCCCAGCATTGAAATCTGCAGCAATTTGCTGAAGGCTTGCATTTCTGTCACGTTGAACGATTCTCGTCAGCCATCGTTGGTCCCCTTCTTGCAGGACCTTTCTCCGGCCGCAGTGATGTCGGAGATTTGATGTTTTGCCGGATTCTTGATATTCGGTACACTCGCGAAATGGTCGTACAGGAAAATCCCCACTTCATCGCTACCTTGGAGATGCTGTGTCCCATCGCTCGTCCGCTCATTATATTACCACGTTCAAACTCACTTAAATCTTGATAGTCTATCATTGTAGCAGCAATAACTGATCTAACAACTGCGCCAGACACCTGTTGTTTTATTTAGGCGTTGCCGACCGCAGCACCGGATTCCGCCGGTTTACATATCTCTATATTTGAATACGCACGCCTATACCAGTTTTCTTGGCTCTTCCGTGTATATTTTCATATAAATTCACCTCGCGGCTGACAATACCAACGTCGATTAAAAATCAAGATAACTGAGAGTCCCGTGATCACACTTAAAGCTCAACAGCGCGCTGCACAAATTTTAAACTCCGGTTAGCAAAACGCGTTGAGCTAACCGACAATTTGGCCGTGGTTAATCCCTGTGGTACAAAGGAAAGCGCCCAAACTGATACACTTATAGAGCTGGTCGGCTGAATTTCGAAAATTTTTGAATGCAAAAACTGACAGGTGTAGTTTTAGGGAGAAACTGGATAATACTGCACTGTCATGCACAGAGCCAGGCCAGTGAACCACAATATTTCGTATTATTAAATTGTGGTCACTGCTGCATTTAAACGAAAAATATTATTTTCTACTCCGGAAAAGTTCTTTATTGTATCCCCCAGGAGACTGAATCTTTACATGAGTACAATCCACTGTGTCAGTGACTCCAGTACGCTGAAACCATCCATCACAGAGTGTAATTCTGTTCGTAAAAGAAATTTCACGTATTTTGGGGACATTGCTGCTGTAATCCCCAATATATCACGTTCCCATAATCTACGAAAGGATTTCCCGTTTCCATAAGTACACCAATAAGGTTGCGGCGACGATTTACATAGTCAAGACATAACATTTCTTCATCTTCTATGCCATCTAAAACATCAAAACTGCTATCTTCATATGGTACATGTTTATTTTAACCGCGATCAATTCAAGATAAACGATCCTCTGACCTTGGTCAACTAAAACTACGATCAGCTTCCTCATTTAACTCTGAGCGATGTTGGTGGAATCGAATTTTGTGTTGACCAGTGTTAATTGCCGAGTCAACCGCGGTTAATTTTCAAATGATGTTGGTGTAGTCAGCTCTCAGTGTAAAAAGTAAGAAACAGAATGTGGCTTAAAACTAGGAGCCAGTGGTTCAACGTTGCGTTGATTATGCTGGGAATCATTCTCACAGTGTTACTGTGCCGTGTATGTGTCTTTGTTGTATGCTGGCTGTTAACGCTAATCAGAGGCACAGAATTTGGCCATACAGAAGGCAAGTTCCAAAGCACAGGAGCGAAACGCAGCCATGATATACCTCAAAGTTTTCGGGTGACGTTGTTATTCGCCATCAGTTTGTTAGTAGTTTTTGATAATTGTTTCTTAAATTGTTACAATCTAACATAATCCACAACGACTTCAGCTTCTGATTGTAGTGAAGAGAGATGTATTCAAAGGGTTTACTGAGTTTTCTTTTGATTAGGTTGTTAATTTTGTGTGATCTGGAAACCCCAGTCTTGAAGGCACTGGCTTAAAATATCCATTTTACGATTTATCTACACAGTCTGTGAATAATATGTTAGTAAATTTTCAGATAGTTCCATAGATTTGTATGTTGTAGACAACACACAGCTATCAGAACACCCAAATTTTCTACAGTGTGTATCTGCCATGTCAGAAATTTACCGGTACAGGATTAAAAAAGTTGAGTCAGTACTTACCTTCGTCGCAAGCCATTGCTGAGATTCCTTGGATGACTAATATCACTGCCCATAACCACTTGAAAGCTTCCATTGCTAAATACATTGCTAATTAGATGGGGAGTTATTTTGTAAAAGATGTCTCGAAGAAGTCCATATTATGCCTCCTCTCCAAACTGTATCGTAGGTTGCTGAGAGAGGGATGATTGCTGCAAATGTTTTAAGCTTTCTCTGAAATTCTGCTTCATTATAGATGATAAGGGAAAGTACTTGATTTGGCAATTAATTTGTAGTTAGTATGGTTAGATATCCGATATGGCTGCACTTCGTTTAGAATACGTCGGTGGGATACTGAATCAAACTCTTCTTAAAAAATCTATAAACACCGAATCAACCTTGTTTCTTCTATCCATGGCACTGAGGATGTTGTGTATGACAGGCGTGGGATGGGTTAAGCTTGATGTATGTTTTCGGAAGCCATGTAGTTTTCCCTAGATACGGTTATTTTGTTACAGGTAAGATATTTTGTTTGAGTTCTGAATATATTCTACGATTCTTCTACAGGTAGATATGAGTGAAATAGTTCGACAGTTCTATGCATAAGTTCTATTTTCTTTTGTGTAGATTCGGTTGAACTGTCCTCTTTTATAATTACATTTTTATGCTTAAGAAATATGAGAAAAATTATGATCAATAGTGAATCAAATTTACCTGTAAACTGTCTTTAAACTGTACGGCGACTCAATATGGCCTCTGGCTTTAATGAGTTTTAGCGATTTAAGCTGCCTTTCAACTCCACTACCATTGATTACTGTGTAACCCATAGTTGCATCGACACGGGTATTGATTTTCCTCTGCGAAGACAATTTTTAAGGCGGAATTCAACATTTCGGTTTTTAGTTTGTAAGTTTTTTTCTCGTGAGTCACAGATAGCCTCAACATATGACCAAAACTTCTTGGGGTCGCTGGGGAGGTTTTGCGATAGTATTTTTAGCAACTGTAATTGTTGAAGACTTCACGCGTTACACCCACTGTAGCCGTGGGCGTTTAAATTAATATTTGCCTATCCGTGCATATATGCATTACATTGTAGGTTTCGTATAGCAGGCACTATTGCTCATGATGGTACCTGATATCTATATTTAAATCTACAGGGCTATTACAAATGATTGAAGCGATTTCATAAATTCACTGTAGCTCCATTCATTGACATATAGTCACGACACACTACAGATACGTAGAAAAACTCATAAAATTATGTTCAGCTGAAGCCGCACTTCAGGTTTCTGCCGCCAGAGCGCTCGAGAGCGCAGTGAGACAAAATGGCGACAGGAGCCGAGAAAGCGTATGTCGTGCTTGAAATGCACTCACATCAGTCAGTCATAACAGTACAACGACACTTCAGGACGAAGTTCAACAAAGATCCACCAACTGCTAACTCCATTCGGCGATGGTATGCGCAGTTTAAAGCTTCTGGACGCCTCTGTAAGGGGAAATCAACGGGTCGGCCTCCAGTGAGCGAAGAAACGGTTGAACGCGTGCGGGCAAGTTTCACGCGTAGCCAGCGGAAGTCGACGAATAAAGCAAGCAGGGAGCTAAACGTACCACAGCCGACGGTTTGGAAAATCTTACGGAAAAGGCTAAAGCAGAAGCCTTACCGTTTACAATTGCTAGAAGCCCTGACACCCGATGACAAAGTCAAACGCTTTGAATTTTCGGCGCGGTTGCTACAGCTCATGGAAGAGGATGCGTTCAGTGCGACTCTTGTTTTCAGTGATGAAGCAACATTTTTTCTTAATGGTGAAGTGAACAGACACAATGTGCGAATCTGGGCGGTAGAGAATCCTCACGCATTCGTGCAGCAAATTCGCAATTCACCAAAAGTTAACGTGTTTTGTGCAATCTCACGGTTTAAAGTTTACAGCCCCTTTTTCTTCTGCGAAAAAAACGTTACAGGACACGTGTATCTGGACATGCTGGAAAATTGGCTCATGCCACAACTGGAGACCGACAGCGCCGATTTCATCTTTCAACAGGATGGTGCTCCACCGCACTTCCATCATGATGTTCGGCATTTCTTAAACAGGAGATTGGAAAACCGATGGATCGGTCGTGGTGGAGATCATGATCAGCAATTCATGTCATGGCCTCCACGCCCTCCCGACTTAACCCCATGTGATTTCTTTCTGTGGGGTTATGTGAAAGATTCAGTGTTTAAACCTCCTCTACCAAGAAACGTGCCAGAACTGCGAGCTCGCATCAACGATGCTTTCTAACTCATTGATGGGGACATGCTGTGCCGAGTGTGGGAGGAACTTGATTATCGGCTTGATGTCTGCCGAATCACTAAAGGGGCACATATCGAACATTTGTGAATGCCTAAAAAATCTTTTGAGTTTTTGTATGTGTTTGCAAAGCATTGTAAAAATATCTCTAATAATAAAGTTATTGTAGAGCTGTGAAATCGCTTCAATCATTTGTAATAACCCTGTACATACGTACTCCGGAAGCCCGTTGGACAGTGCATAGGGATGGGTAATGTGTACCACTGTTATCCATTCCCCTTCCTACTCCATATTCAAATGGAGCATTGAAGAAAATAATTGCCTCTTTGCTCTGTACGAACCCTAATTTTCCTTACTTTATCCTTAGGGGAAAAGAACGTCGGAGGTAACAGGGTCATTATGCAGTTTGTTACAAATGCTGGTTCCTTAAACTACCTCAATATCGTTTCGCTAAAAGATCGTCTTCTCTCCAATGATTCCTATATATAGAGACGTATTATTTCCGTAACACACCCATACTGATAAAGCTCAGTAGTAATGAATCTAGCAGCATGCTTCTGAATTGTTTCGAGGTCTCCCATTAATCCTACCGGGTGGGGATCCCAGACATCCGAGCAGTACTCAAAAATTGGTCTATCGAGCTATTTAAGTTGGTTTTAACCACCAATTCATTACTGTGTCAGTCACTGTTGCACTGCTTCGGGTACCGAATGATGACAACATTATTTCATGTTAGGGTCATATTTCTGTTTAGTTTGGTCATTTATTTGCTTGAACTGATTCTCGCATTGGTAACTATACTGGTTTATAAGCATTACACGATAGAAAAGTTAGGTATAACTATAATTCGAGACGCAATAGATTTGTTTACACAAAAACGACTATGTTCGTTACGCTGTAATGCCGAATAGAACTACCACATACAAACCAGCGATTTTGCAGTAGGCTTCCGTATTTTTAAACATTACACGGCTACTTGCTCGAGAGTAGGAAGGAGCTGATGAAGTGTACATGACACACAAAATCTTGGATAGCCAACTTGATGACGTCGGATCGTGTGAGGAAACTCAGACTGAGTGGCAATGACAGACTGTATTTAGCCCGAACTCTGCTCACCCAGTGGCCTGTAGGTAATATGTTTCTAATCTGAGGTTGGGAAAAGAGAAACTTAAGCCATGATTAACCAAAAGAACGACGTTCAACTAAAACTGGTATTTTCTGCTTCTCTGAAGGCTTGGGGCACAACCACATATCGACATTACTCAGTCTTTCTTGCAGCCACCAAAAGGGTGTTATTTATTTTTGCATTTATTTCATCTAGAAAGAATAGATCCTTTGAGGTCTCTCTCTCTCTGTTTAAACTACCAAAATTCCTTAGTGAGGCAATATTACAATTACCATAGTACGTGAGGAATAAGTAATAGCAACAATAATAATAATAATAATAATAAAAAGTAAAGCAATAGATGTGCAGAATTTAAGACGTGCTAGTGTTATTAACATTAAGCTATCTCCTCATTACGTTCTTGTCGAATGTAAGTTGCGACATCAAGGGTCAAGGTGGAGAAGATGTCGAGTGGTCAGAGGAAGAGCGAGAAGTAATAGGTGAAGGTTAGCACATGAGATGGAATGGAGGAAACAGAAATAGGAAGGAGTGGAAAGAGCGTAGACAGTTTAAAATGTGAAAGGAATATTAGTTCGCTGTTGGGAAGAAGGAAACACTTGTGATATCCTGAGAGGGAAGCTATGCCGGTGATAACAGCTCACAAAAAGTCAGTACTCTCAGAGTAGCCTAACAACAAAGCTATTAATTTTTAACACCTCCTAAAATATTCTATAATGTAACTTGCAAAAATTTATATCTGAAATGACCTGTTTATGATGCAAATATAAAGTTACATAAATATAAACTGTAATGTTGAGCATATGTGTTGCCCCGATTCCACCCTCCACACTTTTTAATGTCGTATTTTGCTCCACTAAATTATACACTGAAATGTTGCACATGCCATACATCTTCTTCACTTACTTTAATATTTGCTCAATAGGAAATGAATGATATCTTTATATTTTTGTTTAATGCATACTTCTTGCATTGTAAACAATCACATCGAGTGTAAAAGACATGTGTAAAATTCAAACTGACATTAAGAAGTGTGTCACAGTGAATTACTGACATTATGTGTGCTGTTTGCAATGCGAGAGCCTCTGCATCATCCTGCATATACTTAAGCGCCACAACAAATCATATCGCCATCCACTATAATATATGTAAATGAATACAACTGTTTAACTCGATATCTAAATAAACGTAGGCACATTAGCGTTGTTTATTAATGAAACAACTGTTGACCAAAACATGTATGTAATTGTAAATGTTAGCAATGTGAAGATGGGCATGGTAACTGGAAGCCGGTTATGGCATTGAAACAAAGCATATTAAAAGCATTTGTATCTGATTGCGTTATTCATCAACAATCAGTAACTGCTGCGGAGTTCACAAGACCCACTATGTATAAAATAACAAATGTCGTTCAACTCTTATAGAGTTCATACAAATCATACGGTATTATTTGAAATTGGTGTTTCCACTCTGGGCTGTTGAAACATGTTGTAAAGTCGGACATGAATTTTTCGTCTGAATGTGTTTTCAAGGCGTATTTATGCCGTGCCTTGTATTTTATGCCTCAGTTTCATCACAGTTGAAACATAACCTTATGATTTATTGTAATTTGGTTGTTTTTGGTTGATTTATTGAAACCAGTGCTGTTTCTCACGTCCATTCGTAGTGAAATAGTGTCACCAATTTGACCAAGGTCGCACAGATATGGCTAATTCTGATCGGAAAGGAAGTCCATCGATATCGATAACAGGCGACATTATGCAGGCAGTCGAGGAACTGATGGAATGATTCGCAGCAACCGCACATTTTCCAGCGATAAGGACGTACACACAGCGGTTCTTGTATAGCTGTGTGACCAAGAAGCGTTCTATAGTTGAAGAATAGAACAGTTGGCAAAATGTTGCGACCGTTGTTTGCAGAGACTTTGTGACTCTGTTGAAAAATAGTGTCATATACCTGTGTCACTTTGAAGTGTAGTGCAGTATTCAGTTTAAGTTCCTTGGCCTAGCATATTAATATTTAACTTACTTTTTGAAGTCCCATAGAAGTTAAGATTGATTGGTTGTATACTATCATGGACAATGTCACGTGCATTCTTCCCAGTTTTTTTTTTGTTTTTTTTTTTACCTCTTAACCCATGGCACTCTCAGATAGCACAGTGAATGAGATGCACGGATAAACGCTGAAACGTTTCTTCCTCACTTAGACAGGTTATTTGAAATATGCATACTGCTTAACATGATCCGAAATAAAGAAAACGATGATAAAATAAACTTTTTTGCCTTTCAAATTAAACAGATTTTATATTATATTTAAAATATTTTTATTCATTTTACTATGTAAGATACATGCACTAAAAGATTATAGTATTTCAGTAAAACTTTTCTTGTCCTTATTAAATTTCAACGAACCCTCGATTTACTTCATGTTGAAGTTAGTGTGTTCTTATCCTTTAAATTAAAGCTAATCTCGTAGCTGTTAATGTATTAAATGCATGTATTTTAATCATGCCATTAGCGCTAATGCTTTGCCGTCAGCCATGTGTGGAGAGACAGGGTGAATTAAAGTGCGCTTTGCAACAGGTTTTAGAGAAACTAGTGGCCGCAATAAAATAATCTCATATACGCACGTAGCGGCAATATTAAAAGTAGATTAGTAAAAACTGCAGTTATGTGGATTAGTCTATTAAATACCACTATACATAATATTGCTTTAATTTCTTTTCATTTTGTTTCTGAAACTATTGTACGTCATAAACATGAAAGGCGCGCTCCGTGCACTAAAAATTCTACAGCCACCTCAACGATACTCTGAAATACGTTTCTTTCGTAGTCACACTTACCATAGTGGACTTCCAAGTATTTTTTTCTGTGCTTCCTAAAGGTTTTCATATAAACTAGAATGTAGCACCTGTGTTTATAGTGACAAGAAGGATTCAAACCCCACTTAGCTGGATCTGTCAATTGCATTTGAAGGACATAACACAACAGTAGAGGTTAAGAGAAGGTACACTCAGTAAATAAATACAAAAGCACAACATACTGCTGAATATGAAAACTGTCACGTAAGGAACACCACATATAAGGTACAAATTTAGAACAGAACCCCGCACTAGTTCTGCAGCGGATATAATTAAAGTATTCCGACAGGAGTCTAAATGAAATACGGCACATACAAGCATTATTCACCAATACGCAGTTAGATAAAGAATCGTAAAATATACTGGCTCACCAGAATTATAACGTACGCCAGGAAACTGCGAAGGACTTGTCGAATACATGCCAAGCTCAGTCGTCCTGTATTACGTCACAAAGGTGGACCTCAGCGCTATTACGTAGTTGGTGACGATGTTTTGGCTCATCGGTGTATGATGGTAGTTACTGTGTAACAATGTGACAGACTTTCTCCATTAGAAACTTTACAATTTGAGAGTCTCGTCAGATACACTCAAAGGAGCAGCATCAGATAATTTCTGCAGCCTGAGGTCTTTCGCACATTTCCGAGAAAAAACTAGAAACATCATTCATCAATGATTCTCGACAATAGGCAAGAAATGCACTGCACATCTAGGAGTATCCTTTCGGAAGTCAGTGGCCGCATCTTCCTATCTGCGTGAACTTCTCAAAAACCAGACACGGTGCCTTAGCACGTTCTGATGAATCGCGCTACAGCTGCACTGAAAGTAATTGGTACATGATCCGTATGCCGTAGCAGAGAACAACTCATTAATACAACACCAATACATTCTGGACACAAGGCTCTATGTTTTTAAACGTTGACAGTTATGACACCTGGTGACCTGACGGCGTTTATTGGAGGCTAGCTAATAAAATATCCAAATGCTACTGAGGCGTGCGGCTCCATATACTGCTACTTTTCTCCACAAAACATGGCTCCAATCAGGTTTAATATATGTCCCCAAATGGCTCTAAAATTGTTGACGACAGCTCTTATGAGATCCCTTTTGCGTCACACTGGAGATTTCATGTGAGAATTTCTTCTCCGCTGCCAGCCCACTGAAATAAAAAAAGTGGAAAATCTATGCCCACAATTACAGAAAGAATGGTCAGGCATGTCTAAGGACACGATTCGCGGCTTGAGCCGAATGCTCTGTAGCAATACTTCCCGTACAATATTTTCGAGCTCTTACTTGCTAATCCCAAATACAACTTAAATTACACTCTCAAATACAACTGAGTCTTAATTTATACCATGAACTTCCAGCCTGTGAGGTATTACAAATGTTTCGTTACCAAGAATAAAAGGTATAGAAATTTGGATACGCAACAATGTAATACTTCAGTTTGTTTTGCAGTCTTCTTTTATTTGTTTTTGTATGATGCTACATAATTTCTGAAGCCAAGCTCCCAACACTTCAGCGTTACATTAAACTGTGAGAGACCCTTGATAAATTAAAGCTAGATTTTCGTGCTGCTGCATTTCGTTGTCTTCAAGTGCTTGCTGATTCGTTGCCATCAAGTGCTCGATGACCAAACAAGTCTTCAGAAAGCCGCCACCAGTCCCCTCACAGAGAAATCGCATGCTCATCTTGTCTTACAATGCACTTACAGTGCCAGTAAACTTTCTTCACAATGATGGCGTTACTGACTGAAAATGAGGCAAAAATTTATTTTTTCTTTTTGATTGGAAATTTGTAACATGCATTTATAAATTATACGTGAACTCTGTATGAAGCTATGTGGTTCATATATTTCCAGAAAATTTTAACTTGCGTTTCCGTATACTTGAACTTTTTGTTTACTATGGATGGAAGGTCTGTTACATTTACAGTATAAGAGGCGATCAAAAAGTTTCCATTCGAGGGCGTTACTGTAGTGTATATGTAACGTAGCACAGCTCCGATGCGGGTATATATGCACCGACATTTAGGCAAAGAATTTGTGTGACTCTCATTCTTTCCGACGTGCGTGCGTTAAATGCGGAAACGTGACCTATGGCGACGTTATTATCAAATGCGGCCAGACAAGACCAACGCGATATTATTCTTTTCTTGTCTGTCGAAGGACAAACACTGACAGACATCCAACAGAGAATGAAGAATGTATACGGGGCAGCATATCTATCGAAAACCACTGTTGTGGAATGCGACAAGGGGTGCTGCTACTTCATGATAACGCACGCCCCCATATCGCGAATGACGTATCTCACAGATTACGTCAACTCAAGTAGGAGACACTCGAGCACCCGCCCTATAGTCCTTATCTCTCCCCATTTGATTACTACACCTTCGGTCCCTTAAAAAATGCCTTTAAGGGCCAACAGTTCCTGTCGAACGAAGATGTGCAGCAGACAGTTACCCAGTTTTTGACGCATCAGGACACGGTGTTCTACCAAATGGTTACCTTCAACCTGGTGCGTCGGTGGAATGATTGCCTCAATACTCACGGCGCTTTTTCAAGACTGGCAACCGATTCTGGACTATAAGGCCTTCGAACTGAAACAATTTGATCGCCCCCTTACACGAAGCTAGAACAGTCATGCAACAGAAGATGGTTAGTCACTGATCGACACATGTCGCGTCAGGAAGGTATTATATAGTCCGGCGAGAGCAGAGTGTAAAGTTCAAAACTGTCCATGGCTTGCGTTTTTAACACTACATCACCACTGAAAATACGTGTAGATAATCTGGTGGAGATTTTCTTCCCTATCTTCGTTCACAGAAGCACTACAGTGAGAATGGTCGAATACTAATTTGGTTTAAAGGCTGTATGCATGCACTCCGCAACGATTAGTAACTATACCAAAGGGAAAACTGTCTAAATCTTGAGGTTTTCAACGGAAAATCGGATATTTCGTGACGTTCCGCTCTGCGTCTGTACAATCAGCATTTGTTCTCCAATAATTCGATAGTATGCCATACAGTAATTAACAAGGTCAGTCCGAGGATGTTACGTGCGTATGGATCACATGCGATACAAGAAACGAGTCAACATATGGCAAAGATAAGCAACGAAAGCGCCGCTAAGTTCTAGATAGGTAACCCGGCACGGTTTATCAGTTCGGCGGGTTGCGGCTGGATTTACTGGCAGGCGTCGTGTTGGCTTCCCTGAGGGGAAGGCGAATCCTCTTTATCTAACTTAAATTTATCGTTACCTTTAATAAAGTTATACGCTGATTGTATTTGTCACTCTTTGTTCTCCCCAATTCAAGGTTATGATGCTCTGTACACCGCCACAGTCTACTGAACGACTGCTGGCCTACTGGCAATACAACATTGCCACAACAGTGTTACTAGGTTGAAGTAGTCGGGTGTGCTGCAGGAAAAGTTTGTGTATTATTAAGCTACTGTTTTTCTATCTAGAAGCTACCACATTACTATAAAGTTTTATAAATTAGCACGCAGATCTCCAAAAATCGAACGAGGTGGCGCTGTGGTTAAGGTACTGAAGTCGCAATCGGGAAGAGCTAGGATCAAATTAATGTCTAGCCATCCAGATTGGGGTTAGCCGTGGTTTCCTTACATCTATGAAGATGAATGTTGCGATTATTCCTTTCATAAGGAAAGGTCTATTTTTTCCTTATATTGTGCTTTCCAACTCCTGCTCTGTCTCTTACACTCTGTCCTTGGCGAGATGTTAAATCTTAATTCTCCTTTTCTATGTCCGCCTGCTTAGCTGGGTGGTAACGTGCTGTAAGTAGGCTGTTTATGTTTTCTTATTGGCAACGTTACGTAGCGCTCTGTATGAAAATCACTGGCTGTGCTGTGTGCAGTCTGTGGCTAGTTTGCATTGTTGTCTGCCATTGTAGTGTTGGGCAGCTGGATGTGAACAGCGCGTAGCGTTGCGCAGTTGGAGGTGAGCCGCCAGCAGTGGTGGATCTGGGGAGATGGCGGAGATCTGAAATTTGTAAGACTGGATGGCATATATATTATGATTATTAAGGTAAATACATTGTTTGTTCTCTATTAAAATCTTTCATTTGCTAACTATGCCTATCAGTAGTTAGCGCCTTCAGTAGTTTGAATCTTTTATTTAGCTGGCAGTAGTGGCGCTCGCTGTATTGCAGTAGTTCGAGTAACGAAGATTTTTGGTGAGGTAAGTGATTTGTGAAAGGTACAGGTTAATGTTAGTCAGGGCCATTCCTTTGTAGGGATTTCTGAAAGTCAGATTGCGTTGCGCTAAAAAATATTGTGTGTTAGTTTAAGCACAGTCATGTATAATTGTTGAATGGGGACGTTTCATAGTGCTTGCCTCCCACGCAAGCGGGCCCGGGTTCGATTCGCGGCCGGGTTGGAGATTTTCTCCGCTTTTGGACTGGGTGTTGTGTTCTCCACATCATCATTTCATCCTGATCTCCGGCGAGCCAATGTGGCGTCGAATGAAATAAGACTTGCACTTGGCGGCCGAACTTCCTCCCGGCCAACGATGCCATACGCTCATTTCTATTTATTTCCTTTTCAACTTCTCAAGTCCTAAAACAGTTGCACTCAACCGGTTCCTCATAATTGAGTTTAAATCATACCTGAAGATCCCATGCACTATTTATAGAGAACTACCTCATATTTGACACGAATGAAGTGAGAAACTGGCTAAGCTCTTGTTCATAGGACCTTCGTCTCATTTATTTGGCGTGAGTTAATGAAACCACGTAAAGCTTAAATCAAAGTGGTGCAAGCAGGAAACGAATTCATTTGATCCCAACAATGGGGTCACCGTTGCACAACCCTTCGATGCAAGCACTCCATTGGCGCTCTTTTCAGCATTCACATCTCAAAATAACAAAGTCCACAACGAACAAAAATTTTTGTCAAAAAACTGGGACTGACTTGTAAAAGTCCATGGTGGTGCACTTGAAAAGCCAAAGTCTAGCAAAATATAGGTGTAAATGCAATCTAGGTAACCGAATCAGTGGCAGAACAGCTGTATCAGTCTCTAGATAATGAGACACAACCCGACTAGAACACTGTACAGCCCCATGTTTTCAGATTGCAACGACGACAGCACGAGATTATGTAAAACCCAATTCATCTTGTCGGTTGTAATCTGAGGGTTGAACGTTTTCGGATAATGACGTAATTGTTACTGCACGATCGACTCCCGCGCGTATTCCTTTACCTTGTGAGACAGCAGCCTATTGCTCAGCTTCCTCCTCTTCTTCGTCGTCCACGTCGTCAGGATGGGCCGGGATGCCTGCGCTGGCCATGAACTGCGTCGTCAGCTTCGCAATCGACATGGCAGCCTTGAATCTCGTCGTCGCTCTTAGCTTCTCTGCTTTCTTCTTCCACTGGAATAGAAAACCATTAACGTCAAAGAACTGATTTCGTTAATTGTGCAGTTTGCATTTTTTTTTTCAGTTACAAAACCTGAATTCATCGTTCGTATATCACTTCAGACGAGAATTCCTTGCGTTATCCATTTTCCGCTACCAACTCTGAAGAGTAATATAAGAAACATAGGGATAACAATGATACGAGGGTGAGTCAAATGAAAACCTTAAATATTTTTTTAAATATTATTTATTGTGCAGAAGTGGTACAAAGCTGTATCACTTTTCAACATAATCTCCCCCACGCTCAATGCAAGTTCAAATGGTTCAAAAGGCTCTGAGCACTATGGAACCTAACATCTGTGGTCATCAGTCCCCTAGAACCTAGAACTACGTAAACCTAACTAACCTAAGGACATCAATGCAAGTCCTCTAGCGCTTACAAAGTGCATAAATTCCTTTAGAAAAAATTCTTTTGGTGGTCCGCGCTACCACTCATGCACCGCGTGGCGTACCTCTTCATCAGAACGGAACTTCTTTCCTCCCATTGCGTCTTTGAGTGCTCCAAACAGCTGGAAATAATTTGGGGCAAGGTCTGGTGAGTATGGTGGACGAGGAAGACACTCAAAATGCAGGTCTGTGATTGTCACAACTGTTGTACGGGCAATGTGGGGCCTTGCATTGTCATGTTGCAAAAGGACACCTGCTGACAGCAAATCCACGTCGCTTTGATTTGATTGCAGGCCGCAGATGATTTTTTAGAAGATCTGTGTTTGATGCACTGGTGACAGTGGTCCCTCTAGGCATGTAATGATCCAAAATGACGCCTTTTTCGTCTCAAAAGAGACTCAGCATAGCCTTCCCTGCTGATGGTTCTGTTCGAAACTTCCTTGGTTTTGGTGATGAGGAATGGCGCCATTCCTTGCTCGCTCTCTTCGTTTCCGGTTGGAGGAAGTGAACCCAGGTGTCGTCCCCAGTAACGATTCTTGCAAGGAAGCCATCGCCTTCTCGTTCAAAGCGCCGAAGAAGTTCTCCACAAGCATCAACACGTCGTTCTCTCATTTCAGGAGTTAACTGCCGTGGCACCCATCTTGAACACACTTTGTGAAACTGGATCACATCATGCACAATGTGGTGTGCTGATCCATGACTAATCTGTGAACATGCTGCAGTGTCATTCAGTGTCACTCGACGGTTTTCCTTCACTATGGCTTCAACTTCTGCAATGTTCTGTGGAGTCACAACTTGTTGTGCCTGACCTGGACGAGGAACATCTTCCGCTGAAGTCACAACATTTGCGAACTTCCTACTCCATTGGTAGACTTGCTGCCTGACAAACATGCATCAGCGTACTGAACCGTCATTCGTCGATGAATTTCACTAGGTTTCACACCTTCACTACGCAAAAACCGAATAACAGAACGCTGTACTTCCCTAGTGCAAGTCGCAAGTGGGGCGGCCATCTTTATACTGATACTGTGACGGTGTGCATCTGCACTATGGTGCCACCTACAGGCCATACTGCACGCTGTTTGTAGCACTCTTACCAACTTACAGGATAACGGCGCGAAATTTCGATTTGTTATTACAAATTTAAGGTTTTCATTTGACTCACCCTCGTATAAGGTGTTCCAGATGAGGTGTTTTTCTCCGTAATTTATAAAATAACAAGTGAAAGGAATATTTATTTAAGAGAGTAAACGTAGAAAAACCTTACTCTTCTTGCGGTGTTATGAACATATAAGTAGATTTACTTGTAATAATAGATAACATATTGACATCAGAGATGTTGAAACTGTATCGATTTTAATATGTTTTTTGTAACAGTCTCAGTCAAAATTTGGGGCAAGGTCTGGTGAGTATGGTGGACGAGGAAGACACTCAAAATGCAGGTCTGTGATTGTCACAAATGTTGTACGGGCAATGTGGGGCCTTGCATTGTCATGTTGCAAAAGGACACGTAATGATCGTCTTCAGATCTAAAAGAAAAAATAAAACATTAATAAGTACCTAACAGGGAGTGCTGAAGAGTAATGCCTACGAATTTTTTATGTGAAAATCCTTGAAGATTTTTGAATAAAACAAACGTATTAACGTTCTACGTCCTTATTCTTCATCTCTACATATTTATTTCTCAACACAGTCACCCTGGCGACGAACACATTTCTCCCAAAGAGTGACCAGTTTGTTCATAATGTAGAATGCTTGGCTTTGTTGACGAAGCCATAGCCTTGCATCTACTTGCATCGCTTCATCACTGTCAAACTGAAGTCCTCGAAGATGTTCTTTAAGTTTTGAATGCAGATGTAATTCGGATCGAACCAAGTCGGGGCTGTATGGTGGATGATCGATGACAGCGAACCCAAGACGTCGGATTGTCACTGCGCTCGTGTTTCGTCTGGAATTTCCATGGTGAACGAGAGGGTGCTCCACGTATAGACGAACTCTTCGAATATGAAACTCGATTACAGCACGCTCTTTCTCACGCACCGTCACTTGCGTTACACACCGCCATATTACACGCTGCAATTCGCAGCCCGCTAGTGACAGAGGGCTGTAAATATGTAGACATGAAGGATAAAGATGCAGAATGTTAATAACGTTCGGTTTATTCAAAAAGCCTTAAGAATTTTCACGTAAAGCTTCGGAGGCATTACTTTCCAGCACGCCTTCGTATTTAAGTAGATAATATAGTCTGAAAATAATTAACGACAACAGAATTGTGACGACATTCAGCAGTGGAGTATTTTACTAATCCCACTGTGAGTCGCACAGATCCTTGTCGTGGATGATGGTTCGAGGGGGGAGGGGGGGGGGGGAGGTGGAGGATGGCAGGAAGGGGAGTGGACAGGGAAATAATATTGTGCGGTGTCAACACGCAACAAACATATTGTCTTAAGTAAACACTAAAATTAATTTAAAACTTTAAATCGCTACAGATAAATGCACCTAAACTCATAAATGAGACATTTTGTAATAATTCACAATTGAATTAAAATATTGTACTAAAACGATGAATGAACGCTGATTACACCTGACGATGTCTGAGGCTTGTGTTTCTGCTTGTGTACTTTGGGTTCAATCTGCCACACTGTCTAGAAGTGCGTAGCGCTACTATGATGTCGTCTTTTGCCGAGTGGGCTGCACGAATTATGGAGAGTTATAGCTGTCTGGGCCGTCTCAGTACGTCGTTAAAACTCTTTAATTACATGAAATTCTTGAAGTCACAATGGAGATTGACTAACTATTTTAGTCGGTTCTTTGAGATGATGCCCATAGACTTCAAGTCCTTCCACGATGTTCATAAAACGTCCTCTACAGTTCAAGATGTGTCACTCTTGGTCTTACCGAACCTTTTTTTCCTTTTTTTTTTTTTGGTGGTCCCGTAATGCTGTCTTACTATTTCGCAGTTTAGCGTGTTCTTCAAAGAGGATCCCAAAAGTTCTACCAGTCTGATCTATATACTGTTTAGGACAGTCGTTGCATTTAATCTTATATCCCACCTGTTGCACTAAATTTACAACTACACTTATTTGTGCTATGTTTTATTTAGAACTTCCCAATGAGTTGCACCAGAGCTATAACTTTTTAAGCATAATACTATTTTTCTATCATGTAGATGATGTATTCAAACCGTGTATAAATCAATTTAAATAAAATTTCCATTAATTTCAGATAGCTAGTATGAAACGTTCAACATTTTAAGAGTGGATGCAACACGCTGTTTTCAGATGGATCTTCTCGTGGAGCAACGTTAATTTAAGGTAGATGTTCAAACGCGTGCCCAATTTCCTAAATGCACAATACAGTGTGACTTCTGAGCGACCAGTGGAGGGCATGTAAAGCTTCTGCTGTCACAGAGCTACAAGTTTCCTCGATGCATTGTTTTAAATTCAAATGGCTCAAATGGCTCTAAGCACTCTGGGACTTAACATCTGAGGTCATCAGTCCCCTAGACTCAGAACTACGTAGACCAAACTAACCTAAGGACATCACACACATCCATGCCCAAGGCAGGATCGAACCTGCGACCGTAGCAGCCGCGTGGTTCCCGACTGAAGCGCCTAGAACCGCTCGGCCACAGCGGCCGGCCTTGTTTTAAGTCTTGTTCAGTTAAGAGTGTAGAGTGTATACTTACACTGCCGTACAAGGCGGGTCAGGATACATAAACGAACAAGATTAGGTCTGCAACGGATATTAACGTGGAATAAACAAACCCCAGATGACTCCAAATAGCGCATTGGGGGCACTCGTCCCAACACATCACTTAAGTGAACATCCTAACTCCAGAACATACATGTGAGTACAGCCAATTATGCACAGCATGTTGCATACAGCCCAAAAGCTTTGAACGATTCTAGTTACCTAACCGAAACTGATATAATTTTGATTTATACTGTTTTGTACGGAATCGTTTTAAACATATCAGTTACATGACAGGGAAAAGAACCGGCCAAGTGCGGATGAACTCGGGATATGCAGGTTCTACACACTGTACAAATTATGTCTATAGATAGTAATAATAATAACAATAATAATAATTTCGTGTGCCTCGGTGGCCTGGTGCAAGTCTTTCTACTGGATACCGCTTCGGCGATTTGCTCTACTGGATACCGCTTCGGCGAATTGCGTGTCCGTAAATTACCACACTTATCCGATCGGAGAAACGTGACCTACAGTTTAACGTAGAGAAAAAGGGGTCTAGACACACAGACAAATGGACAATAAACTGATGATACAAGGATCACGTTTTTACCAATTGCGGTACGGAATCCTAAAAATTATGTTCTATAAATTACAACCCGGTGCCCGAACTGTCTGGAAAATACATGAATAAACTATGTCCATAACTCCGCACAAATAGTAACGTTTCTTATGTTTATCTGTCTAAATAAATATTCCTTGCACTTATTATTTTGCAAGTTGCAGAGGAAAACATTTAATCTGAGACACCTTACATACAGATACTGGGTGTACCAGAAATGTTGTGACAAACTTCGAGGGAATTGTAGATGGTGTCTTGAGGAACAAATCGAGGAAACGTCACCCAACGAGGTTACAGAGCGTTGACATTATAGGCGCCAGCGCTTGCCTCTATGCTACCCCTTCGGCAGCAAACGTGACTCGGTACGCTGACGGAACGTCTCACAATGTTGCTTGTTATTCAGTGATCGCGACTAATTGCCACGATCGCCAGTATGGAGCTAGCTGCTGCAGAGGCAAGCCTTGTCTTCTGTTGATGCGATGCTCTGTTGCCTTAGTGTATGATTGTTTCGAACATGGGTTTCCATCTGCTGTTTATTTTTCTCCTGTATACCAAAAAGCATTGGAGATTTTAGATGGTTCCAGGAGTAAAAAAGACACGCGAATGGAAACCGTCATTCACCAAGGCAACAAAGCATAGGATTCATAGGTGACAAGGCCTATCGACGCAGCAGTTACTTCCATCTTGTCCAATGGTAATCGTGGCAATCAGTCGCGATCACTAGATAACAAGCAACATTGCGAGACGTTCCGCCTACGGCCCGTCAACGTACAAAGTCACGTTTGCTGCTGAAGGGGTGGCCTAGTGGCAGGCGCTGGCTTCTATAACTTCTACACTCCGTAGCGTCGTTGTATGATGTTCATGGACACGGGTTTCTATCCTCGATTTTTTTCCACAAAACGCCCACTACAGCCCCTCGAAATTTTTGCAACGTTTCTGGGACATCATGTACATACAGGGTGGTCAGAAACAGCCTGAAAAACTTGTGAGGGTGTTGTAGGGTAGGTTTTACTGCGAAGTCACTGTTAAGAGAAAAAATCAATACTTTGTGCCGTTTCCGAATTAATTAATATTGAAGTTAGCCAATCAGGTCGTTGTGCGAGTAAATTCAAGCAGTCAGCCAGATACAATTAGTGTCAGTTGTTCTCATAGTGTACATGATAACTACTCAGCCTTTGGCTCGGATTCGATCCTTGCTACCGTACCATGTCCAGTTTGTGTATCGATCTCTTGTTCGGTTTTAGGAAACAAATCTAAGAACACGTTTGGCGACATCGTCTCTGGCGGGCCGCTTGAATTTGCGCACATAACGTCCTGAATGCGTATTAACTCGGAAACGGGGCAACGTATTGTATTTTTTTTTAATAACAATTATTTCTCCGTGTAGCCTACCCTACAGCACCATTATAAGCTTTTCAGACTGTTTCTGACCACCTTATACGTATATAAAATCATGTTATTCGAAGAAGCAGGACTGGACGAGAAGTACAGCAAAGAATAATTTGGCAATATAAAGATAGAACCTCCTCGTCGCGGGAGGGCAGAGTGGTGAGGAAGCTGACAACGTCGGACTTGTCGGGGTCCGCTAGCGCCAGCGCAGAGACGCAGCCATCGACGGTGCCCAGCACGACGGCGCGTCCGTCTTCGGTGCTCTCGATCGCTGTCAGCTCCGCTTGCACGCGGTAGTTAGCGATCATCTCAGCGTCTTGAGTCCTGCGTCACACCACACAAGCTTGTCACACCGATGATCCTGTCTACATTGAAAAAAGTCACAGTAGAGACATCAACAATAACGTGATGCTGCCAACCTTTCAGATAGGCATGACATTACCTTACACGTTGTCAGTAAGTTGTATAAACTGTATTTGCCATCGTGTTATGAACCAAAACGTTTTTCAAAGCGATTGCTTCATACTCAGCTCCGACATAATACGTCAGTGCAAAAAATTGTGAGACTGCATTAATAAAAAGTAGAGAAACGGTAAGACAGTGACTTTAAAGCGTCAGGTGACGTACATAGCCTCTCACCACTTGAGTACAACGCACAGAATGTTAATACAACCATGCGAAACCGTCAGAAAAATCCTCCTTTGTGATGTTGTTCAACCCACGCGTCACATAAGCTTGAATGTCCGTTATGTCGTAAAAGCGTTGACCATTCTGCGAATTTCTGAACGTTATCGTTTTTTGGTAATTTCGTATTGATAATACTAAGTCTCGTCACCTGTGACGATCTTTCACATTAAAAAATTTTCCACATTTTTCATTTCAATCAAGTCGCGGCAAGCATCCACGAGTCGTTGTTATTATTCAGGAGTCAAGGTGTGAGGGACAAACGCTGCACATACTTTTCTCTTCTTCAAAACATTCTGGAGTATGTCTTGAACATTTGATTTAGAGATGCTGTTCCATTGCAATTTGTGGCACGCTAGGGCTGCACGTCCGTTACTTAGGTCTAACACTGGCCGTTCACAACGAACTGGTCGAAAACATATCTTTTATTTACAGCTGTCACCGTAGTTACTGTGCTAAGGTCGCTTACACGCCAGTAGTAAAAACAGTCTCTGGAATTTTTGGACGGACGGTGTAGGTACAGGTTTTAACATATCGATATTATAGACTCACGATCCGCCTTCACAGCTTCAATTGAAGGCGGTAGTGGGCGTACCAGGATGGCTGTCAGTAAGGAGCTTTCAGCTGAAGGCAAGGCTTCGAATGTGTCTCAGTCCGCACAGTAGCGCACACTCTGCTGTAGTGTGAAGTATTGTTTCTAAAAATGCATAAAATTATTCAACACAGATGCTGTGACAGTTCATGTTTGGATGTGAAGGCAGACTACAAATGGAACAAGACAAGCGCCGAATTAAAGCGGCAGAAATGAAATTCTTAAATGATAGCCTTGAACATACCCTATTAAACAGGAAGAGAAAACTGTTCAAATATGAGAATTCCTAAGGGACCATACTGTGGAGGTCATCGGTCCCTAGACTTACACACTACTTAGAATAACTTATGCTAAGAACAATACACACACCCATGCCCGAAGGAGGACTCGAAACTCCGGCGGGTGGGGCCGCGCGATCTGTGACATGGCGCCTCTAACAACGCGGCAATAGGAAGAGAAATACTTCCTAGTAAAGTACATACATGTAATAGAAGACGGCAGGATCTGCAGAGGATTCTTGTACATAGATCGAGGGGACATTAAATACTAATCTTCTTTCCTTCCTTGAACAACAGAGAGATTGCTGAATTATACACCAAAAGGAAAATGAGTATAAGAACACCGAGAGAAAAAAAAAAAACATGAGACCCCCTTCCACCGAAAACGATAGTTTCCTTTCCTTTCCAAGCAGGGCTCTCTTTGTAGATTAGCCCCTTGTTACTGAGCTCCTAGACTTCATAGATTATTGAACAAAAGCCTCAGTTCCCAGTCGTGTAAATCATTCATTATAATTCTCTAGATGGCTCACGCTGTAATTTCTCTCCATCGCCTCTTACCATATCCTACAAATCTGGACGTAGACCTGTAAAATCCGCTTTTAACTCATCCCACATCCTGATACCGTACCTATTAACGTGTGTATGCAAGACTAGGAATCCAACACCAACCATGTGTTTACTGGCCACAGATCAAAGATTACGCCATTTTCATTCAGCCTGTAGGACTAGGCTAGAGACCACGATCTTTTTGGTCCTCTCATGGACAGCAGACAGTCAACCATAGCAGTCACATCTACGAAAGATCAACAAGTCTCGACTAATAAACACGATAAGATGCCGGAGCGTACAGATGTGCCAAGGCTGGTTCTATGTATATGAAAATGAGTATACGGCCGATTTTGGGACAACTGCAAAGCATACTAGGAAGATAGCCCTTGAATTTACTTCTTACAAATAATTTACACGTCAAGTAAATACTTGAAATACAAATAATTTACACGTCAATTAAATTACACTCCTGGAAATTGAAATAAGAACACCGTGAATTCATTGTCCCAGGAAGGGGAAACTTTATTGACACATTCCTGGGGTCAGATACATCACATGATCACACTGACAGAACCACAGGCACATAGACACAGGCAACAGAGCATGCACAATGTCGGCACTAGTACAGTGTATATCCACCTTTCGCAGCAATGCAGGCTGCTATTCTCCCATGGAGACGATCGTAGAGATGCTGGATGTAGTCCTGTGGAACGGCTTGCCATGCCATTTCCACCTGGCGCCTCAGTTGGACCAGCGTTCGTGCTGGACGTGCAGACCGCGTGAGACGACGCTTCATCCAGTCCCAAACATGCTCAATGGGGGACAGATCCGGAGATCTTGCTGGCCAGGGTAGTTGACTTACACCTTCTAGAGCACGTTGGGTGGCACTGGATACATGCGGACGTGCATTGGCCTGTTGGAACAGCAAGTTCCCTTGCTGGTCTAGGAATGGTAGAACGATGGGTTCGATGACGGTTTGGATGTACCGTGCACTATTCAGTGTCCCCTCGACGATCACCAGTGGTGTACGGCCAGTGTAGGAGATCGCTCCCCACACCATGATGCCGGGTGTTGGCCCTGTGTGCCTCGGTCGTATGCAGTCCTGATTGTGGCGCTCACCTGCACGGCGCCAAACACGCATACGACCATCATTGGCACCAAGGCAGAAGCGACTCTCATCGCTGAAGACGACACGTCTCCATTCGTCCCTCCATTCACGCCTGTCGCGACACCACTGGAGGCGGGCTGCACGATGTTGGGGCGTGAGCGGAAGACGGCCTAACGGTGTGCGGGACCGTAGCCCAGCTTCATGGAGACGGTTGCGAATGGTCCTCGCCGATACCCCAAGAGCAACAGTGTCCCTAATTTGCTGGGAAGTGGCGGTGCGGTCCCCTACGGCACTGCGTAGGATCCTACGGTCTTGGCGTGCATCCGTGCGTCGCTGCGGTCCAGTCCCAGGTCGACGGGCACGTGCACCTTCCGCCGACCACTGGTGACAACATCGATGTACTGTGGAGACCTCACGCCCCACGTGTTGAGCAATTCGGCGGTACGTCCACCTGGCCTCCCGCATGCCCACTATACGCCCTCGTTCAAAGTCCGTCAACTGCACATACGGTTCACGTCCACGCTGTCGCGGCATGCTACCAGTGTTAAAGACTGCGATGGAGCTCCGTATGCCACGGCAAACTGGCTGACACTGACGGCGGCGGTGCACAAATGCTGCGCAGCTAGCGCCATTCGACGGCCAACACCGCGGTTCCTGGTGTGTCCGCTGTGCCGTGCGTGTGATCATTGCTTGTACAGCCCTCTCGCAGTGTCCGGAGCAAGTATGGTGGGTCTGACACACCGGTGTCAATGTGTTCTTTTTTCCATTTCCAGGAGTGTATTTGTACATTATTAGAAATGTATGATCTACAAAAGAATTTCCCAGTAAGTTTTGGCAGCTAAAAACATTCTTTGTTCGTTATTCTTCAAATGGTTCAAATGGCTCTGAGCACTATGGGACTTAACTGCTGAGGTCATCAGTCCCCTAGAACTTAGAACTACTTTAACCTAACTAACCTAAGGACATCACACACATCCATGCCCGAGGCAGGATTCGAACCTGCGACCGTAGCAGTCGCGCTGTTCCAGACTGTAGCCCCTAGAACCGCTCGGCCACTCCGGCCGGCTGTTCGTTAATCTCCACATGTGTTCATCAGTAAAAAAACCTTTGCCCTTTCACGCAATCTTCACTAGTCATGCCAAGGTAAGTTGCATGTGACATGCCCATGAGTATGTGACCAAAGAATCTGAATCGTACAGCAGATGTAAAGCCAATAAACATTTTTTACCAATGGAATGGATCGTTGTAGTGATGAAACAATTTATTTTTGGATCTATACGTTGCTAAAAAACGGAGCTTGTGCTGTGAGTATGACCAACAACTCGTTTATGGTTGGAATGGTCAAACACTCTCCGTGACTACTATTTCATTTTAAGTAACAGATGGGCAAAACTGATGTACACTCGAGCTGTTGATTACTGGGCATGTACGTTCGGTTTTAAACACACATAGAAGAGAAGTGTGACGTCTCCTCTTGAAACCCCATACTGCAAAACTATCTTATTATTCTTTACTGTTGCCCACTGTAGGTGATCTTTAAGAGTTCTATTGAAGCCTGGGGTTTTTGCTGCTCTATGGCAGAATTTGTGCACCAGATTTTATTCCTAGTCAAGATGTGTGAATTTTCTCTAAATCACTTGTCTATAACACTTCCTCTTTTTCAGAAAGCACCTCCCTAGTCATAACTAACCTACACGAGCCATGTGCCTATACAAACACAAAGGGATGACTTCTTTCATTGACTGCTTACAAGAAAGTAGGTTTTTCGACCTATGTAGAATTGGGGAATGAGTAATTGTTATGGTGACTAAATGCTATTGAGGTTTTGATGTGAAGTTCAAAAGAAGTTGTCACAACCATAGAGACTGTGAGAAATGTAAGAGACAAATTCTGCAGGCAACGTACTTCAGAATTTCCACAAGTGCCATCAGATCCGCTAAATGCCATTCATTGTTAAGCATCATGCAGGTTTAAGTGCATAACAAAGTCTATATCCTGTATGAGAGATATGTTGCAAGTTTCTCTTCAAGTGATAAAAGTATGTTGTATATAAAAATTCAAGCGAAATGTATCACTTACGTAAGCGCCGAATAATCCGAACCGTTTGAAGAAGTAACTAAATTACTGTATAGGAATTATAACTATCTGTGTTCTAAGTCAACCTCAATTTCCTATACATGTTTAGCAGTAGGTCATTTAATTATCATCGCGGAAGGAAAAAAAGATTGTGATGCAATGTCACTTAGATGGTGAATACAGTACATATGAGACGGATGATGATGATGATGATGATGATGATGTTCAGCTTGTGGGCGCTCAGCTGCGCGGTCATCACTGCCAATTTTTACACAGTCCACTTCTTCCACTGTCATGAATAACGATGATGATTAAATGATGAGGGCAACACAAACACCCAGTCCCCGGGCAGAGAAAATCCCTAACCCGGCCAAGAATCGAACCAGGAGCCTCGTGATCCAGTATCAGCTACGCTAGGCACTAGACCACGAGCTGCGGACGTAATAGACGGATATTTTACGAAAAGGGCGGATATTGTATGGTAAAGTAATGACTTTAGCTTACTATAAGAAGGTGTAATGCTTAAGCAAAGGAAACTCAGATATGTTAAATGAAAATAATGCTCTCACGGTATCTTGTCAGCAAAGGCAAATAGTTGTAGCATTATAAGGGAAAGAAAACAAGCAATTTAGTAATGTTGTCAAACGTACCAAAGGTAATTATTTTTTCACTTGAACTTTACGATGAATGACAGTAACGGGAGTAAATTTATGTTTATAATCTCCTTTGTGTAATGGAGAAACTGATAATAATGTACAGAAAGTTTCATAAACTGAATCATCATAAATCATGTTGAAAATTCAGTCTAGTTTACAGTAATTGCACATAAGTGTCTAACCTCATAAATAATGTAATAATGCTCAATTTTCTATTTTTCCCGTTTGCGTACCCAGGAACAGACTATTGTTTCACGACGATTGGTGACGAAATTTTAGTCAAATATGAATTCGGTAATTGAGTCTCGTTTTTGTACTTCCGAATTTTACTGAACAGAAACTACTTTCAGTTGAAACAAGACAGAAATATCTCAAAATTTAAGTTTTTCGATCCATGTGCAGCACAGAAGCTGTAAGGAGAAATACTTTTTCTCTATTGAGTCTGTATTCACGTATACATATAAATCTAATGCTCACGAGCTCTTTCTCGTTGCCTGGCGCAAGACGCTTACTACCAATTTCATTGTGCCTCTTTCGAGTACTAATGTCATTCTGTACCTTTAGAGACCCATTAGAGGATGCACCATAGGAGAAAAAGACATCTGCTTCTCTCTACATGCAACTGAAATTTTCAGTGTTAGTGCTATTTAATTAAAGTTAGCAAGAAGCGATAGAATCGACTGGAAGGCCTCTTCGAAACACTACTACACAAATCCACAGACAGTTCCATGTGAACAGCTCTGTTTTTCTTCCAGAGCTCCCCTTTAAGACCAATGAGCATCAGCGCGGCACTTCCGACTTGATTAAATCGATTCCTCGCGAATCGTGGAGAACATCCTGCGTTCCGCTCAATCTTCTCCGGCAATCTAACTTCCTTGGGGAACGTACTGTTGAGTTTATTCTCCAGATGAAACGTACTCTTCGAGAACACTTTCACCGACCTGCAACATGTCAACGATTTTCTCCGCACTGCGTTACCGCGACTTACGGAAATGGGCTTCGAGTATCAAACGCATCTAACTTCGGTCGCAAGCAGGGGCAAATTTTTACTCTTCATACATCGCACAGCCTAATACATACAAATGGGTAACTATTATCATTTGTTCCACTTACACAACACATTTGAAAAACTGTTAAGTAGTCATTAATGAACTCACTATGTCAGAGTGAAGAGGCTTTGTTTCATAGTGCACTTGTGGGAAGTGCTTCGGGATGAAATTAACTTTCGCATGATGTGTCGCTGCCAGTACATAGAAAAAACTTCTACAGTATAGTACAGAATCTAACGGAAAGAAATACCCAATGACACGAAGAGAAGTGACACTTTTATTCAAAGATAATAATTTCAGTATATCCATTGTGGATGACGAACTGCAACTGTGATTTAAATTGGCGATTTATCTGGTAATAAATATGCAACCAGTCGGTTTTTTAGTTACTTGATGCGATTTATTCAACCATAAACATGTTTTCGAGCTACTGCAGGCTCATCATCAGATGACTCGAAAACATGTTTGTGGTTGAATAAATCGTATCAAAAAACTAAAAAAAACGACTGGTTGCGTATTTATTACCAGATAAATCACCAAAGATAATAATTACAATTAAGTCAGCGCGATTTAGGATGGCTCACTGGAAATTACAAAACATCTCGCTGCCTAACTGGGGAAATTACAATAAATAGTGCAGTCCAAGGCGAAACTGTTGTCATTTTAAAATAGATAGAATATTTGCGCTTGCCTGCAGCGCTTGCATAGATGAGAGCTGCTAACGCCTGTGTTACCATTAGAGCGTGTGACCTTCGGCTTCTTGGAGAATCAACGAGAGAACGTTTCATAAGAGACAAAAAGATGTTGCCGAAGTCTGTGCAGCGCCGCAGCCGTCTTCAGAAGGGAAATCGATTCACTCACAGTTCCTTCAGATTCGCTGATGCAAGCATTGTACTGCAGAAATATGATGAGGTTCCTGCCGCCGTGACACTGACTGCGACTAAAAAAACCTTGCCACCAATATTGTCGAGCTCTGTCACATACCAACCAACCTACGTATTACTCCTACTATAAAACACTCGAAGTTAAATTTGTAAATATCGTCAATGAAGCCAATCTTGTTACGTTGTGCTTATTTCAGAGACACTGTATGAACATATATTAAATATGGTGGTACCTACACTCGAAGTCAACCATTTTCGGCCGATACTAAAAGGTGAGAGTGACTTGTCTTGGAATCTTGGTTTAGAGGGTACAGGATATGGACGAGTTAGCGAATTTAAATGTGATTTTAGGTTCATTCCCCCAGTCATGGATGTTTACATCAGTGATCCCTATTTCTGCCGTTTGTTATCTCTTCTCTGACAAATCGCAGTAAATGTGGAGGCAGAACGGTCGCCTCATGTTC
Source organism: Schistocerca cancellata (assembly GCF_023864275.1). NCBI lineage: Eukaryota > Metazoa > Arthropoda > Insecta > Orthoptera > Acrididae > Schistocerca > Schistocerca cancellata. The sequence goes on from NC_064629.1 coordinate 731,485,125, forward strand.
AGAAATATTAGCGGATTCCTTAAACAACGGCCACGTTCTCGATGTGTATTTTAGAGCGATAACATAAAAGGAAATTATGAAATTACATTGTCTTGTAATAATTGGAAATTTGTGTAAGATGTTATGGAACCAAACTGCTGAGGTCGTCGGTCCCTAAGCTTACACACTATTTAATCTAACTTAAACTAACTTACGCTAAGGACGACACACACACCTATGCCCGAGGGAGGACTCGAACCTCCGACGGGGGGAGCCGCGCGGACCGTGCCTACACGCCCCAGACCGCGTGGCTACCCCGCGCGGCTTGTAATAATTGATGCGAACATTACTCTACTATACGCCTCCGAATAAACTACAAAATTAAATTTGTTGGATTTAAAATACGTAAATTGCCTAATTTTCTTAGAACGAAATATCACATGCAAAATACGTGTACCGAGAGGATTGACCGTTATTGTTTGATTTAATCATGGCATGCGGTCAGTCTCGTGATCACAAGCTACGTTCAAAAGGATTCTATGACCAGACAAAGACTTCATTAATTATAAAAATTATTGACCTGTTTGTTATGTTTCACGTGTTGAAAAAATAGCTATCATATTTTCCAGTACTGGACATTCACACAGAATTTGGCCTGGTAGCCCTTATTTACGAGATGTTACCAGTGAAACTATAATAAGGTGCAGTTATCTTAGTACTATAGGTTATGCAGGTCGTAGAACCATCACGCATCTGTTATTATCAACTACTGCACGGATTTACATTTTACGATCGACCTTCTTCAATAAAAATCTTCTCGAACGCACATATATATCCTCGGATGTTACCGCATTGTTAACCAACATAAGATACCATACTGTACTTATATCAGCGCTAAAATATAGTTACAACAGGCTAAAGTTTATGTAAATATACTGCAAGTGTTGCTACAAAAATGGGAAAAGGTAAACATTCAGAAAGTAGATTTAATGTTTATTCGCAGGAGCGAGAAGAACAGTCACATTTCAGCATATGAGACACAAATTCCCTGTATTTGATAAAATATCGTTGCGTAAATCTTCACAGCGGTTGAAACTCATAAAGTTCACCACAAGAAGCGGAAAAAAGTAAACGATGGAAAAGGACCAACCGTATACTGGACCCTGACATCTGCTTTTGTAGCCCAACACCCGCCCAGCCACCATTTAATCAAAGCAGACGTCCTGTTTCAGTGCCCCAGTTTGGCTGTTGCAGTTCAAAGTAAATTACACGTGTGCAAAGACGTAACAGAACAAATTCTCGGAATACAAAACAAAACAGTTGTGTTTGCTCGCGCGACCGTTCTGGGTCGGTTTTCATTGTAGAAATCCGCGGCTGATGAGTCTTGTTCATCGGGAATCTCGCATTTGTTTTCGATTGTCAGCGGTCCTTCCTCACGCCCCAATGTTTCCTTCATACGAACGGAGGAACGACGCATGTGCTATGTTCTGCACACTACGCATACTCTTTCCTAAGCTTCCAGTTTAACGAATTAACAGAAATACTTTTCTGTTTGATTTTAAAGCAGATGGATACATCGAACCACCTGCAAGCTATTTCGCTAGCGTTCTCCTTTCGAAACGCGCGCTGCAAAAACGAACACTTTTCGTGCCAGCTCTGCTTTTTCTTATTTTATTACGATGATCATTTCCTCCTATGTACGTGGACGTCAAACAAAGTATTTTCACATTCTGAGGAGAAAATTGGTGACTGAAATTTCGTGAAAAGATCCTACCGCAACGGAAAACGCCTTTGTTTTAATGATTGTCACGCCAGCACGCGCATCATATCCGTGATAATCTCTCTCCAGTTTCGCGATGATACAAAATAAGCTGCCCTTCATTGAACTTTTTCTATGTAGTCGGTTAGTTCTACCTGATTTGGATCCCACAAGTCCTCATTTATATATTTCAAAACACTGAAATTTCTTTTACCATGTCTACCTCTACCTAGAGGTAGGTAAAATATTATCTGCAGCCAGTATGACAAATCCCTAAAAACTGGGGACACTTATTTTACAGACGTAATGTATGAGTATCCTCCTTTTTGTAGAACTCATAAACAATATATATTTCATCACTAATGTGACCAAAAAGATAATTAACACTCATCAATTAGTTAATAAATCATTCACTGGGTGAGTTTGTGGTTTATAATTAAACTCTGCGCCCAACATATTTGCATTGGATATGTATAGACAACAAATACATTTGAAATTTAATTTATATAAATATGTTTATTTTGTATACATACATTTACCTAGGACCAGTGTGGTTCCAGTGTATACATACATTTACCTAGGACCAGTGTGGTTCCAGAAAATACTTTATACCTGTTTATGCAAACATACAATTAGTTTGTGTCCAATTAATTAACTGGGCCAAACACAGTCCCAGGAAAACTTTTTAAATTTCGTTTATTTATGTTATAATATGTTAATTTTAAATTGAGTGTAGTTTAATTATCTTATTTAATTCTTTGTAAATGAATACATTACTTCAGTTGAATAATAATTCATTGGTGGTCTGAAAAAGATTTAATGTGCTAATAAGAGAGAGTCTTAATACTGTAGCACTGGTTTGAATTTATGGAGCTTGAATCAAAAACTGTACTGCAATAGAGAAATAACAGACACCTAATCTATACACAAAAGCAGTGGAATACCTAAATGGAGTTACCTTTAACTCATACTTGGATAAAAAAAGATACTAGCCTACTGCAAGTTTGTTACATTTAATAACCAGAATAATGCAGTATACAAAAAAATTATGTTCCTAAAATTATACCATTTCTACTAACATAAAATTTTCTTTAGTTGATGGTACATTTACACAGCACACAGATCACCTTCATATAGATGGAAACACCATTGCCTTATGTAAGCCCAATGTTGAATTTGGTACACATATGATTTTTTAATCATCTTGCACATTTTTTCATGCTCATGAAAAATTCACAATTATTTGTAATTGTAACTGATGAAAATGAATATTTGATTGTTTTGTGGGGAGCACAAAAGTAATACTTTAACTTTTAGTCTTTATAAATGAACAATACTGAAAGCTATCAATTTTGAAAGCTGTTCTTTCTAAAACTGTCAATTTTAGTCATTTCTTGTGAATGGGCAGTCTAAAAATAATTTGAATATTACAAACAAGGATAAAGAGGTTAACATGAAAATTTGTGGTGGCTGTATTCCTAAGCATTGTCAGTTATATATGGTTTTTGATGTTGTCATGTCACTGGATCATATTTTACTTCTTATGAAGGTATAAGCAACATTAAATTAACCAACAACTTCATTGCCAAGTTGTCTGACTTTACAGCCATAAAGAAATGAACTAATATTCTGTCTAGAACTGAATACCCATATATATCTTCTACAGCACTATTATTCTTAATTAAAATACTATCAGACAAAATATAAAAGGAAATTCAGATAGTTAATAATGTTAAAATAAAACAAACCAAATAAAGTATTATATCCCTAGTAGTTCACTGGTAGGTTTTTCCAAGATTAGAAAGATGTTATACAGGAAGAAGATTTAACTGTATGTTTCATATTGAGTTTAATGTTAACTGATGATCTTGTTAAATTACATAGAACGAAATATGATGGAAGTGAGGCTCCTAATACAATATGAAAAAGAAGGCAAGATAGTTGTAAAGGATATGAAGATTCATGTTCCCATCACAAAATACAAACCTATTTGTGGGCCTGAACAGTGAGCAGTTATACTGAAAACTAATGACTCTCTATGAGTTACACACTCATAAAGTTTCCAGGTTGAGGGGAAACATAGATGTTCCTCTATACATCATGAATTAATGTAGTTCAATGGATTTTCTTATACCTTCCTTTATATTTGTTCTTTTTCAACTACTAGGAAGAATAATAAACTGAATTATTAATCACTAACTGATTACACAAAACTTAGTAATCTGTAATTGTAGAATAGACAAAATGACGTATTTCCACAAGAAAGGTAGAAGCCAGGACTACCAGATAATTATGTGAAAGTATAGGATTCGTTTTGTGATTTTAAACATGTTACACAAATGAAAGATTATATAAGCCCATACAATTTCCAAAACAGGTATGCTATTTATGTGATAAATGTAAACTTGAGAAAATAACATTTAACTCTTCATAAATAATGAAGAAGAAAATTCAGAAATTCATGAATGTCCCAGTTCCATGTTTTGACATATTTAGTATATCATTGGTCTAATGTATGTAGCATAACTTCATAATACACAGGTGTTTTCCTTACTGTCCTAAACTAAGCTTGCACATAGGCATCAAACACTAACATGAAGTTACTTTATGTCTAAAAATTCTTGCAATATATTAATGTTACACTTCCTATTAGATACCTAGATGTGGGGCTGTATAATCAACAGTTCGGCTACCTTTGTGCAAAAAAACTTGTATGGTAGTGTTTTTGCTTTGTAACTTGAACAGTACTTCAATATGATCCCTGTCATCCATCTTGAACATACACATATGCATCCCACAGTAGTTCTTTCGTACAGTTTCAATAAATAATTATGAAAATATTTAGATTTATAGCTTTGGTTGTTTTGTGGCCTTTTCTATTAGTGTGACAGTAACAACATTTATTGCCATCACTACAGCACTGTGCACAATTTTGACAAAATTTGGGTAGGTCAGGTAAATAAATTTCAATCATTTGTGTATGATACTTCATTTAGTGCAGTTTACGAACTGAAATAGAAAATCTAAGTAAAGTTTTACATACTGTTTGATAGTACATTATAAAAACAATTTGAATATTCAGTGCCTCAGAAACAAAGTACTAGATCTAGAAGTAGCTTTAAGTAATCTTGCTGATGTCTCTTGTATTTGTTTGTCTGAACACTGGTGCAAGGCTAGTGAGTTAAGTCTCATAAATATAAACAAATTTAATTTAGCAACACATTATTGTCGAAGTGTTTTTAAAAATGGTGGGGTATGCATTTACTCTAGAGTAGGACTGCAGTTCAAAGTGAAAACAGAATTGGACCATCTAAATATAGAAAAACATTTTGAATCATGTGCCATAGAGTTAAAAACTGAAGAGAAGAGTGAAAAACTAGTTGTCATTACAGTATATAGATCTCCACTGGGTGACAAAAACATATTCTTCAAAAAAATAGAAGCAGCATTAAACACTTTTTATAGTAATGAAGTGAAATTATTTTTATGTGGAGATTTTAATATTAACCTGTTAATTGAAAGTGATGAAAAAAGACAGCTTTTGAGTATACTCAGCAGCTTCCACATGAAACCACTCTTTACAGATGCCACCAGAATAACAGAACTGTCATCTTCTCTTTTAGACAATATTTTCTCAAATATGGAGAATGGTATCACTGAGCCACTAAACGTAAACTTAGGTCTTTCGGATCACAATACACTATTAACATACATAAATTACTCTATCCCCAAGGCAGTGAAATATAAGTGGGGATACAAAAGACACTTCTATACAGAAAAAGTAAATACTTTCATCCAGTTGTTAGCTAATGAAACCTGGCAAGATGTCTTTGCACAAATTACAACCGAGGAATCTTTCAATGCTTTTTCTAGTACATTCATGTCCCTATTTGAGATGTGTTTCCCAAAAAAGCTCACAAAGATCAATGTCATGCCTAGGAACACAAGCCAGTGGATAACACCCGCTATTAGAGTATCTAGTCAAACACTAAAACATATCAGTCAACTCAAAAAAGATAACAAAGATGAACACATCTCAGATTATGTTAAGACATACAAGAAAATTTACAGGAAGGTGATAAAAAAAGCCAAGACAATGCACAATGACAGTGTAATTGCTGGGTCAGCAAACAAATCAAAAGCTATATGGAATGTAGTAAAAAAAGAAATAGGCCCAAGCAAAAATGTTAGAAATCCAGATGACTTTGTTTTAAAAGATGATCAAGGTGTGCTAGTCAGAAATCATACTTTAGCAAATTACGTTAATGACTACTTCATAAATAGTCCAATCAATCTGCATAAAAATTGTCCTAAGATTAGTAGAACATCAATCCCAGAAGAACAAAGTGTGAATTCATTATTGCTACCTCCCACAAACAAATTGGAAGTTAATCAAATAATAAAAACAATGAAGAATAAAATGTCCTCAGGGATTGACGAGATACCTTGCTCAGTCATGATGAGATGTGCTAGTGTCATATCAGACCCACTCTCACACATCATAAACATATCATTTTCGGAAGGCGTCTTTCCACAACGATTAAAAATTGCAAAAGTAAAACCATTGTATAAAAAGGGCAATATACATGATGTGGGAAACTATAGACCAATAGCTTTATTATCGGTATTTTCAAAAGTAATAGAGACAGTCATGAAAAACAGAATTACAAATTACCTCGAGAAATTCAATCTATTGTCTGTAAACCAACACAGCTTCCGCAAAGGAATGAGTACAGAGTCAGCCATCACCCAATTCATTGAAAATATTGTAACGGGGCTAGATAAGAACAACAGTACAATAGGAATAAATTTGGACCTCTCAAAGGCATTCGATACTGTCCAACATGATATCCTGCTAGACAAATTAGAATATGTCGGTATACGAGGAGTAGCTAAAAAGTGGTTTCAGTCATATCTCCATAATAGGAAACAGGTAGTAGAAATTGCAACAACAAACAGTAAAAACCAAAGTGTTGTTTACAGATCGGATATTCAGACTGTGCCAATAGGGGTACCGCAGGGGAGTGTTCTAGGACCTCTCCTATTTCTTCTTTACATAAATGATATCAAGATTCCAGTAAATGGTACTCATATAACCCTGTTTGCGGATGACACAAACATTGTAGTAACTGACATAAACCGGGTATTGCCAACATCTGCAACCAGAGTTATAGAATATTTGCAAAATTGGTTTGAAGTGAACAAATTAACCATAAATATCTCTAAAACTAATTATATCCATTACAGGAAAGCAAAGTCACACTCTGATCTAGATCTCAGAATACAAAATAAAGAAATTGTGAGAGTTGCTACCACAAAATTCTTAGGTGTACATATAGATGAAAATTTAGACTGGAAATCCCATATCCTGTATCTCTCACATAAGTTAAGTTCTGCTTGCTTTGCTTTACGCGTTATTAGCTTTGTATGTAGTAGGGAATGTAGCAGAGCTGTTTACTTTGCTTATATACATTCTGCTATTACCTATGGCCTCATCTTCTGGGGTCATAGTAAGAAAAATCTCAAAACCATCTTCACTCTACAAAAACGAGCTGTTAGAATAATTACCAACAGTTCAAGGCTAACTCCTTCAAAGCAATTATTTAAACAGCTGAATATTCTACCCCTACCGTGCCTCTATATACAGAAAAGCGTAATTAATATAAAACAAAATATTAACAATTTCCAATCCAACTCGGATCTACATACTTACAACACAAGAAAGTGCAATGACGTTCATATAAAAAGAGTTAACAAGGCTTTGGCGCAGAAACAAACAAACATACAAGGAAGTAAATTGTATAACAAACTACTGGTAAAGTTAAAAGAAATAAAAAAATTGTCTTCATTTAAAGAAGCAGTATTCAAATTTTTAATGACCAACTGCTATTATAGTGTAAAAGAATACCTGGAATAGCTCCATACTAAACCATCATATTTATGTACTCTGTGCCAATAGTAATTTTTATCTGACTGTTGCTATGATCTAAATAAATAATATGTACAAAAGTGCTAGAATTGTATGTGTTATATCTAAATATCAACTGTGTATTCCATGTAAAAAGTCTTTCTCATACATCAATGTAAATAATCAAAGTTGTACATGCTATTTCAATGTGGTCTGATGTTACATAGTCTACTATGCACATCTGTATTTTGTATAGTATTGTTCACCCTATATGTGTGTATATATATATACTATGTATTTTTTTTTTGACGAAATCCATGCAATGTAAATTGTCTCTGGATGAATAAACTACTACTACTACTACTAATATTTAAAATATGGTGATATTTGGCTTAAATTAACGAAATATATTTTGCTAATCCTCTGCAAGTTCATCAGTATAACATATTCTCATGTATAGCAGGTAGCAGTTTATCAGGGGTAATAGCACTACCCAGAATTTGGTAGAAATGTCAGTATCACTTTAAATAACGAATTTAATTTACCTTTGAATTAGGCAGGTGACCTAAGTTGGAGATTTCAATGAATGGTAAGAAAATGAAAATTTTTGGTAAACAATAATTAATTAGTTTTGTATCTTTTTCTATTAATTTGTAAATTATATGTAGTTGAATCAACAGTTTTATTTATCAATTGGATAAAATTAATTTGCAAATTATTGTTAAAATTCTCCTTACTCCATAGTGAATAGTGTGAGGATTTTTAAAATTTTTCTCAAGTCAAATTTGTTAAGTATTAATGTACTATATTTAAAAAGTGCTAAGTTGCATTAAGTTGTATAAAAAATCCTAATGATCAGTGGCCATAATTTCTGAGTTCATAGAATGACACAAATGTTGCTATTCTGTAGGCTTGCCTATTTGGTAATGCATTTACCATTCTCAATTCCATATGATTTACTACCATCTTGGACTTTGTTTGGAATCTGTCTTAAAGAGTGCTGAGGTGTTTCAGCCCAAATTAACGAAGTGCTCTGTTTATTTAAAGACAATCTCCACAGAGTGCAAATGTATGGATGGTCAGAGAGTCCGAAAGTTCCTTCATTAGTGGAAACGCGTTTTAAATTTTTTTACAGTGTACAACGATTACATTTAAAATGGAATCGGAAATATATCATCCTGTGAGCAAAGATAGGCAATTATAGTTTACTCTGAATTTTTAATGGTTCCTGATATTTTACACAACATATATGATCTGTAAACTTGTTTTACAATATGAAGCCGCTGTACCTATGCATCCATTGTATTAGAATGTATCATATATTGCAAGATGTTTCCCTTTCTCAGTTTAGTTTACAAGCGAAAGGTTAGCCCTTAGTGTATTTCGATGAAAATCACCTGCAAATACGCTAAAATGTGTTGAAAATGGATCATTGCGGTATTTTATAAGGTCATACATAATACTTATACCTTCCTCTCACCCTCTTACTCCAGTCTCTTCACAGACAGAATGCACGTAATCCAAATATATTTAAAGATTCTGGAGCTGCATGGACGTCTATACTATGGACGCAACCTTACAGCGCGTACCACTGTCGTTTTATCCACTTCTTATTAAAGTCGAGAATGTTGCACAGGAATTTTGCACTATTGGTAACGGTCTATATGAGTTACAATGTCTCTAATTTTACTGTTATGGACTCTTCACAAAACATGAGGGAGCAATATTTCGGTTGAATCTTCTAGGAACGTAACTCACGACCTTTTAACAGTTTCAGCCATGCCGTGATGCATAACGTCTCACTTGGAGCTTCTGCAGAAAATCTACGAAACACTTTTGAGTCCACTAAGTGAACCCATGCTTACACACGCAAATTTTTTTAGTATCTTCTCTGTTTCCTCTAACAGTCCTGACTGGTAAGCTTCTCCTCCATTGTCGGTACCTTATAGTTTCTACAGATTCCTTCAATGAGGCTCGTTCTGGCATTTCCGTTTCCTTTGACTAGTTTCATGTACTTATGTTCCACCTTAAACCACTCCATATACATACAGTTATTTAATAGATACGACTGTTTCCAATGTTTGTTCAGCTACAGTGTAATCAAAACATAACAGGTCTTTTTTATTATTTGTGTACAGTAGGTTACATTTCCTTATGTTGAGGTTCAACTTAAAATCACTGCAAGAAGCGTCTATCCTCAGCAAAGTCCTCCATTTAGGTGCGATTATTTGAGGAAATTATTGTCAGTCGAACCATTTTCAACAAATTTGGTGCTAAGGTACTGAGTCCTCTATCTTTTATTCAAATAAACACGCAACGTGATACAAGTAAAATGTGTTTCAAAACTCCACTACATGAAAAAGAAAAGAAAAAATCTCGAGAAATTATTGTTTCAAAAGTATTAATTACAACCAAAGGAGAAATTTCTGTAAAAATTGCCAGACAGATCAATATTTTTCGGTATTTCATTGCTACCCACACGTCTCGTATAGAATTTTGAGTAGAATCTGTAATTATCTTGAAATGGAAACGTCTGACTGAACACGTACTGTTCAAACATGAACAGCTAGGTTTTTAATAAATTATCCAAGTAAAAGAAGGATCCAAATTTCTAGTAGTATCAATGCCTGAGGGACACAGAGAAGTAGGGAAAACTGTTTGCTTGCTCATATCAACCAAACCAATGTGTTTAAGTTGTGATAGCATTTGTTGTCCAACGATATGTAAAATGTTCAACGGCCACTAATTAATATGATAATGGAAGCATACTTCAACAAAAAAATGATGGCGGTAGCCGGCTGGAGTGGCCGAGCGGTTAAAGGCGCTACAGTCTGGAACCGCACGACCGCTACGGTCGCAGGTTCGAATCCTGCCTCGGGCATGGATGTGTGTGATGTCCTTAGGTTAGTTAGGTTTAAGTAGTTCTAAGTTCTAGGGGACTTATGACCACAGCAGTTGAGTCCCATAGTGCTCAGAGCCATTTTTTTATGGCGGTAAATGAACAAAATGCTCGGCAGCTCTGTTAACTCTGAATATGTACGGACCAGTCATAGTGCGGTCTAACGCACGGCTTTCTGGGCACGAGCGCCTGGTCCCCGGCACGAATCCGCCCAGCGGACTTGTGTCGAAGTCCGGTGAGCCGGCCAGTCTGTGGATGGTTTTTTGGCGGATGGGATCAAATGGTTCAAATGGCTCTGAGCACTATGGGACTCAACTTCTGAGGTCATCAGTCCCCTAGAACCTAGAACTACTTAAACCTAACTAAGCTAAGGACATCACACACATCCATGCCCGAGGCAGGATTCGAACCTGCGACCGTAGCGGTCGCGCGGTTCCAGACTGTAGCACCTAGAACCGCTCGGCCAACCTGGCCGGCGCGGATGGGAACCATGCTCACTCCAGTGCTGTGGCCAGCTGCGCTAGTTTTCTCGATTGGGTTTTAATCCGGGGAGTTTGGTGGCCAGGGGAGTGCGGTACACTCATCCTGGTCCTCTTCGAGCCATGCATGTACACTGCGAGCTGTGTGACACGTTGCATTGTCCTGCTGGTAGATGCCATCGTGTCGAGGAGGACAGATGCGTACTTGCGTTGATCCATGGTCTCCAAGAATGGATACATACTTGTGCTGATCCACAGTGTGTTCTAGATAACGAGATAACCTAGGGAATGCTACGAAAACTTTCTCCAGACCATAACGCTCCCTCTTTCGGCCTCCACATTTCCGACAATTGTTGCAGTGCGTTTCTGATGGAGCACAAAACGTGATTCATGTGAAAAGGCCACCTGTCGCCATTCAGTGGGCGTCTAGTTGCGATATTAGCGTACAAATTCCAGCCTTCGTCTCCGATGAACAGCAGTCAGCATACGAGGGGCGTTTGGAAAGTCCGTGCAAAGTCCAAGACATGGCAACCCTGGCGCGTATCGAGGTCATGTTTAGTCAGTAGCATCTTTGGACAGAGCGCACACCACGTTTCAGCCATATTGGTCTATTTCTTTGTGTTTGGCATTCGTGTGAATCAAGGAAGTCGAGTGACTGTCAAAAAATGGACGACATAGCATTTCGTGTGGTTATTAAACATTACTTTATGAAACTGAAAACGCCTCAGGAGACTAAAGAGAATCTGATAAACATTACGATGACTCTGCTGCACCTTCGATTAGAAAAGTTTATAAGTGGTTTCAAAATCTACAGAGTGGCTGTATGGGCACAAGGTTACAGAAATCGCTGATAAAATCCATGATGGATGACAGAAGAGTTAAGGTGCGTGAGATTGCTAGTGCTGTGGGCATCTCGAATGAACAGGTACGTAATATTTTACATAAACATTTGGACATGAGAAACCTATCCGCAAGATGGGTTCTGCGATTGCTCACGCTTGACCAAAAACGGAATCGTGTGAAGTGTTGCAAGGATGGTTTGCAGCTGTTCAGGAAGCATCCGCACTTTAAGTGTCGTTTCGTCACTGTGGATAAAACATGGATACATTACTATATTCCTGAGACCAAACAACAATCTAAACAATGGGTTACCAAGGGAGAATCTGCACCAAAAAAGGCGAAGACCATTCCTTCGACCGGAAAGGTTATAGCGACTGTCTTTTGAGATTCGCAAGCGATAATCCGCATCGACTATCTGTAAAAGGGTAAAACAATTACGGGTGCATATTATTCGTCGTTATTGGACCGTCTGAAAACCGAGCTGCAAGAAAAACGCAGGCGATAGGACCGCAAAAAAGTCCTTTTCCATCACGACAGTGCACCAGCACACACCTTAGCAGTTGTGGTCGTAAAATTAATGGAAATACGATTCCACCTCATTTCACATCCCTCTCAGAACCTCATTGACTCTCTTCCTGCACATCTCACAGCGGTGCGCGCTGCAGAATGTGATTATTCAGGCTTTTGACAGGTGGTCACATTAATGTGACTGGACAGTGTAATTATGCTCACCACACTGGCCCTGTGTGCAATTGTCCTTCAGGTAAGGTTAACTAATATCTTGTTGCAGTTCTTTTAGTTTTACGGAAAGCGCAGCATCCTGCGAAAACGGTTTAAGGACTGGACGGAAAGTATGTGGAGAACGCCGTTTTGATAGCCGCCCATCTCTCGCTAGTGCATAAGTGCGAACATACATTCATGAACCACTACGACCACTGCCCACCGCGAGACTAAACGCCGCTCGGTGGTGTTGCGGGAACTCAAAGTGGTATGGAAAGTATATAGGCGGGTCAGAGACGAATAGGGGAATCATTCCAGCGAAGATATGGGCTAAAAATGCGGAAATGAACTGACATAAGCCACTTTGACAAAGTACAGATCGTTATGGTCTGGCGTCTACTGTTCTGGTGCTACTGATGTGAGCTCTCTGGAAAGTGGTTGAAGGACGATGAAACCACGAGTAGGTGACAAGATGGTGGGCATCCACAGCTCATCACGGAACCTAGAGGTCAGACGTTTCACCGATCCGTAAAGCAGGATAGGTGCCGATATGTGGCACATCTGATAAAGCAGTAGAAATTTTTCTGGGCACCCCATTGCACGCACACTGATGACCACGAGGCTCTGGAGCAGATGTGTTCCCCTTTTCTCCTGACAACATCAATTACAGTTGCAGTGAGACCTGAATCATCGAGAGTAGACTGTGGATCAGTGGAAACGTGTCCCACGGTTGGATGAATCATGTTTCTTGTTATATGAGGTCGATAGTCATGTTCGAGTGACGCCATGCGAATGGCAGCTCGAAACATTCGCGGCGCCATGGATGCAGACCACTGGGGGCAACATTTTGCTTTGTGGGACATAAACATGGGCTTAAGTATTTCAGCGCCACCTTTGCTAATAATCGAACTCACAATGGCGGCTGTGGACTACGTGAATATTGAGGACCATCTGCATCCCTTCATGCTTGATGTCTGACTGACTGCGGTAACATCTACCAGCAGGATGCTAGAATAGTTCTACAGTTGTTTGAGGAGCATGATAATGATCTTCCGTTGTCTTGATCACCAAATTCGACTGGTGTGAATCCACACGCCTGGGATACTATCGGGCGCCAATTCCGTTGCCACACACCATCGGACTATAATTTACGGAAATTATGTGACCTGTGAGTAGGTATCTGGTGCCACACACCTCTGGAACCCACCAAGGACTTACCGATGCCATGCCACGCAGAATCGCTTCTATACTACGTTTTAAAGATGGACCTAGACGCCATTACACGTGTGGTCATAAGGTTTTGCCTCATCAGTGTATATACATGCACCACCAAATAATTGCTTTTTTGGGGCTTAATTAAATCTTTTAACATCACGTCCCAGTCCGTCCTCCGACAAGCGTGCCAAGCTTCTCCACTTTTCTCTATATCGGGGTCCACAGTTCGTGGTCTAGTGGCTAGTTGGCTGCTTCTGGATCACGGGGTCCCAGGTTCGATTCCCGACCGGGTTGGGGATTTTCTCTGCCCGGGGACTGGGTGTTTGTGTTGTCCCCATCATTTCATCATCATCATCATCATCCGTGACAGTTGAAAAATTGGACGGTGAAAAAAATTGGGACTTTGTATGGGCGCTGGTGACCGCGCAGTTGAGGGCCCCACAAACCTAACATCATCATCATCTATATCGGGGAATCCCAGCTCTCTGGATTTGCACTACAGCAGTCAAATAAAGATACTCGACGCTAACGGGGAACTTTTGACATCTGTGTGCAATCAAATCAAGCTTGCTACTAGCAGACTCTACAAGAGATGCAGGGTGCATCACCGAGAGGATTACTGTAAAAATTTCGAGAGCGTACATTTTGAACAGCGTCAGGGTAAGTATTACTTCCTCTCATATCTGACGAAATGCCCATGAAGATGAAATTGGAGTGATACATTCACATACGGAGATTAATGACATTCCTTCTTGCCGCATACGGTACGAGAAGTACCATCCGGTGCGCTAGTTAAAATCTTTAAACATCGATACTAACTGTCAATGAACAGAAGCGCCTCTTTACTTAAGAATGACAAGTAACTAACACCTTGGTAGGAATCATATTTACAACCCACCATCGTAGCTGAAGATTATCAAGGACGCATGGTGCATTATCACATTGCGCATCCTCTAAGACATAAAATAATGTAGAAATGTCATTAAGTAACACCTTAAGCTACTGTTCAGTTTATTCTTTATTATGCGACCATTTTCTTTCAGAGATCATTATCCCGCACATGTTGTACACACGTCAGGGAAAGAGGAAAATTTCAGGCGGAAAGGATGTTTGAAAATTGTTGAGCAATATTTACAGATTTTTCTTAACAGGAACAGTTGCACACATACATAAAACAACACGAGGGCAAAAATATAATATTTATCAATAATGTTCACTCATGCAGAAGTAGACGCATGAAGTTTCAATTTCAGACGACTATCCAAGGAACACACAATGAAACGACAAAGAATCGTGAACAACTGGTGGCGTACAACATTGGTAACCTGTAAATGCCGTAGCTTTAGGCGTAATCAATTCGCCTTCATGACTAGCAGTACCCCTGTAACAGTACATCACGAAAATTTTCAATTTTTGTTTCAGTTCGAGTTGTCCATTCAAAATGAAACTTTGATTTTAGCATAATGTAAAAACGGTTTATCTCTGCATGACTAAAAATTATTTATAAATATTGTAGTTTTGGCACTGTGTTTTTTGAAGTACGCATTTCTCTTGCTGTTAACAAAAATCTGTTAATATTGCCTGTATTTTTGTACCATTTTCAAAAATCCTTTTTGCCTGAAAGTATCCTCTCTCCATGGCGTGAGTACAAGAGATGCTGCGTCCGCAGCTCGTGGTCTAGTGGCTAGCGTTGCTGCCTCTGGGTCACGCGTTCGATTCCCGTGCGGGTTGGGGATTTTCTCTGCCCGGGGACTGGGTGGTTGTGTTGTGCTCATCATTTCATCGTCATCATCATCAGCATTCGTGACAGCGGCTATACTGGACAGACCAAAAAAAATGGACTGTGTAAAAATTGGGACTTTGTACGAGCGCTGATGACCGCGCAGTTGAGCGCCTCACAAACCAAAAATCATCATCACAACAGATGCTGGATAATGGTCTTTGATCGAAACCGGTGGCTCTATAAAGAATGAATCGGACATCACCTTGAGATGTTACCGGATATCATTTCTGCATTTTCTAAAAGCTGTGAAACACAATCAATAAAAAACATTACAAAAAAGCTTTCTTTTTACTGGGTTGCAGGAGAATAACAATATGGCAGCACTTAATTATACCATTACTCTTCGAAAAGTTATCACACTTGCACTAGTTCAGCAGTTATTTCTTACATCTTGTAATGACGTATTATTAGACAGCAGTATCACTAACAGAACTGGTTTCATAGATCCACAAATATTTACAAATACAAGTGATTCATAAAAATTTTGTTTTGTACCCAATAGGAAGCTGACTACGAACAGTTAATAAAAAGCTATAGTAAGGTATCGGCATATCACGATTTTTTTTCAGCGCTTACCTGAACACTCTGAGCGTCTTCTTGCCGCTATGGTAGTATAGGACATATTCATCTGTTTTATTAAACATACAGATAACTGTGAATACACCTTCAGCTACTTTAGGTATGAACGTCTTCACAGTTGTTCCGTGTTTTAGTTCCAGAAGTTCTAGCCCTCCTCTGAAAATTTGAAAATTAAAGCATTATAATAATGTACAACAAACTTTCCATTTGCTGCTATGTGCTGCCCTGGTCAGCACATTCTCCAGTACGTCATTGCGTCACAACTTTCGGATACCATTTATTTTATTTTAGTGAAATTAATTGGGAACAACAGTATGGAAACACCAAAAATACAACACATCACTAGGATAATACGGTGTAAGAAAACTGTAGGAATTCAGAATACCTTCAGTCGTCTCGGAATGGATAAATACAGGCTCTGCATGGTTTTCAAGGGAATACACTACTGGACATTAAAATTGCTACACCACAAAGATGAGGTGCTACAGACGCGAAATTTAACCGACAGGAAGAAGATGCTGTGATATTAAAATGATTTGCTTTCCACAGCATTCTCACAAGTTTGGCGCCGTTGGCGACACCTACAACGTGCTGACATGAGGAAAGTTTCCAACCGATTTCTCATACATAAACAGCAGTTCACCGGCGTCGCCTGGTGAAACGTTGTTGTGATGCCTCGTCGAAGGAGGAGAAATGCGTACCATCACGTTTCCGACTTTGATAAAGGTCGGATTGTAGCCTATCGCGATTGCGGTTTATCGTATCGCGACAATACTCCTCGCGTTGGTCGTGATCCAATGACTGTTAGCAGAATAATGAATCGTTGGGTCCAGAAGGGTAATGCGGAACGCCGTGCTGCATCCCAACGGCCTTGTATCACTATCAGTCGATATGACAGGCATCTTATCCGCGTGGCTGTAACGGATCGTGCAGCCACGTCTCGATCCCTGAGTCAACACATGGGGACGTTTGCAAGACAACCAACATCTGCATGAACAGGTCGACGACGGTTGCAGTAGAACGGACTATCAGCTCGGAGACCATGGCTGCGGTTACCGTTGACGCTGCATCACAGACACGAGCGCCTGCGATGGTGTACTCAACGACGAACCTGGGTGCACGAATGGCAAAACGTCATTTGTTCGCATGAATCCAGGTTCTGTTTACAGCATCATGATGGTCGCATCTGTGTTTGGCGACATCGCGGTGAACGCACATTGGAAGCGTGTATTCATCATCGCCATACTGACGTATCACCCGGCGTGATGGTATGGGGTGCCATTGGTTACACGTCTCGGTCACCTCTTCTTCGCATTGACGGCACTTTGAACAGTGGACGTTAAATTTCAGATGTGTTACGACCTGTGGCTCTACCCTTCATTCGATCCCTGCGAAACCCTACATTTCAGCAGGATAATGCACGACCGCGTGCTGCAGGTCCTGTACGGGCCTTTCTGGATACAGAAAATGTTCGACTGCTGCCCCGGCAAGCACATTCTCCAGATCTCTCACCAACTGAAAACGTCTGGTTAATGGTGGCCGAGCAACTGGCTCGCCACAATATGCCAGTCACTACTCTTGATGGACTGTGGTATCGTTTGAAGCTGCATGGGCAGCTGTACCTGTACACGCCATCCAAGCTCTGTTTGGCTCAATGCCCAGACGTATCAAGGCCGTTTTTACGGCCAGAGGTGGTTGTTCTGGGTACTGATTTCTCAGGATCTATGCACCCAAATTGCGTGAAAATGTAATCACATGTCAGTTCTAGTATAATATATTTGTCCAATGAATGCCCGTTTATCATCTGCATTTCTTCTTGGTGTAGCAATTTTAATGGCCAGTAGTGTATTATACCACTCTTCGTGCAAAATAGCAGCAAGTTGAGATAACTATGATGGAGGTGGATACTGATCACGTACTCCTCTCACCAAAGCAGACCACAAAGGCTCCATGATATTGAGATCTCGTGACTGTGTTGGCCATGAAAGATGCGACAATTCATTCTCCGAAAGCCAGTTCTGGAGGTTATGAGCTGTGTGAACAAGTTCAAATGGTTCAAATGGCTCTGAGCACTATGGGACTTAACATCTAAGGTCATCGGTCCCCTAGAACTTAGAACTACTTAAACCTAACGAACCTAAGGACATCACACACATCTATGGCCTAGGCAGGATTCGAACCTGTGCCCGTAGCGGTCGCGCGGTTCCAGACTGAAGCGCCTAGAACCGCTCAGCCTCACCGGCCGTCTGTGTGAACAAGTACCCTGTCGTCTAGGAACACTGCATCACCATTGACGAACAGACATTGTTGCACGGGATGGAGCTGAACAGCCAAAATGGTCACTTATCCTTGGCAGTAATGCGATCTTGCAGAGTAACCATGGGCCCCAGAGAATATCACGATACGGCTGCCAAAATTATTACTGAGCTCACGGCATGTTTCACTCTTCAGACGTAAACTCTCGTCCTCTTATTTTCGCCACAATCCTCTTCAATGACAGTCTGTCATGATCACTCGCCACACACTTTCGTCTGCCTTGTGTCTTGTGGATGGTTTTTTTTCCGATGCGGTGCCTCTTGAAACATGAGCACCAAAAAGTTACGCACACTCGAATTCACTTAGCTCTGCCATAGTGCACTCACAACTATACAGAACACTGTTCTAATCACGACTGACATTTGCAACGCATTTAGAACATTGCACAGGTGCCTTTCGTGGTCTATACAACAGCGCAACCTGCACGCTTGGCTAGCATCTGTATTTATGTTCAAGCATGCGTTTCTCGCAGTGTTTCCATATTTTTGTCGAACCTCAGTATCATTCTAATTCTCTTTTTCCTATTGAAAATTACATACCACGTTGCAAAAATGAGTTTAAATGTGTATAACAAAATAAGTTCCTATTATACTACTGCATGTAAACTATACCTTACGCTCGCAGGATGGCATAAGACGGATATACTGAAAAGTTGATTGATGATATCAGTCTCTTGAAGAGTAATATTTACAGATCATTGCTTAAAACGGTCGCCTCAGTGGTCTCGAAGCCGGTGACCACATTGGATTTTCAAATGCGAGAATCCTGGAACGGGCTACCTCATGAGACTCAATGAGAAGCTTGTGAATAAAATAAACAGCGAGACTGAAGTTAAATTCTTTGAAGCAACGTTTCATCGTAAGACTTGCATTTAGTTGTGAGTCACACGATATTATTATTCATGCACACTAAGACGCAATCATTTGTGTAAATGTATATAGTACGACCGCATACAATCTACGACATAAGGTTTCGTTTCTATGTTTAAACTTGACTGTAAAACAGCAGAGGCGCCTGAATATATCAGCATATGTTTTCCTTAGTTTAACATAGTAAATGAACAAATTATGCTGCGGTAGTATATCAGATTCTTATCTGGTGACGTGATCCTTGAAGGTGAACATGTATAAGCAGCTACCGCTGACGGGCACCCCAAGCAACGATACAGTTTGTCACTCGCCTACTTATACGAGACATAACGCTGACATTGTGATACATTATTCCACAGTCTCTCAGTACTAACAAGAATTGAAAAACTTACTGCACATTCTCTGACGTGTTTTTTTTTAGGTATCCTGATGCAGAAGAATTTTGCTACCTAGAAGATGTAAGTGATGAAAAGTGCATATTATACTGAAATCGCTATCGCATTACGCAGTACCTAGATCCGAAATGGAAGTAAACAAAATTTAGGAGCTGAGGCCACAATTAGGTTCGCTATTGCATTTAAGCATCTAGTGAGGGGAAATACCATTGAAAAAGTCCAAAAAATACACTTAGGCTGACATTATGAAAGCAATGACGTGGGAACATCACTGGATGTTAATTGTCAGTAGAGGAAAGAGGTAAGTCTTCTCGAAAGCAGAAAGCCAGAATTGTTATCTGACAAGGAAAACACGTAGAAACAGAAAATTACCCATTACATCCATCCGAAAGAATTCATACCGACCGACTGGTTGAGTAGGGATTTAATCGTCTCTGTAAGATAATGCATCCAGAGGTCTTAGTTCACAAAATATGCGAAGTAGCAGACAATATCTCATACCCGCCGATGTGCCTAATCAGCCAAAGGAAAAAAGATACAGGTATACTCTTCAACTTTGTCTGGCCTTCACTGCACTTGCGAATCGCAAACAATAACCATCCCTTGCTATTTGCATGAAATTGAAATACCATCTCTTCATCCACTGCACTCTTTGCTTTTGACTCTCTGTCTGTTATCTCACATTCACCAACTGGACAGTATTGGAAGGCCGAGGTAGGAATTATTACGGCAATGAAATTTTTCCTTCGAAGATCCAGTAGGGCACTCTGAAACTCATACTAGAAATCACAACAGCCTGAAACCGCCGAGTCGAGGTGCTTTACATCGCTAGCATAGATGGCAGCCAAGTTTAGCACAGTCTGAAAGGCTACCGCAAACGTTTTTACGTCTTACATTCGGTACTGGCAGATTTCCGAACTTTATAAAAGGCAGGTCACTGATGGCAGATAGTCCTGTGATTTCCAAGACATGTTTCTAACGGAAATATGGAGTGGACCATCATGATATATTTGGGGGAGACCAATAACAACCACTGACAAAACTCAGATGTCAAGGATACTGCCACAGAGGTCCCAAGATTGGCATGCACGTGTATCGATCCTCAGTGATCATAAGGCCGTTGCAGCATCCCTGAATATGGAAGTTAATAGGAATATAAAAAAAGGGAGGAAGGTTTATCTGTTTAGCAAGAGTAATAGAAGGCAGATTTCAGACTACCTAACAGATCAAAACGAAAATTTCTGTTCCGACACTGACAATGTTGAGTGTTTATGGAAAAAGTTCAAGGCAACCGTTAAATGCGTTTTAGACAGGTACGTGCCGAGCAAAACTGTGAAGGACGGGAAAAACCCACCGTGGTACAACAACAAAGTTAGGAAACTACTGCGAAAGCAAAGAGAGCTTCACTCCAAGTTTAAACGCAGCCAAAACCTCTCAGACAAACAGAAGCTAAACGATGTCAAAGTTAGCGTAAGGAGGGCTATGCGTGAAGCGTTCAGTGAATTCGAAAGTAAAATACTAGGTACCGACTTGACAGAAAATCCTAGGAAGTTCTGGTCTTACGTTAAATCAGTAAGTGGCTCGAAACATCATGTCCAGACACTCTGGGATGATGATGGCATTGAAACAGAGGATGACAAGCGTAAAGCTGAAATACTAAACACCTTTTTCCAAAGCTGTTTCACAGAGGAAGACCGCACTGCAGTTCCTTCTCTAAATCCTCGCACCAACGAAAAAATGGCTGACATTGAAATAAGTGTCCAAGGAATAGAAAAGCAACTGGAATCACTCAACAGAGGAAAGTCCACTGGACCTGACGGGATACCAATTCGATTCTACACAGAGTACGCGAAAGAACTTGCCCCCCTTCTAACAGCCGTGTACCGCAAGTCTCTAGAGGAACAGAAGGTTCCAAATGATTGGAAAAGAGCACAGGTAGTCCCAGTCTTCAAGAAGGGTCGTCGAGCAGATGCGCAAAACTATAGACCTATCTCTCTGACGTCGATCTGTTGTAGAATTTTAGAACATGTCTTTTGCTCGAGTATCATGTCGTTTTTGGAAACTCAGAATCTACTATGTAGGAATCAACATGGATTCCGGAAACAGCGATCGTGTGAAACCCAACTCGCATTATTTGTTCATGAAACCCAGAAAATATTAGATACAGGCTCCCAGGTAGATGCCATTTTCCTTGACTTCCGGAAGGTGTTCGATACAGTTCCGCACTGTCGTCTGATAAACAAAGTAAGAGCCTACGGAATATCAGACCAGCTGTGTGGCTGGATTGAAGAGTTTTTAGCAAACAGAACACAGCATGTTGTTCTCAATGGAGAGACATCTACAGACGTTAAAGTAACCTCTGGCGTGCCACAGGGGAGTGTTATGGGACCATTGCTTTTCACAATATATATAAATGACCTAGTAGATAGTGTCGGAAGTTCCATGCGGCTTTTCGCGGATGATGCTGTAGTATACAGAGAAGTTGCAGCATTAGAAAATTGTAGCGAAATGCAGGAAGATCTGCAGCGGATAGGCACTTGGTGCAGGGAGTGGCAACTGACCCTTAACATAGACAAATGTAATGTATTGCGAATACATAGAAAGAAGGATCCTTTATTGTATGATTATATGATAGCGGAACAAACACTGGTAGCAGTTACTTCTGTAAAATATCTGGGAGTATGCGTGCGGAACGATTTGAAGTGGAATGATCATATAAAATTAATTGTTGGTAAGGCGGGTACCAGGTTGAGATTCATTGGGAGAGTCCTTAGAAAATGTAGTCCATCAACAAAGGAGGTGGCTTACAAAACACTCGTTCGACCTATACTTGAGTATTGCTCATCAGTGTGGGATCCGTACCAGATCGGGTTGACGGAGGAGATAGAGAAGATCCAAAGAAGAGCGGCGCGTTTCGTCACAGGGTTATTTGGTAACCGTGATAGCGTTACGGAGATGTTTAACAAACTCAAGTGGCAGACTCTGCAAGAGAGGCGCTCTGCATCGCGGTGTAGCTTGCTCGCCAGGTTTCGAGAGGGTGCGTTTCTGGATGAGGTATCGAATATATTGCTTCCCCCTACTTATACCTCCCGAGGAGATCACGAATGTAAAATTAGAGAGATTAGAGCGCGCACAGAGGCTTTCAGACAGTCGTTCTTCCCGCGAACCATACGCGACTGGAACAGGAAAGGGAGATAATGACAGTGGCACGTAAAGTGCCCTCCGCCACACACCGTTGGGTGGCTTGCGGAGTATAAATGTAGATGTAGATGTAGATGTAGTTGTCACAATCGAACAGCTCTTTGGCAAGGCTAGTTTATATACTCATTAACGGTTGCGATTCCAACAGCCGTAATCTCCCAATGTGAAGAGATGTAACCGCATTCTTAGCTGTGTGGCTTGGGAACGAGCAACCACCACCCTACAACCTGCCCTGACTGCTAAAGGTTGGTTGGTTGGTTTTGGGGAAGGAGACCAGACAGCGAGGTCATCGGTCTCATCGGATTAGGGAAGGAAGGCGGCCGTGCCCTTTCAAAGGAACCATCCCGGCATTTGCCTGGAGCGATTTAGGGAAATCACGGAAAACCTAAATCAGGATGGCCGAACGCGGGATTGAACCGTCGTCCTCCCGAATGCGAGTCCAGTGTCTAACCACTGCGCCACCTCGCTCGGTGACTGCTAAAGCATGAAATTCATCTCCAACTACAACTGTGATCCGACATTGGCTTCTCAATACCAGTGGATTAGACCATGTGTGATGATAGATTAAGGACGATAGCGTAACTCCAATGAAATGAGGATCGCATCAATTGGCTATCCTGCCGGTTCTTGATAAAATACCTTACATATTACTAGCATTTGCGTCCAACACATACACTGAACACACCTCCTCCTCCTCCCCCTCTCTGTGTCCGCCCCTTCCTCCCTCTGTCTCTCTACCTTATCCTCCCACCTCTATCTGCCTATCTTATCAAGCCCACTCTCTCTGTCATCTCTTCCTACCACTCTCTCTATCCATTTCCTCCACCCATCTCTCTGACT
Organism: Schistocerca cancellata; assembly: GCF_023864275.1. Taxonomy (NCBI): domain Eukaryota; kingdom Metazoa; phylum Arthropoda; class Insecta; order Orthoptera; family Acrididae; genus Schistocerca; species Schistocerca cancellata. The sequence goes on from NC_064629.1 coordinate 731,508,907, forward strand.
ATATCTTCCTCCCGCCTTCATTTGGCCATATTCTCCTCCACCTCTCTCTTTCCATCTCTACCTCCCCCTCTTCCTTGTCCACCTGCCTAGTCACCCTTCTGCACATTCCACCTGCCTCATGGATCTGCTGCTCTCCCCTCTCTCTGTCCATTTCCAACTCCCCTCACTCTGTCCATCCCCTGTTCTGTCCATCCCAACCTGCCCCCAGCCACACCCATCGGCGCGATATCCCCTGCAATACAGTTCAATAAAAAAGGACAACAGCACATGCACAACATGCCTGTCATGCAGGGCAAGTTACACATCAGGGGGTTGAAAATCGTTTATTTGCCTCTGGCATACGGGCTACCATGCAATGCAGGTCGATAAAGCAATCCAGTATTACTCCAAACACAACACACACGTCATGTAAGGCAGTCTAAATATTGGGTCCAGAAAACCGCTTCTTGTCCCTGACAAGTAGGTTGCCCTGTAATGCAAGTTGACTTCGCTGACTGATACAGTTTCCATGCAACATGCCCATTGTGCAGGGCAGCCTATACACCAGAGACTGGAAAAACACGTTTTTACCCATATAGCTGCTCCTATTGGAGCTAGGAGGATACAAACCATACACTGCTGATACTTGTAAAGCCTGTTGTTTGTGTGCCGAATTTTGTTGGAATCGATCAAGGGGTTTGGCAAGAGATACCAAACACACAAAGATACACACATACAGTCTGCTTTATACAGGGTGGTCCATTGATAGTGACTAGGACATATATCTCACGAAATATGCATCAAACGAAAAAACTACAAAGAACGAAACTCGTCTAGATTGAAAGGGGAAACCAGATGGCGCTATGGTTGGCCCACTAGATGGCGCTGCCATAGGTCAAACGGATATCAGCTGCGTTTCTTTAAATACGAACCCCCATTTTATTACATATTCGTGTAGTGGGTAAAGAAATATGAATGTTTTAGTTGGAGCACTTTTTTAGTTTTGTGATAGATGGCGCTGTAATACTCACAAACGTATATGTACGTGGTATCACGTAACATTCCGCCAGTGCGGACGGTATTTGCTTCGTGATACATTACCCGTGTTAAAATGGATCGTTTACCAACTGCGGAAAAGGTAGATATCGTGTTGATGTATGGCTATTGTGATCAAAATGCCCAATGGCCGTATGCTGTGTATGCTGCTCGGTATCCTGGACGACCTCATCCAAGTGTCCGGACCGTTCGCAGGATAGTTACGTTATTTAAGGAAACAGGAAGTGTTCAGCTACATGTGAAACGTCAACCACGACCTGCAACAAATGATGATGCTCAAGTAGGTGTTTTTGCTGCTGTCGCGGCTAATCCGCACATCAGTAGCAGACAAATTGCGCGAGGATCGGGAATCTCAAAAACGTCGGTGTTGAGAATGCTACATCAACATCTATTGCACCCGTACCATATTTCTATACACCAGGAATTGCATGGCGACAACTTTGAACGTCGTGTACAGTTCTGCCACTGGGCACAAGAGAAATTACGGGACGATGATAGATTTTTTGCACGCGTTCTATTTAGCGACGAAGCGTCATTCACCAACAGCGGTAACGTAAACCGGCATAATATGCACTATCGGGCAACGGAAAATCCACGATGGCTGCGACAAATGGAACATCATTGACCTTGGCGGTTAATGTATGGTGCGGCATTATGGGAGGAAGAATAATTGGCCCTCATTTTATCGATGGCAATCTAAATGGCGCAATGTATGCTGATTTTCTACGTAATGTTCTACCGATGTTACTACAAGATGTTTCACTGCATGACAGAATGGCGATGTACTTCCAACATTATGGATGTCCGGCACATAGGCGTGCGGTTGAAGCGGTATTGAATAGCATATTTCATGACAGGTGGATTGGTCGTCGAAGCACCATACCATGGCCCGCACGTTCACCGGATCTGTCGTCCCCGGATTTCCTTCTGTGGGGAAAGTTGAAGGATATTTGCTATCGCGATCCACCGACTTCACCTGACAACATGCGTCACCGCATTGTCAATGCATGTGCGAACATTACGGAAGTCGAACTACTCGCTCTCGAGAGGAATGTCGTTACACGTATTGCCAAATGCATTAAGGTTGACGGACATCATTTTGAGCATTTATTGCATTAATGTGGTATTTACAGGTAATCACGCTGCAACAGCATACGTTCTCAGAAATGATAAGTTCACAAAGGTACATGTATCACATTGGAACAACTGAAATAAAATGTTCAAACGTATCTACGTTCTGTATTTTAATTTAAAAAACCTACCTGTTACCAACTGTTCGTCTAAAATTGTGAGCCATATGTTTGTGACTATTACAGCTCCATCTATCACAAAGCGAAAAAAGTTGTCCAACTAAAACATTCATATTTCTTTACGTACTACACGAATATGGAATAAAATATGAGGAGTTCCTATTTAAAAAAAAAACGCAATTGATATCCGTTTGACCTATGGCAGCCCCATTTAGCGGGCCAACCATAGCACCATCTGGTTTCCCCCTTTAAGCTAGACGAGTTTCGTTCTTTGTAGTTTTTTCGTTTTATGCTTATTTCGTGAGATATTTGTCCTGGTCACTATCAATGGACCACCCTGTATATAGCAGATGAATGAGAAAAACATATGACACTAGTGTGATATTCTACAATCATGTATATTTTACACCACTGTTGTGTTTTTCCATTCATAATAAATAAGGATCTATTACAGACTCAATCAAATATGTATATTTTAGTCCAGGCCCACATTAATAATGAATCTCACTCGACAGATCACGTAAAAAGGCACTGAAATAGACGAGAAAATGTGTGGATACAAGATAGTTATAAGTGGACGGGAGGCCAGAACACAGTAAAGAAAAATTTTGCACGTCGATAATCGGCGGACGCATACAAAATGAAGCAATAAAGCATGTAACTGAGGGCGAGCGATATAAACACCGTCTAATGACGGCACATGGCAGCAGAACGTGGTAGATTTCCTTAGAAGCGGAGCCGTCGCTGGTCCGGACGCGATCGCAATTACGAGTTGCCGTAATTCCGGCTGATTTGATTGTCGCAATTAGCGGGCAAACAGATCATTAACTGCTTCTCCGACTAGCCGGCAGTCTTATTGACCTTCTACTGCCTGTAGCACTCAGTTAAAGTGTCTCAACATAGCGTCTAACGATAGGACCATCTGCTCCAGAGAAACACTTCTTGGCAGCATATTCGGTTCCCAGTGAGGCAGACTCTTGCTGTGGGGGTTATTTAAAACCCCGGGTTTCGGAGAAAATAGCCGACTGCGAAAAGTTCTCTGCATTTCATAGCCAACTAAACTGTGCTCACTTACAATTTTGCGCCGGCTGCTTAATTACATTAGGTTGCCAGACAACGACTTCTTCTAACGGCCAGAACCGTCTCCCTGGCGCCTTTCCGATGTATTCATCTGCGAAGGATCAGTCAGACTTAGCAGAAACGGCTCCTTTTGCAACGGATAACGCTATCTTTGGGAAAATTACATAAGTCCGAATTAACTGCATTTTAGGACTAGAAAAACTTATGGGCAACACCTCTATACGTCTATACGGGGTAATCACTACTGCCTGTTTGATATATCTCGTCCATGGTCGTAATCAGGAATCGAATTATAGTAAAAATTAATTCATAATAATAATAATAATATCACAGCTTGAACCCAGTACATAGAAAGAGTGCCACAAGACAAAAAAAAATGGCTCTGAGCACTATGGGGACTCAAATTCTGAGGTCATCAGTCCCTTAGAACTTAGAACTACTTAAACCTAATTAACCTGAGGACATCACACACATCCATGCCCGAGGCAGGATTCGAACCTGCGACCGTAGCGGCAGCGCGGTTCCAGACTGTAGCGCCTAGAACCGCTCGGCCACTCCGGCCGGCTACCACAAGACAAATTGCCTATTGTGACAACCCATGGGAAAATCGTACAAGTACCACATTTTAAGTACCTGGAAGAAATCATCCGGCCATCAGGGATCAACCTAAAGGCCAATGAGGAAAGAATAAAAAAACTACAGAAAGCATATAAACTCACGTGGAACTATTATAACAAAAAGTCCATATCCGTTAACGCAAAATTGAGGCACTACAACACTGTCGTACTTCCGGAGGCACTGTATGCATATGAAACAACACAAATAGGTGGGCAAACTATAATCAAAGAAATAGAGAAACAAGAAAGGAAAATTCTCAGGAAAATTTTTGGACCGATACAAGAGCAAGGAATCTGGAAGAAGAGACCAACATCAGAATTATATAAATACACAGACATGATTACGGATACAATAAGGAAAAGAAGAATGCAATTCTACGGACATAACCACAGGATGAATGAAAACAGAATTTCAAAGCGAATTTTTAAAGTCATAAACTCAGGCAGGGGAAAACAAAAAGAAGTTGAAGAGGACCTCAGACAAGCACACATAACAGTAAACGATGCGGAAAATAGAACTGAATTCAGGAACATCATCAAAAAACATAAATTTGACACCACAACACAGAAGAGACCAGGATGCAAATGGACAGCAGAGCGAAAGAAACAACACAGTGAACACATGAAGAAAATTTGGGCTCAGAAAAAACATAAACAATCATCATAAAGGAATTCAAGTTCAAACGCTCTCTTTAAATGGGAATAATCGAAAATAATAATAATAATAATATCATAGCTTGGCTCAAAGTCTTGTTAATCTTTAATTAAGCTACTTCTAATATAGCGATAATATTTTGTCACCCCTGGTGAGTTTTGTACCACACCGACCCCAAATGTATCTACCGTAGTATCTTGCAATTATTTTGTTATAAAACACTTCCAGTCAGCCACAGTTTCTGGGTCTCCTACATCTGAGTCTCAATGACTGTATCGTTGCTCGATACTTATTCACCTACACGTCATATGATGAGGATGAAGCAACCACAAAATCCCAGACTTTCCGATATAGGACCATCTTCTCCCTCTCGAAAGACCTGAGAAGCACGCGATAAATATCTAACATCAGAAACGTATTCGTGTTTGAGTAGAGTTTACGTGGAGTAGGTGGGACTCTGGGATGTTCACATGACATTCGTACTTAGTTAAGCACAATCAGAAAATAACAGCTGGGTCAGCTGGTCCGGTGATTTGTTGTGAAAAACACACTTCTCATTCCAAATCAAAATGCGGCCTCAGTTGAAGTAGTATGCGAAAGTGGAACTATGTCCTTCCACCAGTGTCGCAAAGCCCCATCCGTCTGCCTCTGCATGAAAATGGTATGTCGGTCTTCAACGATTAAATAAAACGTCGATCACTGAATACAGGTGCAGCAGGACGTAGAGTACACAAAATGAGTTCCACATAATTTGTGTTAATGCACAATTTCATTACATCAAACAAAGAAACTTCAGATCCGTCATATGCAAGTTGACAAAAATACGAGTTATTCATCAGAACAAAATCGAGAGATATGGATGACGAAGCGGCTTGATCACCGTCCTAACATTCGGGCTGAGGTTTTCTATTGTGTCCATAATAAATGTAGGTGAATACCGGGACGGTTCTTTCAAAAGTACCACACCCGCTTCGCTACCCATTTCTCTTGCAATCGACCGGGCACACTTTCTCCAATGATGTGGTTTCGACAGGTTACTAAACCTTATTCTTCCTTCTTCACCACGTTCTTGAGAGTATTGAGCACACGAAATGTCGTTCCAATGGGATCCTACACACATTAACTACGTGGGATTGGCGTAATAAATGTAATGAAGCAGGGAATAAGAGAAAACACATCTGCATTCCTCCAGTAAGTAGAGATATTCAAACGATTCCAGTAACTAATTCTCACATGTATTTCTCTGATAATATTTATTCACCATTCCATACCTACGTCCACTATAGATTTTGTAGCTGGATACAGCCCAAAGTTTAGCCACAACTGTTTTTGTGGCGATGTAAGATCTGACCGCCATCACAATATGGTTCCCTACAGTGACGCTGTAACTGAGACGGTCCGCCAAGCGACGCTGCTGCTATCGCAGCGACTTCAGCGCCATTCGCAGACGACCTTGTTTGTGTTTACTCTCCTTGCATTAACATATTGAACGTTTTTGGCCGTGATACTATTCCGAACTGTGTTATTCCTCCTGGTAGCGATTCTGAACCCCACTTGTGCTTCGTTCGCCATGCTAACGGCGGAAAGTTTTCAACGCAAAGATATCGGCTCTATCGCTAACGTATTACACGTTAGCTGCACGTACAGGCCGCTTCCGCAGTATTTTGCTTGTCATTTCGGCTCACATATTGCTGTTGTATCTCGTACATTGTAGTTTAATAAAAATCTGTTCGACAGAGCAGTTTTCCGTAGATGTTTCTATGGCCAAATGACGTTTCTGCCGTCAGAGTTAGTTTAACATAGACAATAAATTGGTTGGGCGGGAGAAGTCATTCGAACCAGTTGCTGATGCATCCCATAAATCGTGCCCTGCTTTTTTTCCTGTGTCGAAAGCACGGGACGTTGCTCGTCGACAACGGGATCATTAAGTGCAGACAGGATCAGCCAAAAATACACCTAAGTATGAAAAGCCGCATAAAAATTTCACCTAGGTAACGTAATCTAAGAGTTTATTGAACTCACGAATTCATTCCATTCGTGTTTGTCTTACTTTACTAGTCTCGGAATGAAAGAAGATCAACCATGACTTCTCATTGCTATTAGATTAATTTATTTGTAACAGTAACAACCGTGAGCAATGTACCATATCGTGAAGCCATAGCCTCAAAATTGTGTTAATAACAAAAAGACAATCAGAAATTACCTTGAAGGAGCGTACAGTCCAAATTTCCCATCTTTCGTACAGCTTCCTCCCCATTTTGGAACACTTCTGACAACACGTTTCTGTCTTATATCAATAATACTGCCCTTTTCCGCATCAATTAGCGCAACAAGTTGAGCTTTGTGGGGCATTGCTATTAAACTCACGACATCCTGCAATGAATGGCAACATATGAAAAGGCAAATTGGCAAAATAATACTGTTTTTCCAGTCATTATAAATTAGTTAAATAATTATTCATCCATGTACTTATCATGCGCAATTTCGCATAAGTATAGTAGTTATTGGAAGTACAAAGCCAGTTTTAGTTAAAAAATTTCTCAGAGATAAAATGCTATTCTTTTGTTACAAGTCTCCGAAATTAACATAGAAATTACAGCTATCTGAAGTCAGTACTTTGAAAAATTTAGTATTCTTCACAGCTTTTCAGTCATTTTATATTCACATGCTGATAACAGAGTGAAGATGAAATGTTGTTTCCAATTTGTATTGACCGACACTATATTTGAATAAAAGATTAAAAAGACTCTTACTCCAAATGTGCCTACAGAAATTTCAGTAGTAAGTCTAGATGGCTAGTGATAATGTGACAATAAGAGACCGTTCATAGGAAAAACGCCAAATTTTTGTAAGCAGAATTTCTGAAATTTCTCGGCATAACTTATTGTTGGTATGATTTTGTGTATCCATCTTAGGTGACGGTTCCATTATTGCGCACAATATTTGGATGACTGCCCTAGTTTTCTTCTTTAAGTGTTGCGAGCGTTAGTTTTGCGTGTGTAGTCGCTTTATGGGAAGCATTCAGACTGTACGATTTTACCGACATCCTGTCGCTGATCATTTGCTATCATTTCATAACGAACCGAGGCATGACAATACCAGTTAAGCCCCATCGCTTCTACTGAGATGTTTGCTTCTCGATAACATGGTAAGGTTTAATTTTCACTTTATTCATTGCACTTTAGAAGATCCTGTAAGAACTACAGGTGCGCATGTCTCCCTTCCAAGTGTCCGTTTCTTTATTTGTAGCGTCTCATTTCTACACTACTGGCCATTAAAATTGCTACATCACGAAGACGACGTGCTACAGACGCGAAATTTAATCGACAGGACGAAGATGCTGTGATATGCAAATAATTTGCTTTCCAGAGCATTCACACAAGGTTGGCGCCGGTGACGACACCTACAACGTGTTACAAGAGGAAAGTTTCCACCCGATTTCTCATACACAAACAGCAGTTCACCGGCGTTGCCTGGTGAAACGTTGTTGTGATGCCTCGTGTAAGGAGGAGAAATGCGTACCATCACGTTTCCGACTTTGATAAAGGTCGGATTGTAGCCTATCGCGATTGCGGTTTATCGTATCGCGACATTGCTGCTCGCGTTGTCGAGATCCAATGACTGTTAGCAGAATATGGAATCGGTGGGTTCAGGAGGGTAATACGGAACGTCATGCTGGACCCCAACGGCCTCGTATCACTAGCAATCGAGATGACAGGCATCTTATCCGCATGGCTGTAACGGATCGTGCAGCCACGTCTCGATCCCTGAGTAAACAGATGGGGACGTTTGCAAGACAACAACCATCTGCTCCAACAGTTCGACGACCTTTGCAGCAGCATGGACTATCAGCTCGGAGACCATGGCTGCTGTTACCATTGACGCTGCATCACAGACAGAAGCGCCTGCGATGGTGTGCTCAACGACGAACCTGGGTGCACGAATGGCAAAACGTCATTTTTTCGTATGAAGCCAGGTTCTGTTTACAGCATCATGATGGTCGCATTCGTGTTTGGTGACATCGCAGTAAACGCACATTGGAAGCGTGTATTCGTCATCGCCATACTGGCGTATCACCCGGCATGATGGTATGGGGTGCCATTGGTTACACGTCTCGGTCACCTCTTCTTCGCATTGACGGCACTTTGAACAGTGGGCGTTACATTTCAGATGTGTTACGACCTGTGGCTCTACCCTCATTCGATCCCTGCGAAACCCTACATTTCAGCAGGATAATGCACGGCCGCATGTTGCAGGTCCTGTACGGGCCTTTCTGGATACAGAAAATGTTCGACTGCTGCCCTGGCCAGCACATTCTCCAGATCTCTCCCTAACTGAAAACGTCTGGTCAATGGTGGCCGAGTAACTGGCTCGTCACAATACGCCAGTCACTACTCTCGATGAACTGTGGTATCGTGTTGAAGCTGCATGGGCAGCTGTACCTGTACACGCCATCCAAGCTCTGTCTGTCCAAGCGTATCAAGGCCGGTATTACGGCCAGAGGTGGTTGTTCTGGGTACTGATTTCTCAGGATCTATGCACCCAAATTTCGTGAAAATGTAATCAAATGTCAGTTCTAGTATAATATATTTGTCCAATGAATACCTGTTCACCATCTGCCTTTCTTCTTGGTGTAGCAATTTTAATGGCCAGTAGTGTAGTTTCCTATTCAATTAATGTCTTGGGGACTCTGTACCGATGCCAAGGTTCTGCTCTGGGGATACATACTTCTCAGATGTGATGTACAACATGCCAGAGTTGGTCTAATTGCTCATGAATTTTTGTGAACCTGAGTTTGATAACGTCCATAATAGGTTCTAAATTGAGCTCCTCATGCAGTGTCTGGATACGTGTCTATCGTGAAGTCCTAAGTATTCACCGAAGGAATTTATTTTGTAATAGTTGGATGTGTTGTATTTGCTTGCTAGCGTGGCCCTGTCATGTGCATCCATACAGGATTTTTGATAGAACAGTTACCGTTTGGAGTCTAACTTTTGTTGAGATGTGTAGCTTCCTTCTGCAGAATAGTGACATCAGTTCCCTCGACAGGCCAGAGGCTTTCATTTTTAAGTCTTGCAAATGTACACTCCTGGAAATTGAAATAAGAACACCGTGAATTCATTGTCCCAGGAAGGGGAAACTTTATTGTCACATTCCTGGGGTCAGATACATCACATGATCACACTGACAGAACCGCAGGCACATAGACACAGGCAACAGAGCATGCACAATGTCGGCACTAGTACAGTGTATATCCACCTTTCGCAGCAATGCAGGCTGCTATTCTCCCATGGAGACGATCGTAGAGATGCTGGATGTAGTCCTGTGGAACGGCTTGCCATGCCATTTCCACCTGGCGCCTCAGTTGGACCAGCGTTCGTGCTGGACGTGCAGACCGCGTGAGACGACGCTTCATCCAGTCCCAAACATGCTCAATGGGGGACAGATCCGGAGATCTAGCTGGCCGGGGTAGTTGACTTACACCTTCTAGAGCACGTTGGGTGGCACGGGATACATGCGGACGTGCATTGTCCTGTTGGAATAGCAAGTTCCCTTGCCGGTCTAGGAATGGTAGAACGATGGGTTCGATGACGGTTTGGATGTACCGTGCACTATTCAGTGTCCCCTCGACGATCACCAGTGGTGTACGCCCAGTGTAGGAGATCGCTCCCCACACCATGATGCTGGGTGTTGGCCCTGTGTGCCTCGGTCGTATGCAGTCCTGATTGTGGCGCTCACCTGCACGGCACCAAACACGCATACGACCATCATTGGCACCAAGGCAGAAGCGACTCTCATCGCTGAAGACGACACGTCTCCATTCGTCCCTCCATTCACGCCTGTCGCGACACCACTGGAGGCGGGCTGCACGATGTTGGGGCGTGAGCGGAAGACGGCCTAACGGTGTGCGGGACCGTAGCCCAGCTTCATGGAGACGGTTGCGAATGGTCCTCGCCGATACCCCAGGAGCAACAGTGTCCCTAATTTGCTGGGAAGTGGCGGTGCGGTCCCCTACGGCACTGCGTAGGATCCTACGGTCTTGGCGTGCATCCGTGCGTCGCTGCGGTCCGGTCCCAGGTCGACGGGCACGTGCACCTTCCGCCGACCACTGGCGACAACATCGATGTACTGTGGAGACCTCACGCCCCACGTGTTGAGCAATTCGGCGGTACGTCCACCCGGCCTCCCGCATGCCCACTATACGCCCTCGCTCAAAGTCCGTCAACTGCACATACGGTTCACGTCCACGCTGTCGCGGCATGCTACCAGTGTTAAAGACTGCGATGGAGCTCCGTATGCCACGGCAAACTGGCTGACACTGACGGCGGCGGTGCACAAATGCTGCGCAGCTAGCGCCATTCGACGGCCAACACCGCGGTTCCTGGTGTGTCCGCTGTGCCGTGCGTGTGATCATTGCTTGTACAGCCCTCTCGCAGTGTCCGGAGCAAGTATGGTGGGTCTGACACACCGGTGTCAATGTGTTCTTTTTTCCATTTCCAGGAGTGTATATAAAAAAAGGGTGAGGATCCAGTGTGACTCCCAAGTACGAGTATTTGACAATTGCGCTCCATGGTACCTCTCCGCCTTGTGTAGTAAGGTTGTTATCTAGTTGTGGCATTTTGTTAAAGTATATTGCCTTTGTTTTGGTCGGGTTAATTTTAATCTTGTCCGCACCATTCTGTGGAGAGGTCCAACTGTGCCTGTAGTCTTCCGATGTTGGCGTTATGTTGGTGTTCATTCGCAAAGCACGCATTGTCATTTGCGAACTATGCCAGATGAATGTTTGCAATCGTCGGCATGTCCTTGACATACATGGTAAACAATAGTGGCTACAAGACCGAAAACATTCTTTGGACACCCTAATTAAACCATAAAACAAGCGTTCAATATATGATAAGAATTTATAGGGACTGGGTTGTTTCTTTCCCATAAAAAGTTTGACAAAACTTCTATTTAACTGATAATTATTTTATGTCCAGCCAACACTTACCTTAACTGAAGCTGCTCTCAGTGGAATCTTATGCATACTGGCGCCTGTTCGTGCATTATATACGTACAAACAATCTCTTGCACCTTTATCGGCCCCAAGCACGACAATGTAACTATCGTCACATGTTACAACTCCAGGTTTAAAGGGCACACCAGGAGTACATCTCACTGGGTACTCGAATGAATATAGTTTTGTACCTTCTGTAAAAAGAGCAACAATTATTTCAAAAGGTTTGCAGCAACAAACTCCAGTGCATTTACGAGCAATAGTATGAAGGCAACTGCAGGTGCTGAAATTTAATTTCGCAATATTAATTTGCTAGTCGCTAGCGCAATTCAAAATAAGTCCAAAATTTCCAGTAGTATGTTGTATAAAATTATTTGTTCACAGATTTAAACAAATTAAGAAGCTGACTCATGTATACTACACAGAATATCGAGACCTGACTCAATCAGAAACCGTTTACGTCGAAGGAGAATAATATGGACCATTGACAGCAGAACTAGTGAAACATGAGAGCTATTTTTGTGAAGGTTAAATCTATTTCCCAACACAGGCTTTTTAATTTATTGAAACAAGTCTTTTACTGCAACAATTATTTCACATTACTAACCACTTTCGGCACGTTGTCATTTTCAAATGCTGCTATAATATCCAAAATCAACAAATCAATGTGAGTCACCGTAGTGTGACTCGAGTTTTATCTCTGGATTTCAGTATTCAGATTAGGCCATTCTCAATGGAGAATATATATTTGTGTTGCCAGTTATTTTTAATTATTGTTTACTGTACCAGAAATGATGCGTTTCGTAAAATGATTCTCATTTTCACAGGATGTCTCGTACCAGAAATCTTACGGGTGTCAAACAGTCGAGAAAAAGGGATCTTCGTCATTGAGAAAGCACGTGATGTAAAAATATGAAGCCTTTAGTGTGATGAAAATATTTCAATCTTCAAGATATAGTAGACAGTATTTCTAAAATGAAACTTCCTGGCAGATTAAAACTGTGTGCCCGACCGACAAAACTGGAACCGCAAACCATAACACACAGTTTCTCACAGGTTAGCACGTTTCCACTTTCTTTTTTTTTTTCCGCAGGCAAGTGCTCCACCGACTTTTTTTTTTTTTTTTTTTTTTTTTTTTTGACAAACAAAATTATAATGTACATCCGTAGCAACAACAGAACAAGAGTTCCTTCTATACTATGAAATAGAATTTGAAACCAATAGCGTGATGATAGATAATAAAGAAAGAAAAATGTAACCAAATCCCGCACGCCATTCCATGTGCATGGCCCATCTGCGTACAGATTCCATGTTCCAAATTGGTACAACATTTCGCAGCGTGTGGAGCCCCATGAAGGCGGTCATCCTCTGCCCGGTACTCCCCAACTGTGAGGGGGGTTATCGAAGACACTGCGCAAGTAGTTCGCAAATAGTTGTCGGTATCGGGGTGTACACTCAAGTGTGCTATGACTGTCCTGGAGAAATTGCCAGTAATCAAGCACCATCTTCTCATCATCTCGAAAGAGGTAGTATATGGACATGCCTTTAAACCATGTGAGAGCGTGAGTCTTCGCAGGTGGGAAATAAGTATCCTCTGGACAAAGGAGGAGCCGTGGCTCAATTGTGCGAGGCGCGATACGGAGGTAGCAGGCGAGGATCTTCTGCACTAGCAGCCATACCTCTAACGCCGATCCACATGTTAAACGGTGTTCGTCAGTATCCACGAGGTGGCAACGTGGGCAAAGGGGGGAATCCGCCATCCCAATAGCGTGCAGCCTTTGTCGTGTTACAACCTTCCCGTTCACCACCTGGTACCACGCGGCTCGTACCCGCGTGGGGAGGAACGACTTCTGGACCGCTCTCCACACTGCAGGCCATAGGGTCGTAGGGCTCTTCCTCTCAATCACATTGCGAGGTGTGGACCTTAGCAGCAGTCTGTAAAAGTCTCTCGCCTTGGGAGTGCGAGTGTTGGGAAGGTCTGGGTGCACGTAACTATACTCAAGAATAAATGCCGAGAGGTGCGAGAGTGAGGGTGTAATGTGTGCAACCGTGACAGGTGGCATAAGAGACGCCGGCAGCAATTCCTCTAACAAACGACCCGTAAGGGAAGCATCTTGGTGGGTCCACAATTTCATCATTGTGCACAAGTATAATGCTGTAGCCCTCGCTCGTACATTTATAAGTCCCAGTCCGCCATCAAGCAGAGGGATGGTGAGTGTTTCGTAGCGGACTTTGAATAGGTGTCCGGCGGTAAGGTAATATCCAAACGCTGCTTGCAGTCTGTGTGCCATCGCTGTCGATATCGGTAGGACCTGGGCCATGTGGATCATCTTAGTCGCCACGTGAAGGTTGAGGTATTCCACACGCTGTAGGAGGTCCATCCGTCGAAGTAAGTTCCGGCGAACTTCTGTGCGTATTGCCTGTAGTAATCGTGCATAGTTCATGGCAGCCGTGCGGCGCACATCCTGTGTAAATGTTATGCCCAAGAACCGGATCTTGTTAACTAGTGGGAGTGGGGCTAAAGCGTCCTCCTGTAGACCTCTCCCAATGGGCATCGCTGCCGACTTGGCCACATTCAGGAGGCTGCCCGCTGCCAAACCATAGCGATTGACCCATTGTATCACCGAGCGTACCTCGTCATCAGATCGGACAAGTAATAGAAGGTCATCAGCATATATTCTGCACTGAAAGGTATGATCCCTCAATGAAATGCCCGAGAGCCTGTTTTTCAACCCTCCGACAAGTGGTTCGAGTGCGATCGCGTAAAGAATCATGGAGAGTGGGCATCCTTGGCGAACTGACCGTCGGATCGGAAAGGGACCCGCAATCCGTCCATTCACCAGTACACGGGATGCAGCTCCACGGAAAAGGCGCTGAAAGATGTCGATAAAGTCAGGCGGGAAGCCCATGCGGGCCATTACGGACAGAAGGAACTTGTGGTGAACTCTGTCGAAGGCGTGGTCGAAATCAATAGAGATCAGAGCAGCTCGAAGGCGACAGGATGTGGCGATGGCTATTAAATCCCTGCATTCACTGGTTGCCGTTTGCATGTTGGTCACTCCGCCCTGTGTCGTTTGCTCCATTGAGAGGAGCAGGGGCAGAACCTTCTTTATGCGGCTGGCGAGTAATCGGGCGAAGATTTTATAGTCCGAGTTAAGCATTGTAATGGGCCTGTAGTCCTCGACCGTCCGACCTCTGGAAGGCTTGTGTATCGGTATAAGGAGACCTTCCACGAATGCAGGTGGCACGTGGGAACCAGGGGTCATCAGTTCTTGGTACATGATGATCCATCGGGGCATCATGAGATCGCGGAAAGTACGATAAAACTCGAGCGGCAGTCCGTCTGGCCCGGGAGATTTGTTGAGTGCTCCCTTGTTAAGCGCGTCCTCGATGTCGTCTCGTGTAATTCCACCTAAAAGCGTCGCCGCTGCTGCATTGTCGAGGGTGTGCGACACGTGCTGCAGTATGTCGTGATCGTCCGCTTCCTCGTCCTCTGTATTCACCTCGTCGTAAAACCGGCGATAGTGATCTGCGAAGGCTTCTGTAACCGCCGCCTGAGTCGTTACGACCCTACCACCTGGCAATACGAGGTCCGTGATCAGCTGCTGTCGGCGTCGGCGGCTGTCGAGCACGATGTGATGCATAGACGGGTTTTCTCCTTCCACTCGGTCTTGACGTCGCGATCGCACTACGACCCCCTCCAAACGTTTCCTCGTAAGAGACAATATTTTACCTTTAATTCGGCGGCTTTCCATTTGTCGGTTTGGAGATGGTGGTTGGCTGTCGAGTTCGCGAAGCATCGTGTAATAAAAGTCCAATGTGTGACGATGCCAAGCTGCGGTATCTTTTCCGAATTGTGTTAGCACACGCCGAAAAGCTGGTTTTGCACAGTCCACCCACCATGCTAGAGTCGATGGGTATCGGGGAAGACGACGTTCGCAATCCAGCCATGTGTTGGCGATAATCTGACGGCATTCCGGGGCTTGAAGATGTGCCACATTCAGCTTCCAGGGTCCTCGGCTGCGCCATATCCGCTGCTGTTGTAGAGTGAGTGTGCATATGAAAGCGCTATGATCGGAGAAGGCAAGCGGCCAACGTTCGGCGTCCAATACTCCCGGTGCTAGAGCTCGTGAGACATAAATGCGGTCTAGGCGACTGGCTGAGTGACTAGTAAGGTATGTCGGCCCGGGACGGTCACCGTGCACTGTCTCCCACGTGTCGGTGAGAAGCAGGTCTCGAACCAGGAGCCGAAGTTCTTGACAAGTCGAGAAATGTGGGACTTGGTCTTTGGGGTGGAGCACACAGTTAAAATCGCCGCCGAAGATATATTGCTCGAAGCTGCTGATAAAGAGGGGGGCGATATCCTCCGAGTAGAACAGCGATCGTTCGCGGCGTTGGTCAGTTCCTGATGGAGCGTAAATGTTAATGATGCGCGTGCCCAGTGCTGTGATCGCCAGCCCCCTTCCTGACGGAAGGTAAGTCACTTCTTCGATGGCAATTCCGTCGCGCACTAGTATTGCCGTACCGCTGCCATTCCGGTCCGCCGGTGACACATATGTTACATAACCGTAGAAAACGGGGAGGGCCGCTATATATACTTCTTGCAACAGGGCAATGTCAACATCCGAAGAACGAAGCATCTCACGCAGCAACTGGATCTTCACTGCCGTTCGTATCGTGTTGATGTTAAGCGTGGCGATACGATAAGCTTGTTGACGAACCGCAGGTGTTAAGTTATTCATTAAGACTGGAATTACCTATGTCGCTTCTGACTGTATTGACACCACCGCATCCCCCCAAACCTCACCTGCAGGCCGTTCTAGAGAGCCGGCGCCAACGCCGTGGGCCCTGTTGGCGTAACTTGCATGGTTCCGTCGTCGTCGTGGTCATCCGCCCACGTCGGGGAACTGAAAGCAAGATCGGCTTCCCTAGCGTCCTTAGGACACGGCATTGGTGCTTGCACTCCAGAAGGTGGTGGGCAGCATCTGTCCTGCATCTCGGCATCCGATTGTGCCACTGTAGATATATGTGGTTGGTCCTCAGTATCGTTCGATGGTGCCACACTGCAGCAAATGGCGGCTGCCTCTGTGGTAGCGTCGTCATTGAAGGTGGAATCGTCATCCTCTGGAGGCGGTGTCGCATCCCGTTCGGAAGTTGCTCTACGCCTCCGCTTCCGTCGCTTCGGAGAGCGTTGCTTCCTGGTGTGTTCTTCTGCGTCAGACGATGGCAAAGATTCACGACGTTCCGGCACAAAGGCAGCCGTAGGCACAATAAGCGAATCGACGGCCATGCTATCTTCCTGTATGTTGTTATCCGTCGACGGAGGCGGCGGCATCGGAGTTGAATTCGTAGCTTGTGGAACGGGTGTGGCATCATCGCCCTGTATTGGAGCATGGAGCCGCGACACAGCAGTGGATGTCGGCTGTCGTGGTGAAGTGGTAGCTGTCGTGAGGGCTGCTGCATACGTCACAGGAAGCAGAGTCGGCTGCGATGGCGGGTCCGCTTCAGCCGGCGGCAGTTGCGTGATTCGACGTTGCATACATTCTGATCTGAGGTGTCCCTCCTTCCCACAACCAGAGCAGGTCTTCGGTTGCCCATCGTAGATGACGATGGCACGGCAGCCACCGATAGTCAGATATGAAGGTACATGTCGTTTAAGTTCGATTCGGACCTGGCGGACGCCGTTCAGCACAGGATATGTCTGGAATTGCGTCCATTTTTCCGCAATATGATCGTGGACCGTGCCGTAGGGGCGCAGCGCTGTCACGACATCCTCCGCCGGTAGTTCGAAAGGAAGTTCGAAAATTCTGATCGTGCGAAGTCCCATGCCAGAATAATCGACGTGCACAGTCCCCACATTGCCATCAGCATGGCAGAAACGGAGGCCCTGTTTCGTGTCCCGAAGGATCCGTTCATATGTTGCGTCGTTGATGATCTTGACATATACGATACTACTCACAATGGACAAGTGAATGCCGAGAATGTCGCTCGCCGGGATTTTAACTTCTTCTCGTAGAAATCGTTCGACTTTGAGTGCTTTGGGCCGTGCAAATTCGTTGCGGAACGTAAATTTGAGCGTCGATTTTCTGTATTGGTGCGCCATAGTGATCTATATGCTGAGTACGGCACGCGCGAAACGGCCGAGTACTATGTAAACAACACGAGCGCTCGCTCCGCGGCAGGAACACAAACAGCGCGTCCTCACCGCAGCACAGCCAAAGGCCAACTTACTCACAGCTTTACTTCTGCCAGTACCTCGTCTCCTACCTTCCTACCGGGCGTGAGTCGTGCTTCGGTAGCTCAGTTGGTAGAGCACTTGCCCGCGAAAGGCAAAGGTTCGAGTCTCGGTCGGGCACACAGTTTTAATCTGCCAGGAAGTTTCATATCAGCGCACACTCCGCTGCAGAGTGAAAATCTCATTCTAGTATTTCTAAAGTATTCCTCATTAATCCCACCGACGGTGGAGGTTGTAAATAGTTAACAACACAAGACACACACTGGCGAAAAGTGAGGTACTCTGTTCGATGTAGATCAAAAGTCGAGAGGTCCGTTTCTTGACAGTAAGCCATTCACTTATTTCGTTTTTACATTTTAAACACCTCATCAACAAAAACATGGTGCGATCTGAAACATTTCAGAAATTGTAAAATTATTAAAGTGTTTAGCTAAAGGCGGCAGCAGATTTCACGCAGTATATTTCGGAATAGAATCCAGTCAGCCTTATCAGGCGTTAGTTATGCACTGATCCCTTTGTTTATAAGTACATTTATGTACACACGACTCGAACCAACTTGCAGCTATTGTCAAAAGCACAGCTAGTGCCAGCTGCTGACCTGGGAAGCAATGGTTTACATCCTAACAACTGGGGTCGATCTGTCATTTTCGGTTCCAGAAATACAGAATTTCAGTATTGATATTGTTAGAGGTGGAGAGCTACTCTTTCAGATGCCAAGAAGACAGAGAACTCCCAACATTTCTAAAGAAACAACAGCGACACTAGTCCAGAATCGTTTAGAATAACCATGTAATTGCCATCTTTGATGTGATACTTTTGTGATTGTCGTGACCTTATACTCGTCTGTTTGTAATCTCTCTCCATGTATTGCAGTTCGCTTTACACTCATTTCCATGATTTCTACACGATCAAGGCACTGTTGAATACTAGTTTCCATCTACTTTTCCATGAAAAGTAAGTTTCTCACTGCTGTCCTGTTCTAACTATATGTCCGAAGAATTTAAGAGTAGCATAGACTTACAATCATTGGAAGTGTGTGTGCGTCCTTGATCTGCAATTCTTTTAAAGTGGTTGTATAATTAGTTCTAACCGCCCATTAGATCCGACAGAGGCTATAATTACGTGTCATTCTGAAGGTACGGAAGGTACGTATTCTGTGTCGAGGTTTAGTGGTAACTCCATCACAATTCTGAAAGATACTATTTGTTGATTTAGGTCCGACAAGAGAAGTTGTTTCTAGCCATTCATATACTCCTCTCTTTTTTATGAGCACAGAGGAATAAAATTACAATGTCGTGTTCAAAATTTTAAATCCGAACAATTATTGTTAATCTCTACAACTCGCTGATATTTCTGTGTCATAATTTCCCATTACGTAGAAATTTAATTATCTACGGTAATTGCTATAAGGTTAAATATCGACTTCTGTAACTTCAAAATAACAACAGGAAATCTCAAAATGAAACTGATACGTTTACTAAAACACATAGGATTCCACTGCCACCAATTGCCACGATAGCCCGAATTTCCATTTTGATGAGTTGAGAGTATCTGGTGAGGTCAGTGGAATAGCGATCTGCTGAAAACTACAGAATAAAATTCGCGTGTCTTAAAGGGGCAGACAAAGCCAGAATTCAGATTATCGTTCACGAGTAAGTCATAAGATATGATAATCAGTGCCTTCTACATAAGAAACGGATAGGAAGTCACAAGACTGGTGAACAAGACGAAATTCAAGATGTAGTATATATCGACTGATACTACCGTCTGTATGTATCAATACTACGACTTTCAAAAGAGTAAACCTGAGTAAAATGCTCGTTTACTTCACCAAATAGGCGCTGAAATCGTAACGGCAGAATAACGTAGATTTAAGGAGTCTGAGAGGTACTTAGTCTTTCTTTCACTTTTTTCTGTATTAAAAGTCCTCAGTTCATTGCATAAGCGGCAGTACTGCGTTATAGGGAAGGAATAAAAAAGGAAGATTAAGGGTTTTTTGTTTACGAAGCATGTAGATTTAAGGAGTCTGAGAGGTACTTAGTCTTTCTTTCACTTTTTTCTGTATTAAAAAGTCCTCAGCTCATTGCATAAGCGGCAGTACTGCATTATAGGGAGGGAATAAAAAAGGAAGATTAAGGGCTTTTTGTTTACGAAGCATGTAGATTTAAGGAGTCTGAGAGGTACTTAGTCTTTCTTTCACTTTTTTCTGTATTAAAACGTCCTCAGTTCATTGCATAAGCGGCAGTACTGCATTATAGGGAAGGAATAAAAAAAGGAAGATTAAGGGCTTTTTGTTTACGAAGCATGTAGATTTAAGGAGTCTGAGAGGTACTTAGTCTTTCTTTCACTTTTTTCTGTATTAAAAAGTCCTCAGTTCATTGCATAAGCGGCAGTACTGCATTATAGGGAGGGAATAAAAAAGGAAGATTAAGGGCTTTTTGTTTACGAAGCATGTAGATTTAAGGAGTCTGAGAGGTACTTAGTCTTTCTTTCACTTTTTTCTGTATTAAAAAGTCCTCAGTTCATTGCATAAGCGGCAGTACTGCATTATAGGGAAGGAATAAAAAAAGGAAGATTAAGGGCTTTTTGTTTACGAAGCACGTAGATTTAAGGAGTCTGAGAGGTACTTAGTCTTTCTTTCACTTTTTTCTGTATTAAAAAGTCCTCAGTTCATTGCATAAGCGGCAGTACTGCATTATAGGGAGGGAATAAAAAAGGAAGATTAAGGGCTTTTTGTTTACGAAGCATGTAGATTTAAGGAGTCTGAGAGGTACTTAGTCTTTCTTTCACTTTTTTCTGTATTAAAAAGTCCTCAGTTCATTGCATAAGCGGCAGTACTGCATTATAGGGAAGGAATAAAAATGGAAGATTAAGGGCTTTTTGTTTACGAAGCATGTAGATTTAAGGAGTCTGAGAGGTACTTAGTCTTTCTTTCACTTTTTTCTGCATTAAAAAGTCCTCAGTTATTGCATAAGCGGCAGTACTGCATTATAGGGGGGGAATAAAAAAGGAAGATTAAGGGTTTTTGTTTACGAAGCATTAGCATCCACAATGAATAGTGAATATTACGGCTTTGCGAACACGACAAGCCATGTTTAGCAATAAACGTAGGAAGAAAATCAGTTTTTAATTTACGGTCTACCAAACGTGTAACACCAAAGGGCAATGAGGCGATCACTATTTTCCACTGGATATGGAAACTCACTGCAGACGTCTCTGAAACCACTGCAAGGTCGTGACGTCCCTCACCGGGCCACAGAGCACTGTCAGCAGGTGACTCGATTGAATGAGTTGCGGTGCAGCTAATTTTCAAGCTGTACATCGGCTTCCCATAATGGCAGACCATTGGAGATCACCAATCCTGATTACCAACTGGCCCTAGGAGAGCTTTTGGATGTTTAGAGAGTGTTTGAGGCGCCTCTCGTTGACACTGATACGTCCAGTCTTCGTCGCACATACGTTAGGTTCAAAATGGCTCTGAGCACTATGGCACTTAACTGCTGTGGTCATCAGTCCCCTAGAACTTAGAACTACTTAAACCTAACTAACCTAAGGACATCACACACATCCATGCCCGTGGCAGGATTCGAACCTGCGACCGTAGCGGTCACGCGGTTCCAGACTGTAGCGCCTAGAACCGCACGGCCACTCCAGCCGGCCATACGTTAGGTGATTATATCGCACTCGTTCGTGCCGTCAAAGCGATGATGTGCTTTCAGTCAAATGCCGGTCTGGTTCCCACGAGAAGAACACGAACAATTTCCTTTCCCGACTTTGCTCCATCTGAGACATCCTCTCTGTATAACGATCTCTATGTCGACAGAACCTTAAACTCCTTATACATTTTTCCTTCAGATCAGTGAGCTTTTTTAACAACGTAAAATCCCCTTCATAGAGTAATGAGAATACAAACCAAATTCCACACACCATTATCGCTTGATATGAATGCAAATAAGAATTTATGGCAGATGATGGACTACAGGTTCCGGAGTGCACCAGCGCCACGCCGCTATGCCATACTTATCAATAGCACAGTCAGGCTACCCTTTGCTGAATCCGTCGGATATAGCATAACTGGCATGATATAATAATTGTCCACACATTTTCTGTCCAGTCATTAACATCGATTGTGTGTGGATGCTGTGCTCTCCGCAAAACTAAAAAGCTGCAGCAAAACAATACTTAACAAGACTCGAACTAGGGATCTTTGCCTTTCGCGGGCAAGTGCTCTACCATCTGAGCTACCGAAGCACGACTCACGCCCGGTCCTCACAGCTTTACTTCTGTCAGTATCTCGTCTCCTACCTTCCAAACTTTACAGAAGCTCTTCTGCGAACCTTTCTTTCAGGAGTGCTAGTTCTGCAAGGTTCGCAGAAGAGCTTCTGTAAAGTTTGGAAGGTAGGAGACGAGATACTGGCAGAAGTACAGCTGTGAGGACCGGGCGTGAGTCGTGCTTCGGTAGCTCTGATGGTAGAGCACTTGCCCGCGAAAGGCAAAGGTCCCGAGTTCGAGTCTCAGTCGGGCACACAGTTTTAATCTGCCAGGAAGTTTCATATCAGCGCACACTCCGCTGCAGAGGGAAAATCTCATTCTGGAATAATTACCAAGTCTAAAAAAATGGTTCAAATGGCTCTAAGCACTATGGGACTTAACATCTGAGGTCATCCGTCCCCTAGACTTAGAACTACTTAAACCTAACTAACCTAAGGACATCACACACATCCATGCCCGAGGCAGGATTCGAACCTGCGACCGTAGCAGCAGCGCGGTTCCGGACTGAAGCGCATAGAACCGCTCGGCCACAGCGGCCGACTTTAACAAGTCTATGCTTCTATTAATATCGTTATAATAATGATCGTTGAAGATATTGGGTATTGTACAACAGTAAACGGTATCACAACATACACATATAGTTTCAGTTAATAAGAGCAAACAAACAGTTTTCCTTACCAGGAATAGACCGCACGACTCCTGTTGCATTAACACGCATTCCTTCACTACTTCCTTGTGTTGCTTCAGACTTTGAAACAGCCAGGAATTTGGCTCCACCTTCTAGTAGGGTAATTTGTTGAACACCAGGCTGTTCGTCTTTGAACAGAACTTGCTCAGTTAGACGGTTCCATATCAAGATGTTTCCAGATTCTGCGGACACGATGTATCTGTAACAACGTGCAGTATACGATATACTTCCAACTAATGGCATAACAACTATCAGTAAGAAAACTGTACTACAAATAGGTGCATTTCAGTTGGTTTTATCATAAAGTACAAGTAATATGCCTTTGGTATGGGGTAAATTCGCGGCTACAGAAATGATAAACATTTCTCTATAATTCTTTCAGACTTACTGGCTCCAAGCTAGTCAGGGCACTGACGGAACATGACACACACTCCCCGTTATTCAAATAAGATCTGTACTCTTGCAAACACCTCGTCAATTCTTCTATAGGGTATTGAACAATTACGAGTAACAACGAACGTTTCAGTTGCTCGTGACTAAATAACGGGCTACGAACCCCAAGTTTCGATGTTTCTGTAGACAGCCGTCTGGTAGCGGCCCATTTTATTATACTGTTACAGGACGCCCCACTCCTAGTCACAGGGATTTAACCAAAACCTGTACTCTAGGCTGTAGATCAATGGATGACCGTCCTCTTCACTGATGAGTCCCGGTTTCATACCAAAATGACACTATCTTTTTTTTATTTGGCCGGAAACCAGAAGCCATTCTCCAACGAACTCCCGTTAAAGGGATACTTGCCAATGAGGCAGTGTCTGTGTGTACACTTTATCAGATAATAAATCTTCAGGTGGACGCTCAGATCTAAATGTCTTTCCACCTGAGACTGTTGACTGCAACATCCTTGATGTTAATGTGCGCTCGTTAGCTTGTGCACTAGGTTACGAAATCGACTGACATGTCTTGTACGGATATCTTTACATTAAAAAAAAATCAACGCGTGGAATAGCCAACTCGATCTTCCATCTGAATCCCATAATGCATGACTGGGATGATCATGGCAGACGTCTTGTTATTGCTTGCAGTCCTAATCCCCAGAAATAGCCTTGCTCTTATGGATCTCATAAACAGTATCATTAATAGTCCCACGCATCGCTGTGTGTGCTGCATTGCTTCTCGCGGTTGTACCACTCCGCATTATGAATTGTGTGGAGCCGTGATTCCATGTTTCATGTGCGCCGTGTCACCTACATTTCACTCTGCGTAATTTTCGTAGCATTAACAAGTATCCGTGTTTTAACTTATAGCTATATTGTAATATTCCCTTCATTTATTGAACCTGGTGTACATTATAGTTAGAGCCCAAGTAAAAGGACTCAAATGACGAAAGGTTTTTAGAAGTCTATCATCTCTTTATTGAAATATTATGGAGTTGACCCAACCTACTCCTCGAAAAACTATTGTTTCGGTGCATTTACTAATATGGTTGCCTTCTAATACTCTATCACTTTGATAAGAATGGAATGTATACTATAACATGGTGCAGGGAATGGCAACTGAATCTGAATGTAGACAAGTGTAATGTGCTGCGAATACACAGAAAGATAGATCCTTTATCATTTAGCTACAAAATAGCAGGTCAGCAACTGGAAGCAGTTAATACCATAAATTATCTGGGAGTACGCATTAGGAGTGATTTAAAATGGAATGATCATAAAATGTTGATTGTCGGTAAAGCAGATGCCAGACTGAGGTTCATTGGAAGAATCCTAAGGAAATGCAATCCGAAAACAAAGGAAGTAGGTTACAGTACGCTTGTTCGCCCACTTCTTGAATACTGCTCAGCAGTGTGGGATCCGTACCAGATAGGGTTGATACAAGACATAGAGAAGATCCAACGGAGAGCAGCGCGCTTCGTTACAGGATCATTTAGTAATCGCGAAAGCGTTACGGAGATGATAGATAAACTCCAGTGGAAGACTCTGCAGGAGAGACGCTCAGTAGCTCGGTACGGGCTTTTGTCAAAGTTTCGAGAACATACCTTCACCGAAGAGTCAAGCAGTATATTGCTCCCTCCTACGTATATCTCGCGAAGAGACCATGAGGATAAAATCAGAGAGATTAGAGCCCACACAGAGGCATACCGACAATCCTTCTTTCCACGAACAATACGAGACTGGAATAGAAGGGAGAACCGATAGAGGTACTGAAGGTACCCTCCGCCACACGCCGTCGGGTGGCTTGCGGAGTATGGATGTAGATGTAGATGTAGAACATGTTGTGTAGCTCACTGAAAGAAGCTATCTGAACTAATTTTCAGAAGAGTGTAATTACGTAAAGTTCTCACGTTACAGAGAACACAATGTTACGTAAGGAACAGATTCTTGGTTCATTCAGTTGCATACAGGTACACTGTAGTTCAGCTTAGAGTGGATATCAGGCTATAACGAATGTAAAATTTTTAGAAACCAGCATATGCCAGATCTGAAGCTTGTACGGGAAACGACGCTCTGCGGTAATAAGCACGTAGAATGAAAATTTGAGAGGCTATTTTTTTTATGAAATATGAAACATTCAGATCAAAACTTCCACTTTTAAAATAAAATAGAACTGTTAAATTCGTAAATCTAAGATGAGCTTTGAATGTCGTCTGGTAACAAACTGCTGGGGTAACGTTAACAAGAGGTACGTATGTGGACACTTACCAGAGAATGTTCTAACACGTGAACATTTTTACGCTGAAGGTTTTTTTCACGTTAGTCAAAATATGTAAGAAAGGTTTACAACAATAAATACTGTAACATCGTTCTTCTGACATAATACTGTTGCGCATGGCCTGTACTTAATGAATCGTTGCTCACAGGAGGTGTGGCACTTCATCCCATGGCTGGACATCTTTTCTAATGCCACAGAGCGAACATAACTGGAAAAATCCATTATGAGATACGCCACTGGTCTCCGAATAGTGTGAATTCTGCTTTATATGTTTCCGTGTTTAACTATTTATGTGTTGGATTTCTGAAGCGCAAATAGGGAACTAGTCCAACATTCACCCTAAACTGGTATAAGAACTGCTGAAAAAATACGGCTAATATGGCTGTTATAACAGACCTGTGATCGTAAATCTGGCCAACAGGTCGCTTAACTCTGTGCTGAGCCAGCTAGTGCTGTGTGCGTTGCGCCATACGAGAAGGACTCACTACCACACTGACGGAAATGGAAAATGTTGCACCACAAACACCTGTACCGAACACTACCACACTGATACTCCAGAATCTCCATATATGTGGCAATTGTTGATT
Source organism: Schistocerca cancellata (assembly GCF_023864275.1). NCBI lineage: Eukaryota > Metazoa > Arthropoda > Insecta > Orthoptera > Acrididae > Schistocerca > Schistocerca cancellata. Next base: position 731,535,038 of record NC_064629.1, read on the forward strand.
AAAATTTCATCTACATACGAGCTTACTGTCAGTATAGGAAAATCCCATCAGTGCAGGTGAATACAAGGTCCAATCACATTAAGGTGACCACCGCCCATGTTCGACATCAACATGCAATAATCACTCACAGACGTCACGTGGCACCACTAGCAGTGGAGGGTATATAAAGCGTGTCAGTAGGATGCGGAAAACAGTACGTTCGTTGTCGTAATGCGGAAACGGAGAGATTTATCTGACGTCTTAAAGGGCATGTTCATTGGCTTTTGGGCCAAGTGTAGAAGCATACCGAAACGGCTAAGTTTGTAAACAGTTCGCATGCCGCTGAGGATAAATTTGCCGTGCACTGCGAAACGGCGCTATCCAAAGCCAGTGCCGAGGCAACTGTGGTGCACCACGGGCTGTTATAGATGACTGGGGTAATAGACGACAGCAAAAATATGTACGCGCGAATGGACGTGCAACTGTTGAGGATTGACCGCCCAGATGAACCAAGGGGCTACCAACAGCGTCTCCTCAACAACTGTTCGGCGAACGTTGCTGCGTATTGGCCGAGCGGTTCTAGGCGCTACAGTCTGGAACCGAGCGACCGCTACGGTCGCAGGTTCGAATCCTGCCTCGGGCATGGATGTGTGTGATGTCCTTAGGTTAGTTAGGTTTAATTAGTTCTAAGTTCTAGGCGACTGATGACCTCAGAAGTTAAGTCGCATAGTGCTCAGAGCCATTTAACCTTTTTTTTTTTTTTTTTCTTTTTTACAATGTAAATGTGTGAATACATGATCACTATTGGGTGTCTAATGTTACTGGAAGTTTTCAGGCGGACACTGCAACAGAGCATGTTCCAGGGACATGCAGTTGCGGCTTATCGTCGTCTTTTGGACTTTGAGACCGGCACGAGGAACGTGGGAATATCATACCGACAGATCGCACAGACCGTTGACTGTAATTCAATAGCTGCAGAACTGTTGGTGACGAGATGAACTCAGGCCAACAGTGTGGTAAGAACAGTTGGTATGGATCCTTCCACAAGGACTACACCACGAAAAGATCATAGGATTGTTCGAGTGGATCTGACGAATAAACGGATTTTAACAGCTGACATCCTGGCAGACAGCCACAGAGTCACTACGAACCGTCGGGAACAGACTTCTGGCCACTGGGTTGTTATGTGTCGTTTACCGGTGACGCCATACCACAGATAACAGGCACTTGCATGGTGTGGGACCAGAGTCAACTGGGACATCGAATGGCATTTTGTAACTTTCAGCGATGAGTCTCGCTTATGTTTGTGGCGGTCAGATCGACGCCACGGTGCCCGTAGATGACTTGGCAAGAACCCACAGGAAGCAGCGATTCTCGACACTTGTGCCTCTCCAGCTCCTGGGGTCATGGTGTAGGCAGCTATTGGATATGATGAATGGACTGATTTGGTACTTTCTGAAGGGAGACTGAATTCCCACTAGTACACTGTGATCAAAAGTATCCGGACACTCCCAAAAACATACGTTTTTAATATTAGGTGCATTGTGCTGCCACCTACTGCCTGGTACTCCATATCAGCGACCTCGGTAGTCATTACACATCGTGAGAGAGCAGAATGGGGCGCTCTGCGGAACTCACGGACTTCGAACGTTGTCAGGTGATTGGGTGTCTCTTGTGCCTTACATCTGTACGCGAGATTTCCACACTCGTAAACATCCCTAGGTCTACCGTTTCCGATGTGATACTGAAGTGGAAACGTGAAGGGAACGTACACCACAAAAGCGTACAGGCCGACCTCGTCTGTTGACTGACAGAGACCGCCGACAGTTGAAGTGGGTCGTAATGTCTAACAGGCAGACATCTATCCAGACCATCACACAGGAATTCCAAACTGCATCAGGATCCACTGCAAATACTATGACAATTAGGTGGGAGGTGAGAAAACTTGGATTTCATAGTCGAGCGGCTGCCGTATTTTTCATGGAGGTGCTTGCACCCCTTGTTGTTTTGCGTGGCACTATCACAGCACAGGTCTGCATTGATGTTTTAAACACCTTCTTGCTTCCCATTGTTGAAGAGCAATTCGGGGATGGCGATTGCATCTTTCAACACGGTCGAGCACCTGTTCGTAATGCACGGCCTGTGGCGGAGTGGTTACACGACAATAACATCCCTGTAATGGACTAGCCTGCACAGAGTCCTGGCCAGAATCCTATTGAACACATTTGGGATGTTTTGGGACGCCGACTTCGTGCCAGGCCTCGCCGACCGACAACGATAACTGTCCTCAGTGCAGCACTCCGTGAAAGGCTAAGTGTGGGCCAACACCATTACCGATGGAGGGCCCCACGAACTTGCAAGTCATTTCCAGCCAGGTGTCTGGATACTTTTGATCACAAAGTATATGTGACAAGAATGGGTAAACTTTGTTTTTACATCCTTCATGACCAGGGTAGCGGAGAGTGTTGTACCTTGGTACGTTTTTAGACTTTCGCCTCTAACCAGCCCTGTAATAGAAGTTTAATATGATTTTTAAAAGATAGCTTTCACATTTTATGTGGTACAGTCTTTTTCCGAAATTACAAATTTTCCCCGGAAATCAAGGTTTTTCCAAATGTAAAAACATGCTCCAAGATAGAACATGGTCACGTACCTACGAACAAATATTCGATTGAAATTTGAAGCGTTGCAATCGGGAAACTCTTGTCAGTACAGTACAGTATTGAATACTCGATCTTTTGCACTATTACTCTTCTACACACCAATAATCATTAAGTGAAATCAAATTAAGCAGAAATATTAAACAAATACCAATTACAAGTCAAATATATTTTGAAATAAAAAGTACTGGAAACTACCACTAATTTCCATCATTCAAGACACGTAAAACTGTTACATCAAAGAAATTCAGTTCATTCGCAAGTACCACATGTTCCATGGTAATAGACCTTCTGTTTCAAGATTAAAGATGATGCACAACCGACGAGGTACGGCTTAAGTGTTCACAAGTTATATAAATAGTTCTTAAAATATACAGTATTTTACTCACCATAAAATTCTGTACCTGAAGAATTAACAATATATTCGAAACAACATTAATACATTATACAGGACGTACGTGTGTGGGATACGAAACAGAAATGCGGCACAAAACACAACATGATGTCTAACATCAATAAAAACTGTAGCAAATGGCGGAAAATGCGTACTGCGATATCTAGTGGGCATTCCTTTACTCGAATCTAAAGCCTGTCACTAGAATAAAGTACCAACCAAAAATCATCGTGTGTTCCTAGATACTCTATCTTTTACGTACAACATTCTCCCTTACTAAACGCCATATTCCAGCAGGATGACGCACGACCCCTCAGTTCACACCAAAATCGATTTGAATAGTGTAGTGATCCCCGACTGGTCTGCCCAGTATCCTAATTTGTCACCCATAGAGCATCTCTGCAACGTTCGAGCCAGTAATCTTCACAAACTGACACATGGGCATGGCATGGCATGGCAGGGAGTTCTATATCTACACCTACATGGTTACTCTGTAATTGATACTTAAGTATTTGGCAAAGGGTTGACAGGACCTCTTTCAGCCTATTTCTCTACCTTTCAACTCTCGAAACAGCAAGAGGGATGAATGTAAAATTAAATCTTTCTCATTTTATCACGATGGTCATTTCTCCGTAAGTAGGTGGCAGTCAACTAAATATTTTGCCATTCGGAGCAGAAAGTTGGTGATTGCATTTTCATGAAAAGAACTCGCCACAACGAAAAACCCCATTGTTTTAGTAACTGTCACCCTAACTCGCCTCTCATACTCTTATAGCATTCGAAGACATTTGCTCCCATACCACGACAAATACAAGACTGTATTAGTGACCATGCCCATGGCCGCACCCGTGTTGATGACGGACGTAAATTTCTCAAGGAATGAAAGTATAATCATGTAAAACCAGTTATATGATGAACTTTCCCACAAAGTTCGATAAATGTAGGACTGGTGCCTCATGGAGTAACTCTTTCCACTTCCGTCAGCATATTTCACTATAATATCGGTGGTAACTACCCAAGATGTACACTAACAAAAAAAATCGCAACACCAAGGAGGAGTCGTGCGACATAAATGGTTTGGTAGACGTATTTCTACATCTGAAAGATGATTTATATTCAGATTTCGCGCCAGTCACATAAGAATCGGGCTAATAGCGCCACTATGAGGATGCAAATCAGGTTTACTTTAAATACACTCCTGGAAATTGAAATAAGAACACCGTGAATTCATTGTCCCAGGAAGGGGAAACTTTATTGACACATTCCTGGGGTCAGATACATCACATGATCACACTGACAGAACCACAGGCACATAGACACAGGCAACAGAGCATGCACAATGTCGGCACTAGTACAGTGTATATCCACCTTTCGCAGCAATGCAGGCTGCTATTCTCCCATGGAGACGACCGTAGAGATGCTGGATGTAGTCCTGTGGAACGGCTTGCCATGCCATTTCCACCTGGCGCCTCAGTTGGACCAGCTTTCGTGCTGGACGTGCAGACCGCGTGAGACGACGCTTCATCCAGTCCCAAACATGCTCAATGGGGGACAGATCCGGAGATCTTGCTGGCCAGTGTAGTTGACTTACACCTTCTAGAGCACGTTGGGTGGCACGGGATACATGCGGACGTGCATTGTCCTGTTGGAACAGCAAGTTCCCTTGCCGGTCTAGGAATGGTAGAACGATGGGTTCGATGACGGTTTGGATGTACCGTGCACTATTCAGTGTCCCCTCGACGATCACCAGTGGTGTACGGCCAGTGTAGGAGATCGCTCCCCACACCATGATGCCGGGTGTTGGCCCTGTGTGCCTCGGTCGTATGCAGTCCTGATTGTGGCGCTCACCTGCACGGCGCCAAACACGCATACGACCATCATTGGCACCAAGGCAGAAGCGACTCTCATCGCTGAAGACGACACGTCTCCATTCGTCCCTCCATTCACGCCTGTCGCGGCACCACTGGAGGCGGGCTGCACGATGTTGGGGCGTGAGCGGAAGACGGCCTAACGGTGTGCGGGACCGTAGCCCAGCTTCATGGAGACGGTTGCGAATGGTCCTCGCCGATACCCCAGGAGCAGCAGTGTCCCTAATTTGCTGGGAAGTGGCGGTGCGGTCCCCTACGGCACTGCGTAGGATCCTACGGTCTTGGCGTGCATCCGTGCGTCGCTGCGGTCCGGTTCCAGGTCGACGGGCACGTGCACCTTCCGCCGACCACTGGCGACAACATCGATGTACTGTGGAGACCTCACGCCCCACGTGTTGAGCAATTCGGCGGTACGTCCACCCGGCCTCCCGCATGCCCACTATACGCCCTCGCTCAAAGTCCGTCAACTGCACATACGGTTCACATCCACGCTGTCGCGGCATGCTACCAGTGTTAAAGACTGCGATGGAGCTCCGTATGCCGCGGCAAACTGGCTGACACTGACGGCGGCGGTGCACAAATGCTGCGCAGCTAGCGCCATTCGACGGCCAACACCGCGGTTCCTGGTGTGTCCGCTGTGCCGTGCGTGTGATCATTGCTTGTACAGCCCTCTCGCAGTGTCCGGAGCAAGTATGGTGGGTCTGACACACCGGTGTCAATGTGTTCTTTTTTCCATTTCCAGGAATGTACATGCCATAACGACCATGAGCGTCAGTTACCTTCGAGATTGGATGTGGTGAGTTGATGTTAGTCAAGATGCCTTTAAGGCGATAAGGACGCCATTATTAACACCTCACTGTGTTGGAACGAGATCATATAATAGGGCCACGAAGAGCTGGATGTTCCTTCTGAGATATTGCGGGAAGACTTGGCAGGAATGCAGCCTGTGTACATGATTGCTGGCAGCGGTGGTCACAGGAATGTATGGACGCAAGAGGACGGACAGCCACGTGACACTACCAAGAGCGAAGACCATCGCGTTCGGCGTATGGCTCTGGCAAATCGTACTACACCTGTAGCAGCAATTTCAGTAACAGTTGGCACCACAGTGACACAACGAACTGTTACAAATCCGCCGGCCGCGGTGGCCGTGCGGTTCTGGCGCTGCAGTCCGGGACCGCGGGACTGCTACGGTCGCAAGTTCTAATCCTGCCTCGGGCATGGGTGTGTGTGATGTCCGTAGGTTAGTTAGGTTTAAGTAGTTCTAAGTTCTAGGGGACTTATGACCTAAGATGTTGAGTCCCATAGTGCTCAGAGCCATTTGAACCATTTGTTACAAATCGGTTACTTCAAGGACAGCTCCGAGCCAGGCGCCCTTTAGCGTGCATTCCACTGACGCCAAACCACCGCCGTTTCCGACTTCAGTGGTGTCACGCGAGAGCTCAGTGGAGGACAGGGTGGACGTCGGTTGTATTTTCTGATGGAAGCTGGTTCTGGCTCTGTGTTCTTCCGTGTGTTGGTTAGAAGGAGGCCACTTGAGGTCCTGCAACCAAACTGTCTGCGTGCTAGACACATTGGTCCTACACCTGGAGTTACAGTCGGGTAGATGCGATTGCGTATGATAGCAGGAGCACTCTCGTGGTTATCCCACGCACCCTGACTGCCAAGTTGTACGTCAGTCTGGTAATTCCTTCTGATGTGCTGCCATTCATGAACAGAATTCCAGAGGGTGTTTTCCAACAGGATAACGGTCGCCCACGCACCGCTTTTGTAACCCAACCTTGGCATTTCACATTTGCAATGGCTTACCTCGCGCTTATTAACCTGTGATCTTGCAATGATATACATTTAAATATGTTACCTAGACAAATGTACTCCCGAAATTTCATTACTCTACGTTAGCTATTTTTTGGTGTTACGATTTTTTTCCGTCAGAGTATTTAGGAAAGCTTCAATAAATATCCTGCGTGGGCAAACTTAATGCCTTACTACGCCCCACCCAGTGGTTGGGTTGGAGTTGTTTTGGGGAACGAGACCAGACAGCGAGGTTAGCGGTCTCATCGGATTAGGGAAGGACGGGGAAGGAAGTCGGCCGTGCCCTTTCAAGGGAACCATCCCGGCATGGGGGCGATTTAGGGAAATCAAGGAAAACCGAAATCAGGATGGCTGGACGCGGGATTGAACTGTCATCCTCCCGAATGCGAGTCCAGTGTGCTAGCCACTGCGCCACCTCGCTCGGTCCACCCAGTGCAGCAGACAGGAGAGCTACCTGCTGTCGGGGGTGATCTCGGCGTGCGTGACGATGGCTCCGAGCGGGCTGTCGGCGAGCCTGGCGAGCAGGCGGCCTAGCTGCAGGTCCCAGACGCCCACGCAGCCGCGCGTCACCGTCACCGCCAGCCCCGCCTCCTGGCACACCCGCACGCAGTCCACCTGCACCTCGTGCCGGTCGATCACGTGCACCTGCTCGAAGATGTTGTTGATGTTCCACACCTTCACCGTGCGGTCGATCGACGACGTTATCACCTAAAACACATCAATACACGTAACCACTAGATGTCACGTGAGGCGGACCAGTGAACATAAATGGAGACGGGAAGTACTCTATCCTCAGTAGAGAAGCATTACAGCAGGATTCGTCTGTCAGAAGAACTCAATGACTACGAACGTGGACTAGTCATTGGATGTCACGTGAGCAACAAATCAATCAGGGAAGTTTTAATCTTTCTAATGCTACACACGTACACCGCAGCTAAATCAAGACCAGGCAGACCTTATGTCGCTTCAAGCATTGTGGAGGGTGGTTGTAAAATATCGCATGAAGTCACAGGAAGGAATCACTCGTGAGTTCCAAAAGTGCTAACAGAAAGCCGGCCGTAGTGGCCGAGCGGTTCTAGGCGCTACAGTCTGGAACCGCGCGACCGCTACGGACGCAGGTTCGAATCCTGCCTTGGGCATTGATATGTGTGATGTCCTTGGGTTAGTTAGGTTTAAGTAGTTCTAAGTTTTAGGGGACTGACGACCTCAGCAGTTAAGTCCCATAGTTTTCAGAGCCATTTGAACCATTTTACTAACAGCAATCTATGGCCGAGCGTTTCTACGCGCTGTCTGGAACCGCGCGACCGCTACGGACGCAGGTTCGAATCCTGCCTCGGGCATGGACGTGTGTGATGTCCTTAGGTTAGTTAGGCTTAAGTAATTCTAAGTTCTAGGGGACTGATGAACTCAGCAGTTAAGTCCCATAGTGCTCAGAGCCATTTGAACCAACTAACAGCAGTCCAGCTAGCAAAATGACTGTGCGTAAAGAGTTGAAAAGAACGGGATACAAGTGTCGAGCAGCTCCTCAATAGTCACAAATTTCGGTAGTCAATGCTAAGTGACACGCTAGCTGACGTAAAGAGCGACGCCACTGGCCAGTGGATGACTGGAAACGAGTTGTTCAGTGTTACCGATTTCGACTGACACTAATACCCATGTCACTCGTTTTTACAGTAAGGTGAGAATTCACCTGTGGCAATAATCTTCTATTTTCCTTTGTAAAGGAACATTTGAGAGTTCAGAACTTTGATTTTGCTTTGATATCCTCAGTTTCAGTTCTTTGGTCATCCATTAGCCCTGAACACTACCTTTGACGCCATTCAAATGGCTCTCTGCATTATGGAACTTAACAGCGGAGGTCATCAGTCCCCTAGAACTTAGAACTACTTAAACCTAACTAACCTAAGGACATCACACACATCCATGCCTGAGGCAGGATTCGGACCTGCGACCGGAGCGGTCGCGTGGCTCCAGACTGAAGCGCCTAGAACCGCTCGGTTTGACGCCATTGACTGCCTTTTCATATAACCAGAATTTCTCTGCGATTTGTGAGAGGTCTTGCGATTGGATTTTGCTGTGTTAGTTACTGAAAGCTTCACGCACAGCCCCAGTGACAGTCAAACGTACTTAATTTTGCATTTCTCTGTCTATAGCTCTATTCTGCGTTTTAAATCTATTGTATAGTAGTCGCTGCTTCTTTAGAAGTTATTTTACCAATGTTGTATACCATGGAGGATCTCTCCCATCACGAGCTATTCTAGTAGGTACATATGTATCCAGTGCTTGGTTAATTATTCATTAAACTTAAGTCATAGTTCCTCTATGTGATCCTATCCAACTAGATGTTTCAAATTCCTCATTGAAATATTACACTACTGAATATTTATCTACTTTGCTGAGCCTATAGATCTATCTAATAGTTTCAGTTGTTCTCTGAACTTCGGCAGTTCTTGTTTCTACAACTGCCTCATGGTCGCTGATACTAGTTTCATCGTGGACAACCTCAAAGAGTTCAGGTTTATTTGTCGCTATGAGATCCAATATTTTTATCTTGAGTAGTCATTACGGCACTTACATACTGGCGAAGTGGTGGTTTCTGTTAAGTTTTCCTAGCCGAGCGGTCTAAGGCGCTGCAGTCATGGACCGTGCGGCTGGTCCCGGCGGAGGTTCGAGTCCTCCCTCGGGCATGGGTGTGTGTGTGTGTCCTTAGGATAATTTAGGTTAAGTAGTGTGTAAGCTTAGGGACTGATGACCTTAGCAGTTGAGTCCCATAAGATTTCACACACATTTGAACATTTTTTTTGTTAAGTTTTCAGTTACATCTGGAAGTCGATCTGGTAGTCGATAAAATGATTCAATTGTAAGTTTATGCCTGCCCTTGATACTGAGCCTTGCCCAACTAATCTCGTAAGCAGCTTCAACTTCTGTCTTGTTGGATTTGAGTTTCTTGTTTGTGACTGTCGCAAGCTAACCACTGCGTTCTGCTACATATACATGCTGCTTTGTGAAACTCATTCGAGTTGAACGACGTTCATTCTGTGCTCTTCACTCCACTTCTATCGTTTTATCCCAGATCACATAATAATTTCTGGCTTTATCGGGGGTTTTATAACTGTATATAATGGTTCGTCTTCTGAGCTTCACATGGGTGTCAGTATATCTAAATCTTGGTAAGAATCTAACTACTGCACTTCTCGCTCTTACATGATTGGTTTCCTTGAGACCTGTAGCAAAATTTTTGCTTGCTTAAATACAAAATATGAAAATGAAATCTGTAAGACCTTAATTGACATAATTTATCTTCGGTACTACACCGAGATCCGTTACCGATTTTGTAAAATATTTTTCTTTTCAGTAGGATTAAAACAAAAAAGTCTCCCTTTTTTGGTAGTTACTGAATAAAGAAGCTATACTGCAGCCACGTAACTGGAAACATAACAATGTAGATCAAATTCTTGAATTAGAATGACTTCTATAAACAATATATTTCTGTTAAATCCAGCCTAGTCGTCAATTTTATGTATCTATGCTCGTCGTCGAATATGGGGAGTCTAGGAATCCCACGCACTAGGTTCGCTAGACAAACAATTCAAACAAATTGTATTAATGAGTTTTATTACAAAATGAAAAGAGACAATGCTTAATTTTACGACTACACAGATGTGTCGCAAGCAGAGACCGACATACGAAACAGTCAAGTTTCTTCAGTACAGACAACCCTAAGTCGCTGCTATACAAGTCACTAGTCTTGAAGCTACAGTCGAACTGGGCCGCGACCAGTCGGGCGAAGCGCTTACGTCCTCTTCGCATAGGGGCCGCTGGTGTCGCGTTTTCGTCCTGGAAAGGGGTCGTTCAGCGTGCGATTGGCTGACGTCTTCTCACAGTTATCTCTATTGTTCCCGACTGGCGTGCCGGCGCTTGGTTTTACACCGTAACAATTTCCATAATAACTTTCTGTCATACCCTGGAAATCTTAAAATTGACTGGACGTTAAAAGATTCCACTGAATACAGTTTAGTAAATATTATTGCTTTAATTCCCGTCACATTTAAGAGCGTCTCAACTGTAGACATCGTTATCGCGTATTGCAACAGTGTTTCAGTTCTGCTTAAGTTTCACAGTTGTTCCTACTTAGGTACTAACTTGTTAGACAATAACATTTTGTTTTTAATTCACTTTCTGAAAAGTTTCTTGGCCATATACTGATTAAAAAAAGTTCAGTCCACTGTGCATTTTATTACGTCAATTTTAAAGAAAGAGAGACTAGAGAAAATAAGTACCGAAAATTAGCTTATTATCGATCAGCTGTGTCATTCGGTGATTAACTGAAGTGTTGTAAAGGGTTTAATTGCACTAAAACATGACTTGTAATCAAAAAATATGTTTCAGAAGAAACTATTATGAAGATACAGCCTTATCCGTCGATTTGAACACTTTAGTTTCATACATCTTGCACACTAGAAATGGAAAAGAACATTTTTTCGAACTGTTGCTCATTTATCGTTACAATGGAATTTAATTCAGTTGGGTTTGAAATTTACCTACGACTTAATTCGTTACAAAGATTACTAACAAAAATTTCATTAAGAAATACTGCTGAAATGCATTTACAATTTGTAAATATTCAGCTTAAAACATTGATACGTTTATTGTTGTACTTCATTAACAACTTTGTATCTTCATATTAAAAAATCAATTTCATCACTAAAACTCTTCGATAGTTTTGGTGCAAGGCAACGAATTACCAAAATAAGAAGTTATACAACTAATTCAAGTCTATACAGCATTTTTTTCTACCTCAAAGATGTATATGATTCTAACAAAAGTATGGAGAAGGGTAAACCTTTGTAGTACGTGACTTGTCGTCTGTTAGTTGTTACTAATGTTATAATTCTAATTCAAAAGTGCAGCTTCTAAAAGCCAATGTAGTTTTCCAACTACGTTTCGTTTGCTTTAAATTGAAACACCTTCAGGGGTGCAATATGCTGTTTCTGAATTAGACGTATGCACACAAGAGTATAGGATTTGCCAAACGTATTTTGCTTACTTTATTACGATAAATTTTTTTGTGTCGCAGCACACTGCTGCTGCATTAGTTACGTATTTGTATTTTGCAGCTGAAACCACTCTTCCTGCTACACTACTCTATTGACATAAGTTACTACTGGACACACAGCGTATACTGTATTATAGATTTACTTTCACGTGGTATGGGCAACATGGTCTTCCCAACATTCAGTGCCACTTTTTCGTCTCCTTCAAAGTGAACTTCCCTACAAAAAAGGTTGTATGGCTGTCTGTGCAACCTGCATTATGCCGTTGCCAGGACAGGACTTAGCCGTCTCCCTGTACCCCTCTCCACTCATAACCATCCCACTCTTCCCCACCCCCGACAAGTGCTTGCTGAGTGGCCCAATACACCGACGGCGCAGCCTGATGAATATCGCGGATGGCGATGCCACTCGAAACGCAGGTTGTCAATAGTCGCTGCATAGGCAAGTATAAAGACTTCCACTGCCATACTGCAAACTGACCTTCTTAAACAACAGTTCAAATTGCTTTCATTTAAAACACTTTGCTGACACCTTTTGGAAATGGGACACCATATCCAAGGTAGCGAACTGAAGCATGAGCAATGAAGCATTTCTTTTCCATTCAGTGACATGAATAATCTTTTTGTCACTACAGATACAAATGTTTTAATGTATCTTTAATTTTCAATTGGAATACAGCCCCGCTATTTGTTTCTTCGTGACTCAAGTTCATAAAGACTGTACAGTCTAAATTAGAAGCATCTAAAAATTTCTGTGATAGAATCATTACAGTTCACATTCTTCCACCTATAATACTGCTGCATAGTAAAGATAGGCCACTTACTGAATTCCAGTTTCCTATAGTGAGTGGTTCCAGGGAGATTATCCTCCCAAAATGAGCATCCAGCACTTTCAGCAACGCGCATGTCTCCAGATTCCAAACATAAAGATTCTTCCTGAAAACAAAGAAAAATTAGCGACCGTATACAGCTAAAGTAATTATGATGAAGAGTTATACAAATGAAGTAAAACTTGGCCACTGCTGCTCCAAGAGTCTAGTTTGAATTACATATAAAAATTACCAACACGTTTTTAAATACGTACCTGTTGTAATAAAAAAGTCAAATAATTTTAGTGTCCAAGGAGAGTGCAATGTTACCATTATGATAATGCGCTCCATATTACTAAAAAGCTAAAGTTAGAATCTATTAACGACAATTGTCATGAAGCCTAGCTAGAAGCTACTAACCTACATTTAAAAAACAAGCTGCAAATCATTCGACGATAAAACCACAGCAGCAACAGGAGAAGTGATAAATACAAATTATAATCTGAGATGCATCTTTCTATATAACGACAGGAATTAGTCATTGGAACTGTATGGTCATATTATGCATGGAATACTTTTTTTTTAATGAAAAATTCTGAATGAAGCTTATATGTTGCTGAGCAGCATTTGATACGCCAAAGAAAATGTAACATTGAAGATTTATTCTAATTTCTACCAAAACAATGCATATAGCGAAAATAAATTCCCCCTCTAGAGATACACTGATCAGCCAGCACATTATGACCACCGATCTACTACTGCTATAAACCTGTTCAGGCGATGGCAGCGTCACCCGACGAGGAATGACTGCCAGTCAGACAGACGCACGGTGCATGTACTGGGTGGCGCACGAAATGTGCTACCATGTTGTTTTTGAATATAAAGTTTATTGTCAATACAATCTGAAAGGAACATATACTACAATGAAGAGCCGTCCATGGAGATTTGTTCTAACTCAGCACATGCTCAATATGTCCACAATTTCATTTCCTAACTTCCTTCAAACGAACACTGAAGTTAGTGATTACCCTACGGCACATGTCTTCCGCAATTTCACTGCAAGCTTGAAGAATAAGTCTTCTGAGCTCCATTAAATCACGTGGACGTTTCGGGAAATTTTTTTCCTTTAGGTACCCCCAAAGAAAAGAGTCACATGGATTGAGGTCTGGACTATTGGGGGGCCAATTTTGTCCGTCATTGAGGCGACCTGGAAACCTGAGTGAAATAACCCGCATGTCGACATGCTCGTGTAAAAACTCCAACACAGTGTTTGCAGAATGTGGCCTTGCTCCATCTTGCATGAACCACTGCGTGTTGAAGGGCAAGACAGTAGCAAGAAGCTGTGGAATGAAGCTATTGCGAAGCATGCTCAAATAACGCTCGCTGTTCACAGTTTCTTCAAAGAAAAAGAGTCCAATAAGTCCGTGACTGGAAATTGCTCCCCACGCTGTAATCCTCGGAGCATAATGTTGTCGTTCATAAAGAACTTGTGGGTTTTCAGTGGCCCAAAAGCGTACATTTTGTTTGTTAACCACACCGTCTAAATAAAAATGCGCCTCGTCTGAAAACCAAACGTTGTTGAGAGTTTCTTCACTATCCTCCGCCCACTGAGCAAACAGTAGTCTCTGCTGCTTGTGTTCTTCAGTGAGCTGTCCACAGGTCATCTTGTAAGGGTACATATGAAGGTCACTTTCAAGAATGCGTTGAACGGAGCGTCTGGATATTCTCAGTTGCACTGCTGCCTTTCTACACGATTTCCCAGGACTTCTCTGTACAGCAACTCGTACCGCTTCAATATTCTCCGGCGAACAAACAGGCATAGGCCGAGGTCGCTTCGCTTCCAATACTGTTCCTTCCTGTACAGATTTATCGTACAACCTGTGGATGGTCTTCTTGCAAAGGACCCATCGTGTGTTAAACTGTTGTCGAAAACGCCTCTGAGTCACAACAAGGCTTTTCGTTTCATGAAAAAGAAACACAATTGCCGATCGTTGCTGTGTCGTCAGTCTTCCATTGTCATCCATTGCTGCTTACTAGTCTCCTAGAGGCAGTATCATGAATTACACGTCATTTCGCAACTCATTTGTTTTTCCAAGTTCTGTTGGTACTGCTGTAGAGATCCCAGCGGGATATCCAAGGTGCGTCGTAAATTGTGAAAGAAACAATTGGTAACACATTTCGTGCGCTACCCTGTAGTATCAATGAGCGTGCTGTCCGTGTGTCGAATGTGGAAGGTGCGCGATATATCAGAGTTTCACCGAGGGCAGATTGTGATGGCCCAGAGGCTCGGCACGAGCATTTCAGAAACTGCACGACTTGTCGGGTGTTCGAGGAATGCTGTGGTGGGTGTCTTCAACACGTAGCAAAACCAAGGTGAAATTCCGTCCAGACGTCGTGGGTTTGGGCGGCCACCCCTCATTGCAGAAGTAGGAGATCGTAGGCTCGGCAGACCGGTAAATCAGGACAAGCAGCGAACTGTGGCGGAACTAACATCAGACTTCAACGCTGGGCAAGCACAAGTGTATCTGAACACACAGTGCACTGAACACTCCTAACGATGGGACTCCGCAGCGGACAAACCACGCAAGTACCAACGTTAACACCACAACATTGGTAGCTACGACTGAAATGGGCACGTGACCATCATCACTGGACGTTGGCGCAGTGCAGAGCGTTGCATGGTCTGATGAATCCCGATACCTTCTCCATCATGCCAGTGGAAGGGCGCAAATCCATCGTCTTCCAGGGGAACAGCTCCTTGACACCTGTACTGTGGGACGGACACAAGATGGCGGCGGCTCTATTATGCTCTGGGGAACATTCATGTGGGGATCCATGGGTCCAGTGGAGTTCGTACAATGCACAATGACGGCGAAGGAGTATCGTACACTGGTTGCAGACCACGTACACCTCTTCATTTTTCAACAAGATAATGCACCAATGTGTCATGTCACAAAGCCAGGAGTGTGATGGAGTGGTTCAAGGAACAAAGTGGCGAGATCCAGTTGATGTGCTGACCCCCCAACTCGCCAGTTCTAAACCCAATCGAACACATCTGGGATGTGATTGAACGTGGCGTCAGAGCCCATGGCCCCCTCCCCAGAATTTATAGGAATTAGATGACTTTGTGTCCAGATGTGGTGCCAACTCCCCCCAGCTACCTACCAAGGCTTCATTGCTTCCCTGCCATGATGTGTCGCCGCTGTTATCCGTGCCAAAGGTGGACGTACTAGCTATTACTCTACTGGCCATTAAAATTGCTACACCAAGAAGAAATGCAGATGATTGGACAAATATATTATACTACAACTGACATGTGATTACATTTTCACGCAATTTGGGTGCATAGATCCGGAGAAATCAGTACCAAGAACAACCACCTCTGGCCGTAATAACGGCCTTGATACGCCTGGGCATTGAGTCAAACAGAGCTTGAATTGCGTGTACATATACAGCTGCCCATGCAGCTTCAACACGATACCACAGTTCATGAAGAGTAGCGACTGGTGTATTCTGACGAGCCAGTTGCTTGGCCACCATTGACCAGACGTTTTCAATTGGTGAGAGAATGTGGTGGCCAGGGCAGCAGTCGAACATTTTCTGTATCCAGAAAGGCCCGTACAGGACCCGCAACATGCGGTCGTGCATTATCCTGCTGAAATGTAGGGTTTTGCATGGATCGAATGGGGGGGGGGGGGGGGGTAGAGCCACGGGTCGTAAAACATCTGAAATTTAACGTCCACTGTTCAAAGTGCCGTCAATGCGAACAAGAGGTGACCGAGATGTGTAACCACTGGCACCCCATACCATCACGCCGGGTGATACGCCAGTATGGCGATGACCAATACACGCTTCCAATGTGCCTTCACCGCGATGTCGCCAAACACGGATGCGACCATCATGATGCTGTAAACAGAACCGGGATTCATCCGATAAAATGACATTTCGCCATGCGTGCACCCAGGTTCGTCGTTGAGTACACCATCACAAGCCCTCCTGTCTGTGATGCAGCGTCAAGGGTAACCGCAGCCATGGTCTCCGAGCTGATAGTCGATGCTGCTGCAAACGTCGTCGAATTGTTCGTGCAGATGGTTGTTGTCTTGCAAACGTCTCCACCTGGTGACTCAGGGATCGAGACGTGGCTGCACGATCCGTTACAGCCATGTGGGTAAGATGCCTGTCATCACGACTGCTAGTGATACGAGGCCGTTAGGATCCAGCACGGCGTTCCGTATTACCCTCCTGAACTCACCGATTCCATATTCTGCTAACAGTCATTGGATCTCGACCAACGCAAGCAGTAATGTCGCGATACGATAAACGCAGTCGCGATAGGGTACAATCCGACCTTTATCATAGTCGGAAACGTAATGGCACGCATTTCTCCTCCTTCGACGAGGCATCACAACAACGTTTCACCAGGCAACGCCGGTGAACTGCTGTTTGTGTATGAGAAATTGGTTGGAAACTTTCCTCATGTCAGCACGCTGTAGGTGTCGCCACCGGCGCCAACCTTGTGTGAATGCTCTGAAAAGCAAATCATTTGCATATCACAGCATCTTCTTCCTGTCGATTAAATTTCGCGTCTGTGGTACGTCATCTTCGTGGTGTAACAATTTTAATGGCCAGTAGTGTATTATATACTAGCATAACTTAATGCACCATCGATGTTTTGGATCTAAGTGATTTAAGGGATTTTAAGAGAACTAGAAGACCTTGTATATAAGCAGCCAGACAGGTAAGCTGTAAAATGAGATGGCCCAGCTGACAAGCGAAAAAAATTTCCCAGAGGCAGTTGTACTATTTGCGGAAAGATATCGACATGTTTATAGTGATTTGCATTGAAAACGTAAGAGTTAAAGGAAGTGTCAGCACTTCTAGACTCTCACATTTGGTACTCTCAACAATATTTTCATTCATCTAAGGATCTCCTGAAGGCTGTTACCACTGATGTGTCAATAAATGACAGTTATAAGAAATCACACCAGTCGCCATAAATCTTCAGTGTGTCGAGCCTTGAAACATCATACTGCCATAGCAAGCAAGTTATAACGCAAAAATAACGAAATATGACGAAATCAGTATGGCGCCTCCAAAGCTGTCGGTTGTCATCGCTGCATTGAGTGACACGTTATTTTGACGTCTTTTCCGAGCAAGCCAAGAATGTCACGAATGTGGCCCTACTCCCTCTCCCCCTCCCCCCCCTCACCCCCACCTCCACCACGGGCTATGCTATGTGCTGATACTCATGCGTCCTAGTGGTACGCTCAGAAAATACTCTACGGCACCAATTAATTAGGAATCGATGCTTGGAAATATTTCTTTTCTCCGATATGAATAGCCCTGTGCTGCGTCAGATGAACTTATATGACCTACAGCCGCTCTGTACGAAGCTGACCTGACGCCTGCGACGGCGAAGTCCCTAGCAGCGGAGACCATGCAGGAGTTGGAGTGCAGGATGCGGGTGGAGATGTTGCGCACGCCGTGCGGTAGCGCCAGCACTGCCGGCGCAGGCTCGCTGGCGCGTACGTCCCACACGACGAAGCCGTTGCTCGTCGTGCCCAGCAGTGTCTCCTCTGCCTTGTCCAGCTTCAGCTGCAGCAGCGCCTCCACCTCGTCATTCGGAGTTCTACCCAGGCTCCTCTGCAAGCGAAAAACGCCTCGATGTCAGTTACCAATCTCTTCTGTTCCTCTATCATACCAGAACACTGCTTCTGCAGTGAGAGCTACCACTTCAGACACAAGTGACATAACTTCTACTTCTACATCCATACTCTGCAAACTACGGTGAAGTGCATTACAGTGATTACTTCCCATTGTACTGAGTATTAGTATTTCTTCCCATTCTATTCACACCTGGATTGTGGAAAGAATGACTGCTTAAACCCTTTATTGTGAGCACTGCAACTAGTCTAATCTTGACAACGAAGTTCTTACTGGAGAGATGAGAGACACATGGAGGAAAGGGGGGGGAGGGGGTGAGAGAGGATATGTAATATATTCCTAGATTAGTCACTTAATTCTGGCTCTTAATCTTAGTGTGTCCCATTCGTCCTGACCACCCCAAATAACTTTTTGTCCTGAAGCAATAAAAAATGTACGAGGGTCACTCCAACAGAAATGCACACTATTTTTGTAAACATACAGTTTTCATTCTGCATGTGTGAAAGTTTTACAGTGTGTAGATACATCTTTCCCACTTGTTTTCAAACTTAGTTCAACCTGTTCCCGTGAGTGGCGCCGTCACAGCATGTCTTCAAGATGGCTGCTACACTTGACGTTCGTCAGAAGCAACGTGCTGTCATAGAATTCCTGTGCTGTGAAAACGAGACAGTGGGAAACATCAACAAGACGTTGAAAAAGGTGTATGGAGATGCTGTTGTCGATTGCAGTACAGTTAGTCGGTGGGCAAGCAGGTTACGTGACGAAAGCGGGCACGGCAATATTGAGGATTGTCCTCGCAGCGGCAGGCCTCGTACTGCACACACTCCAGACAATGTGCAGAGAGTTAACGAATTGGTGACTGCTGACAGACGCAGCACAGTGAACGAATTGTCACGTTACGTTGGGATAGGGGAAGGAAGTGTTTGCAGAATACTGAAAGCGTTGGCGTTAAAAAAGGTTTGTACCAGGTGAGCTCCCAGGATGTTGACAGTGGCTCACAAAGAAACAAGAAAAACGGTATGCAGCGAACTTTTGGAACAGTACGACAATGGTGGAGATGAATTTCTTGGAAGAACTGTGACAGGTGATGAAACATGGCTCCATCATTTTTCACCAGAGACGAAGAGGCAATCAATGGAGTGGCATCATGCAAATTCACCGAAGAAAAAAAAATTCAAAACCACACCTGCTGGAAAAGTTATGGCTACAGTGTTTTTCGATTCCGAAGGACTCTTGCTTGTGGAAATCATACCAAGTGGAACCACCATAAATTCTGATGCATATGTGACGACACTGAAGAAACTTCAGGCTTGATTGAGTCGTGTTCGACCACATCGGCAAAAGCAGGATATTTTGCTGTTGCACGACAATGCACGGCCACATGTTAGTCAAAAGACCATGGAAGCGATCACAAAACTCGGATGGACAACACTGAAACACCCACTTTACAGTCCTGACCTGGCTCCATGTGACTATCATCTCTTTGGGAAACTGAAAGACTCTCTTCGTGGAACAAGGTTTGAAGATGATGACTCCCTTGTGCATGCTGCCAAACAGTGGCTCCAACAGGTTGGTCCAGAATTTTATCATGCAGGTATACAGGCGCTGGTTCCAAGAAGGCCTAAGGCAGTTGAGAGGGATGGAAATTATGTGGAGAACTGAAAATATTTTTCCTAAAGGATGTATCTACACACTGTAACACTTTCAAACATGTAGAATAAAAGATGGATTTAAAAAAAGATAGTGTGCATTTCTTTCGGAGTGACCCTCGTATCAAGAAAATGGTGTTTAGCTGATATGAAGGAAGATATGAATTAATTCAAAATTTAGATCTGGTGAAAGAATGGATTGAAATTGTTCACTAACAGAAAGAAAAAAAACCTCTTACGTATAGAATATACAAGAACCTTGGACTGTCCGACAATAGAAAGTCAGTATTATTAGAGTCCAAATGCTCCTAAATGTTCTCCTATGTCTGCACTCCACAAGACAGTGTTTGATGAAGACTGCAGGCAAAAAGAAAATTCCCTGGCCTGGCACAGATATGTTGTTCAAGTGAAAAAAAAATCACATTTGTTGTACGGTATGTACCACAGTAAAGTTTGTTCATACTGTTTTTTTTTTTTTATTTTATGCACTCTTGGTCTCTCTCTCAGTGTGTGTGTGTGTGTGAGAGAGAGAGAGAGAGAGAGAGAGAGGAGCAGATTGTCTGTAATTCAGTTATAAATCACAACAAATTATTTCTACAACAAACTGACCAACTGATAAAGTAGTTGACATAATTATGTTTCTCAAACGTTTTAATCGGATCAAGATGTATAGATAATTCAGTTCACATGTTAATTTCAGTTCACTTTTAGTAAACTCCAGGATAATTTATGGTAAGATTATTACAGCAGTAGCTACATAAATAAGCATAAGGTCTTGATGATTACTTACTTCATGAATCCATTTCATAGCTTCTTTGTCAAATATGAACTGCATGACCTGGTAGTGACCACTGTTTGCGCAGCAGTAAACTTTTTGTTTGTCTTCTGTAAGTACCATTGCACTGAAACAGTTAAAAATCAAGTTTCATTTTCAAGAGCTGCAATTACAGGAAAAAAGGAAAAATTATGAACATTTTTCCATATGTCTGCTTCCTCTAACATTCTAAACTCAACAGATGATAAAACCAGAAAGAAAGCAAGGTCTTATTTAAATTCCCTGGGACATGTAAATAGGGCATATTAGCACCTAACTAACTCTAATTTTATTGATATTAATAAGAAGGAGAAAATGAAGAGTAGTAGCAGCAGCCACAGGTAACACAATGACCCTGGAGGGTTAATAAAACTTTTTGAGCCTTTGTAACCACATAGTCTACCATTCATCAAGATAAAGTGTAGATAATGGAACATGAGCATTTTTTTACATTTCATAATATTCAGTTGATTAGTACATCAGACACTCACTTGTCATAGCACCCACATTAAGACACATCACATCTTAGAGTGAATATAAACAATATGTACCTCTCTGATCTTACAGTACCACATGTTACTCTACTAAATAAGATGAAACGCACATTTGAAATTTAACCCCAAAATCTAACTGCTGGATTGTATATGCTGTATACATAACTTAAGAGGTACACAGCAATACCACGAGAGGCTGCCAGCACACAGAGACAGTCACTAACCAGGTGCCTTCTCAGTTCCAAGCATCTGTCCCCAGACGGTCCTCACTAACCAGGACTACCTTTTTTTGCTTCCACCACACATCCATCAGCACATAATATTCATCCAGAAACAGTGTTGCTAGATGCTAGAGAGAGTGCTGTCAATGGTGGACTGCATTGGTTCTGCTAAATATGAACAAGCAAGGAGATCTTCCTGCCAACATGCTCAAAAGACAACATGCTACCAACACTTACACAGTTCCCGCAGCTCCTACAATTCCTGCAGTTCTACTAGAGCCAGTAGTTACACAGTTCCATTGAGAAGACAACAGTTCCTACTTAGCAGTCACTATTTCTGTAGCAATAGGAACAGTTAACTATGCGTGTCAGTGTAATACTTTCAGCCATAATGACGAAAACATAGACAGCCATCAGACAACAAAGTTATTTAGATTTCATTGTATTACATACAGGACATCAAGTGGCATGCATCAAACTGTTACCAAAGTTAAGTACAACTGAGTATCATCACTATTAATAAATGTTTTTAATTATTATTTGGACCAGTATCTAACACTGGCAATGAGATAAAGTCAAGATTGATGATATTTTTGCCAGTTTCCAACAATGACACTGAGGAGGTGCAAACTCACAGATTTATTCCTGTCAACAAGGGTGATGAGTAAAAAGAACCAATACTGGTGACAAGATTACAGAATGAAGCAGGCATTTTTATTTTCAGTTATTTCAGAGTGAATGTGCGTCTTTGATTTTTGTGGCAACACTGCATGGCTTAGAATTACCAGCGGATGTTAGACTCTAGGAATGCTAATCAGTTTCCTTTCCAGGAAGATTTTTGAGAATTTTGTAAACTGTTCTGAGAACATTTTTCAGATATGACCAAACTAGAACTGACAGTCCCACAGCGCCCCAGTTGCTACAAGAATTGTCATCAACCTGGGAGCTCATGGTGGTGCAATTGACCAGATTTGAAGAAAGCACAGATTAAGGCTGAAAATAACTACCATAGCTGAAGAGGCTGTCATCACCCTTTCCAGCATACAGTAAGAAACAATTATGTGCAATATCTAGAGCAGTATTTCATCACACATCGTACATCAGCTGATTTGGAACACAAATCATTTTTACTCACTTATGCAGGCTCCTCTATATTTCAACTCCTACAGAAATTATCACCTACCTGTGAGCCTGTGACTCTCACCTGTTCTTCCATTAAAGATATGTTGGATAAGTATTTTGAGTCAGAAGTCCATGTTGCTGCTGGCAGACATGGATTTTTTTTCATCTTTCAAGAAGTCAAATCAAAGCTATGAAGAGTGGATTACTCAGTTACAGGGCCTTACTAGGGAATGTAAATTTCATTGTGAAAATGACCAATGTAAGAAATCTTATACGGTACACATTCTCTATTTGCAATAGGAAAAATTAGAGAGAAGGGCCTGCTTAGTCTAAGAAAACCATCTCTGCAAGACTCTGCCATTAATTTGGGCATATAAACAAATGCATGTATCTGATGAAACAATACAGTGTGAGGATGCTGACATGTTCATTATGCATCAATGACCAGCACAGCCAAGCAACCAGTGTGGCCAAAACCAGTAAACACAGACAAAAATTATTTCAGGAGAATCCTTTTACCTATACATATAACACAAGAAATAAAAATAATTTCATGCTACCCACACACCAGTTGAAATTAATATTCATGGACTCCCCAGTATATGAGGATGACAATATATAACAAGTTAATGGACAAAAACATATTTAGTATGAAGCCAGAAATTTAAAAATGAGTCTCTAATTCATAGAGGTTGAGCAAGGGGTAATTAAGTGTTAGATTTTATTGTATGTATGTATAACGAAATTGTATTATTATTATGCTGCTGTCTTTAACATCAGCTGTTCTTTGTTTGTGGTGAAATTTTACCACAACTTGACATGTCTCCTGTACCTGAATCAAATTAGTTAGATTGTGTACATTATGAGGCAAATAAATAACAATTCATAATTCACAAGATACCTTCCCCAAAGACTATTCAGTTTTTGCTAAAGGTCTTCTCTATTGAAAGATTGCTGAAATCTATTGTCACTGACAATGTCACTCAATTTTCTTCTCAGATATTTAAACTATTTTGTGAAACCAATGGCATTTCACACTTCACGACTGTGCCATTTCAGCCTGAGGCCAGTGCTCCCAATGAAATATTCGTATGAAGATTCAGGTTACACATGATAAAGCTGGTTCAATGCTATAATAAAGACAAAGCTTTATTGATCTTTCTATCTCAGTAAAGAGCCACTCTACATGATGCACAATCTCCAGCTGAGAAACTACATGGAAGACTGCATTGCACAATACTGTCCATTTTAAAGCTACTTATGGATCCACCAGCTGAGCTTTGACAACAGCCAAAACAAACATTTTTAAACTGAATCATCTGGTACTCATTACAGTGTACAAATTTAGGAAAAAGACGTGGGTACCAGGTACAGTCATAGAGCAGCTTGGTAATGTAATGATTAAAGTTAAATGTTCACATGGAGTCACAGTGCATCATAAAAATCAAATCAGGCCACACTGTGCCCATATACATATATGCACAGCTCCTAGGCTGTTTCGTTTTATATGATTAGAAGACCTCTGTGCAGCCAGCTGTCTGAGGGACTTTCTGATGCTGCAGCCACCAGTCCCAACATGGCAGAAATATGTTATACTACTTGGTATGTTGTGATGTCTTATGGGTATAAGGCAGTTTCAACTGACTTTACTGAAGAAATATATGACTTCCCCAATGAATTGGTATTTTCAATGTTGTAAAATTACTTCTCATAACTTTTGATGAGAGCACATGGGTTTCCCATCATTTCAGTGATGGATGGGAATCTTCAAATACCTTTTTTCCAAAATTGTGAAATCTTCTCCCACTCCAACAATTATAATTATTATACTTATTATTAAAATTTCTTTATTTTTCAAAAAAATCTCTACAGTTGTTTGGTGTTAAATACAATTTACACCAACTGCACCTGGCATTATGAGTAGTAAATCAAGTTATTTATTTGGTTTTTAAGCATTTTCTATGAAGTTTGTGCTGTTCTATACAATACAGTCTTCCTTATGTTACTAAGTTTCTTACAAGCTGAAATTTGAGATGATCTACATTTACAGCTAGATACACACTCCACAAGCCACAGTACAGCAGTATATTGCATGGCCAGCATGCTCTCCTGATCTAAGCGTTTTTGATTTTTTTCTTGTGGAGTTTCTTTAAATCAAGAGTATACACAAACAAGCCCCACACAATGAGCTAATTTAGGGTGGATATAACTCAATACATTGCTAACTTGTCTCCTGCAATGTTGGGGAAGGTGTTTGAAAATTTTGGTGTGGGACTGGAAAAGTGCTTCGACACAGAAGGGCACCATTTGAAGGACATCATCTTCAAATCTTAAACTGATGAAATGGATTGATCCAATGTTATTTTCTTTAATTTCCATTAACACCATTTTGTAATAACCAATAAAACATTTTTATCACTCTTAACATTTGTGTTATTTGTGCTTTAAAACTGTCAGATCTTTTTGTCACTTCCTGTATAGGAGTATAGGACTTCTCACTTTCTGTCTTAGTATTCTTTTATTATTATTATTATTATTATTATTATTATTATTATTATTATTACTTGTTAGAAACGGTAATTTATGATTGTAAGTATGTAATTAATCATGTTTCCACCATAACTTGTATCGGTATATCACTACATACACCATCAGTCTGAAATGATATAAACCCACTACTTTGTGTTTGATATCTTACCAGTTTGCTATCTAAGGTCTAAATGTGAAAGAATCCCAGAAATACTTAAAATGGTAGGAAGTTTACTACTGCTTGCTTGTATGAAAAATCAAGCATGTATGTGATAAATAAAGTTTTGTTAAAAACAAGTTCCAGGATTGCTGATTTACTACACCCACAGTCCAGTCCAGTGTTGTGGTGCACTTACTATTCTGACAAGCCAAAGATCTGTGCATTGCTGCACATGCAAAACATTTCTTTTTCACAGATACAACAAGCAAAATATTTGTTATCATGATCTGGGGAATCTAAGATACCACTGTATTCTACAACAGCAGATATTATTGTAATAATGTAATTTTTTACCATTTTTTGTAAATTCATCACTCATTTTCATTTCAGTAAGGTTGGGTGGGGAGGCAACTGGATGATGGTAGCTGGGAGGGACAGGATAGTCTTTTGAGGAGATGCTGTCATGCATATGAAATTAATTCACACTCAATGCTTATCCCTTGCATAAGCAATTGGGACTTCTCTGCCTACTTGCACGAGAGGTACATGCTCTGTAATTTTGCATATTTCGTATGTCCTGTAAGGGAAAGGGCTCTCCTTCCTGCTGATGTTATTTAACACAGTAAAAAGTTATATTTGTCAGAGAAAAAACAAGTAAAGGAAACTTAATGTATTGAAAAATCTGCCTCAGGTGCGAAAAGTTTCTGGTCTTTACCCAGGTTTTGGCTAGAATAATCTAGCCTTCTTCATAAGCATAAAATTACTATAATATTCCAGAGTAAGGCACAGTCAACATTAAAAATTAAAACCCATAGTATCATGGTACCACGGCGAATTAAAACTACTAAACTGAAGTCCAGCCCCGGCATCACTTTACCACGCGGTCGGTTGGCAGCAGCAACTACATTGGCACTGACCAGCCAGCTCAGAGATTTTGCACCAGCACACAAGTTTAATTAGAAATTGTTTTGAAAATATGTGCAAGTGGATACTGAGGAGGTCAATCATGAGTATGGCACAAAGGAAAACACAGAGGTAAGGCAAGTACAGTAACCAGAAGACACACAGCTGCAACCTCTATCCAAAGGCTGTCAGGAATTTTGGTACCGTACTCGCAATGGCCAAAACTGCCACCCTTTTTATTGCACCAGGACGTTCAAATGAGCCTTCTTGACCTTATTTGTAGCTTTACTCTTAATTTAAATAAGTCTGTCATCAATGTTGCACTTAAAAGGGCAAAACTAGTATTGGGGGACATTTTGGATTTGCAAGTGATCAAGAAATAAAAAACTGACAGTGATTTTTATAACAGCTTGGCAAAAAATGAGTAAAACAAAAGTACCTGTACACAAAAAAAATTTCAGCATTTGTATAAGATTTTAAATCAGTATGGCAGTGAGGTAGATAAGTAGTTTCAGAATCCAGTGAGTCTCATACATAAATTTTCTGAAAGCCCAGTATTTCTGTATTCTTTGTAATAACATATTCATTGTTTTCTGAATGATGGTCAGAACAGTTAGCTGTACATATGTCTACCTTAAACACTCTTGAACATTCAACAATAAATATGTCAATATTACTGATTGACTTTCACATTCTGTTCATGAATAATAAACAGTGAAAACAAATATATTTGGCTTTTTACATATGTTCTGCTAAGCAGCCAGATAAAATTAATGATAAATCTAGCACCCTAGTTGATTTTCTAATCAAGGTGGAGCCAAACTTGTCGTTGTACAGTACATAAGTGGTCACCAGATGTGCCTCATAATGAAGTCCTAAGAACTCTTAATTAATAAACAACATTAACTACAGATGTGTGAGATGAATATCAAAATAAAAAGAATAAGTAGTTCCTTACTCTCCACAACAAGATGAAATTATAGTAGTAGGGAGGTGTTTGCCCACTATCCTCAGTGAGTTGTGTGCTCATTCCAAGTTACTTTTTATCCTCGAGTTTGATGTACAATCAAAGTGGTACCTCATAGGCTTTAGGATTAGCCTATGAAACCCTCTACTTCAGCCACTTCAAGCTATAATCAGCAACATGAAAATACCAGCACAGTGATTGTATGGCATTTAACCTTTACATACTGTAATTGATTGGAATATTTGGACTTATGGACATAATTCTGCTTAAAACTAATGCTTATCACAGACAGGTTTTAACTTTCAATTATGCAGACAACTAATAGTGTTGTGTGTACAATTACATATACAATTAGTTTTGAATAATATATAAACTGTCATTCATTCAACATATAGCAACTAAGTAATGTAGAGGAAGAACAGTAATATATATATATATATATATATATATATATATATATATATATATATATATATATATATATATATATATATATATGTGTGTGTGTGTGTGTGTGTGTGTGTGTGTGTGTGTGTGTGTGTGTGTGTGTGTGTGTGTGTGTGTTTATTTACTGTTTATTTGTTATTTCAAAGTAGTCTACACTGGATGCTTCTGCCAACTGATGTATAATTTGACATGTTGCACATCCCTGAATACTCTCTTTCATTAAGGAATTTATTGGTCATGAAATGTGAATGAATGAATGAATAGATAAATGATTTTTAACCCTACTCAGCAGCTTCCCCTTAACCACCTGTATTTTAAGCATCACATGCCAAATATTTAATTAATCACAGTTGTTATTTAAGTATATAGTAATGATGTGATGTATAATCTGACACACAACATAATATTGACAAGTGAAATATTATAGCTAGACTTAGAAATATATAGATGCAAACCTATGAAAGCTGAGAATTTCAGCAGAACCATTTTCAGTGAAATAATGGAGCTGCATATCCTGATCCTCCAGATCACCTGTCCAAAGTAACAGACGATAGTCTTCAAGTGATGTGAAATCAGCAGTTGACACAACAAATTTATCAGTTGCAGAGGGAACATCATGTATTTCCTCCATTTGGCCACGCATGTTAAATTGGCACCTGTACTGGAAAACGTGAGTCTTAATTGGTGCATCTCATTAAAAAAACATGCTTCATTCATAAAGTGAATGAAACTAGTGCATTTTAATTTCCCCACAATTACACAATCTATATTAATAATCTGAAAGCTGTGATTTTCTTGAATTAGTCAGTAACTATAATTTTTGTTAGTTGTAAAAATAATTCTTTATAATGTAACTACATTACAATAAGATATGATTAACAAATGCAACTGAGGATCTTTTATTCAATGCTTCATAAAAAACAAGTGCAAATACAATCTACAACCAAACAGCAAATTAATTAGAAAAAAATCTTCTCATGATTTTTAGATCTTACAGCATCTCACTGATAAAAATTCAGTCAGAGAACATGGATTACTAATTCAGGATCTTGAAATTTATCACCAGCACTATATATGCCCCTGCACCCCCACCCCACAAATACAAATGCACAACAGACACACAACTAATATGATTTATATTATTGTATGTAAACCATGAAAACTAACACCAGGAAAAACAAGTACAGAATCTATCAGAAATTTTAGTTCATAAATCTCATCAAACAAAGCTATAGAGCAATGAAAATACAGAGATCAACACCTACAGGTACACCACTTGAGCATCATTTATCACATTCAGCATTACAGATTTGAAGAATTTGACAGTTTCCTGTAATGCAATGGAAAGTAAACATAGGGTAAAAGAAAATTTAAATTACCAACAGGAAATAAACAAAATTACAGAAAGTGTCCCACTGGCTGACATTCTCACTGGAAGGTGTCTGTTAGATTGTGAACATCCTCTTAGGTTGTATGGATTCCTGTTCTCAATTTTTTTTCCTTTAGAAACCCTTTACAAGTTTCTTTCAGTATCATTCTGAAATGTCCAACATGTTATGATATCAAGAAGAGGATTTTCTTGGTCTAGCATAGAGAGGGCAGATATCAACTTTTTTTTTTTTTTTTTTTTTTTTTTTCAAATATTGGCACATGCTGCACAATACTGTTAAGACAAGCATCAACCTGATATTTGAATAGTTTTGTTTATAAAGCTTAATGTTAGTTTTGTTCTGTATGTTTGGTTCAAATGAATAAATTCGAATGCTATGACATTGTAAAACTCTGTTTTGTATTGTTTGTTAACAATGTAAATTTATTAAAAGATTTTTTCATGATTTATAAGGACTTAGGTCCTTCATTTTTAACAGCTATTAAATCATGGGTTGAATTTGAGTGTGTTGTACTTCTATTTCAGATGAGTCATGTGAAGAATGTCCAAAATCTATAACTACAGATGAAAACATCAAGAAAGCACACAATCTGATATTGGATAGCTAGCAATTTAAGGTGCCTGAAGCACTCGACAACATAGATGTATCATTTAAAGAGCAGAGTACATTTCACATGACAAATTTACTGTAAGAAAGCTTTTTGCAAGATCGTTGTCATGTTTTTTTAATGATCACTGTTTCTAAATGGCAAAATTGAAACAGCACACAAGCTCATGAGAGGAAGTGGGTAGTTCTGAAGAAAAATAAAGGTAATGGCCTACATTTTCTATGATGCAAAAGCATTCTTCTGACTGATTACCTAATAGATCAAACAACATTGCAACAATTCGTTGCAATGTGAATATTGCAACAATTCATGCTTCAAATCTCTTAGTTTTTCAACTGCCAAAGCAAATTTGTAGGCAAAAAATTTGTTCAGGCTTTTGTAATTTTTTCATACAGTTGATCTAGCAAACCTGCATGTTTATGGCCAGTTATTGTTTTCCAGTAACTGAAAAATACACACTATATTCAATTCTACATAACAATTAAAGTCATACCAACAATTGATATAGCACATGAACAGCAGTCAGTAAACAGGGTAGAATTCTCCAAATTTTTGGGTGTACACTGTTATGAAAACTTGTTCTGGCAGAAGCATAGTACTGAGCTTCTCAAACAGTGAAGTTCAGCTACTTTTGCTCCTCATAAACTGCTGAACTTGGAAAACAAATGAAGCAATCTCCTGACATACTTTGCATATTTCCACTCAGTAATGTCTTATGGAATAATTTTATGGGATAACTCATATCTTAGAAAGAAGCCATTGATTGCACAAAAGCAAGCAGTAGTAAGAATAAAATGTGGTGTACACCCACAGACATCAAGTAGGTACCTATTCAATAAGCTAGGCATTTTAACTGCATAACACAATACATATATTCGATAACGAAATTCGTAATAAATAATCCAACACAATTGGAGAAGAATGGTCTATATGGAAAATTAACCTTTATTATCCAATATTAAAGCTTTCAGTAGCTCAGAAAAGAGTTCAATATCCAGCAACAAAAATGTTTGATCATTTTTCCAGTAATGTAGAATGTCTGACAGGCCAGTAACATAAAATGTCTGACAGGTATGAAAGGACATTTTAAATCTGACTTAAAACCATCTCCCCTGGACCACTCCTTCTATTCTATCAATGGTTTTCTACTGAAAATTGGTAGTCAGATAAAATTTTAAAAAATCTTGTTTTTAAGTGTAGAACTAAAACAATAATGTAGTCTCTACTGTTAAAACTAATTGTTTATACATATCCAGGAAACTGACTCATTACACATCACTTCAATAAAAGAATCAGTCAAATGCTCTATGGACATGTAACAACTATGCAAGTTTCTTAAATCAAAGTAATGAAGAAACATGTTAGAAAAGTTAAGAAATGAGTGGGCTGTAAAATAATAATAATAATAATAATAATTCTGAGCCTATTTGTCTGCAAAGGTGTTTTGACAATAGAGAACTAAGAGATTTGAAGTATGAATAAATGAAATATCCATTATCTTTACCAGATGTGCTATGCTCTGGCTTGCATTCATTTTGACATCTAAATGAATTTGTGGCTGGAAACCTTCTCAATTCTAAGGTTATGAGTATGACAGCTGTAGACAATTGTTTTTCAGATCTTCCAGAATCATAATACAGGAGGTTCACTCATTGGAGACAGCTTCGTCAAAATGTTTTGGCATTGATGATTATTTTGAAGGATATAAAATAATATTGAAAGGATAGATAACTACTCTCCACATAGAGGAAGCATTGAGTCACAGACTGGAACAATGAAAAAGAACTTTCATAAGTAAGCTTTCAGACAAAGTTCTTCGTCCAAAACAGAAAACATGCACACACACGTTCACAAAAGCACAACATACACACACATTGCCAATGGCTCCAAGTGCCCATGTGTGTATGAGGTGCGCTTATGTGAATGTGTGTCTGTTTTCTATTTTGGAGGTAAGACTTTGTCCAAAAGGTTAATTATTTTAGCAATCTTTTTTCATTGTCCCTATCTGTGACTCAATGCCTCCCCTATGTGGTGAGTAGCAATCTGTCCTTTCCATATCATTTTTATTCCATCTTGAACTTTCCATCATTTTATTATTTTGGAAAAGTACACATGCTCTTTCACTGCCAGGCTCAGAATTTCTCTCCTTGACCTCATATATTGGATCTTCTCACACAGCTCACAGATTCCTCTAGACAAATGGTGGTTGGAGAGGTTTATCCTTCCCTCACATTTTCTTGTACCATTTCTCTGTCTCCATGATTTTATCTCCCATTTAAAGATTGTAGAGCTACTTTTATTGTTGTGGCTAGTATACATATACACTCAAGAGCCAAAGAAACTGGTACACCTGCCTAATACTGGGCCCATGTGAGCATACATAAGTGCCGCACCATGATGTGGCATGGACTCGACTAACGTGTGAATATTACTGGAGGGAACTGACACCATTAATCCTGCAGGGCTGTCCATAAATCCCTACAAGTACAAGGGGATTGAGATCTCTTCTGAACAGCACGTTGCAAGGCATGCCAGATATGCTCAATAATGTACATGTCTGGGGAATTTGGTGTCTGTCAGAAGTTTTTAAATTCCTGTAGCAGTTCTGGACATATGGGGTGTCGCATTGTCATGCTGGAATTGCCCAATGGATGCGAATGGAAGCAGGTGACCAAACAGGAAGCATACATATGTGCCACCTGTCCGAGTCATATCTAGACATATCAGGGGTCCCATACCACTCCAACTACACATGCCCCACACCATTACAGTGCCTCCACCAGCTTGAACGGCCCCCTGCTGACATGCAGGCTCCATATATTCATGAGGTTGTCTCCATAGCCATACACGTCTATCCACCCAAAACAATTTTAAATGAGACTCGTCTGACCAGTCATTAACAGTCAGTGTTGACAGGCCTAGGCAAGGTGTAAAGCTTTGTGTCATGTGGTCATCAAGGGAACACAAGTGTGGGGCTTTGGCTCTGAAAGCCCAATGTTGATGACATTTCATTGAATGGGTCACACACTGACACTTGTTGATGGGCCAGCAATGAAATCTGCAGCAATTTGTCAAAGGCTTGCACTTCTGTCATGTTGAACAACTCTCTTCCATCATCTTTGGTCCCATTCTTGCTGTATCTTTTTCCAGCTACAGCGATGTCAGAGATCTGATGTCTTACCAGATTCCTGATACTCATGGTACATTAGTGAAATGGTCATATGGGAAAATCCCCACTTCATCACTACCTCAGATATACTATGTCCCATCACTAATGCACTGACTATAACACCACATTCAAACTCACTTAAATCTTGACAACCTGCCATTGTAGCAGCAGTAACTGATCTAACAACTGTGCCAGACACTTGTTGTCATATATAGGCACTGACAAATGTAGCACTGTATTCTGCCTGTTTACATATCTGTATTTGAATATGCATTCCTGTACCAGGTCCTTTGGCGCTTCAGTGTATTTTATACTTATTTCAGCATAATCTACAGTTTAAATTGGACTACATAATTCTTTGAAGGTCAGCTGATGGCCAGACTGATATTTGAACTACTGCCCTTCTAAAAGAGAGTCCAGGGCCTTATTGATATCTTGAGTTACATACGATTCAACAACAAAGACTCTTATTCGTTATCTCTAGGAATTAACTGACTACAATGGTATACTGAATACTTATGAGTAACTGATATACAGTGCCTACATGACTGCTATGGTCGCAGGTTCGAATCCTGCCTTGGGCATGGATGTGTGTGAAGTCCTTAGGTTAGTTAGGTTTAAGTAGTTCTAAGTTCTAGGGGACTGATGACCTAAGATGTTAAGTCCCATAGTGCTCAGAGCCATTTGAACCATACAGTGCCTATTTCCTAAACAGAGAGTTTTAGATATTACAGAATTTCGAGCATGCAAAAATGCAGGTTATGGAACTCATATTCACTTGTCATATATCTAAAGTCCTTACATCAAAGCCAGATGGATGCATACAATAAATGTAATGATCCAGTAATCCATTATGTTGGAACTCTAACTCAAAGTACTATACTAAAATATTTCTTCATAAGATTGTACATTAGTGTGACTATGGTTTCATAAAATCTGGGTTAATCATTGTCAGGAACAAGACTAATAAACTGCTGCTTTTTTGAAACAGAGAGTACTGAGAACCCTTCCCTATGTTTCATGGTTGCAGAATAAAGCTAATTAATTTATCATAGATAAAGTATTCTATACAGTACAGGCTGATTGACATATGAACTGATAGTGTTAGCATGTCATGAAATACTTAAGAAATTACACAGAGGAAGTGACTAAAGGATTACTGAGATATTTACTAAGAAATCACATATCAGGAAAAACTGACTCCATCAGAGTATTTACATGTTTTTGAGTTTTGTCTTCCTTCTCTTTGTGTTTCATTCTGTAATATTCATTTATAATTTCATTTCTAGTTCACTCTCAGATATCTGATTCAGGCTACTGGAATGACTAAGACAGAAACATTTAGCACAGAAACTTTGTTCACTAACACTCACCATTTCCGAGGACCAAGAATAAACAGGTGAGCATTTAAAAGAAATACTGCCGTTATTGGCTGATCATCAGGCAGAGGATTTTCAATCACAACATACTCACTAGTGAGCATATTTAACAGAACTGTCTGAAAAATAAACACAAGATTCATAGTACATTCATCATTTTAAAAAAAGCGCTATAATAACAGCAATGCCAGTTTTCTCACACACAATATGTGAAGCATACAGAAAAATTCAAGCTTTATAATGTATTTAAAAGGCCAATGGCGTAGATAAATACTGGGTGATTCAGCTGCCCCTACCAATGTCATTTTATGCAACTCGCAATATTACATCAGGCCTTCAGAAACCATGTGCAAGATTTTCATATTTTCTCTCTCACTATAAGCAAACTATTAGTCCCACAGCAAAATGAACAGGACCTTTCTTGTAGAAAATTTGATGTAGTTGAATTTTGTAGTGGGATATACTTTTGCTAACCCTTATAGTTTTTGAAAAAATACAAAAGTGACCTTCAGACTGACAGTGCTTCCTCACATTCAACCTCTACCTATCAAGATTTCTAGTACATTGTTCATGGCATTCACTCCTACCACTTTATAAAAATTTGTGACTGCATGAATTATTTCCAACTCTTCAGTGACTGGCCTTATTGTGCCACTGGTACAGTTGAGCACTTAAAAATTGTAAAATTGACATTTGTGTGAATTTTACCTAACAATTTTGTGAATTTTAGCAGCATACAATAAACAATTGCATAATTTTATTCTTCAGACCTTCTAAATATGAAACTACCATGCTTGAAAGGGTCATGTTTGGATCAAATTGTCAGTTTAATTAGTTTTAGTGTAACATTTAAAAAAGTCATCATTCTTTCATTATTCTCAGAGGCACATTCAAATTAACAATGTTAATGAAATAGCCAGCTATACTGGTGTCTTAATAGCTCAATTGATAAAGACTAAAAAAAAGGTTGAATATCAGGAATAGTTAGTGTATGTGGGAATTTTTGTACGATGGCAGGAAGGACTGCCACTAACAACATACTAGAGATCCTGACTGGTGAGGGATGACTGTGGGGTTAGAGGTTTGTTTGAAGGTCACTTTTGTACATTTGTCTTGAATAACACAAAAACCATGGCCTAGTGTGAAAAAATATCCCAATACAAAACTTAACTATATTAAATTTCCTACAAAAAGGCCTTGTTCATTTCGTCAAATAATTTGGGCATAGCAAGTGAGAGAACATGAAAATCTCACACATGGTTTCTAAAGGCCATATATAAGATTGGGGGTTGCATAAAACAACACTTAAAAGGGGCAGCTGAATCACCTTCTATATTCTCACCTGACACAGAGGAGCAGGAGAATATGAAGAAAATACATTTGTGAAATATGGAACTTCATTATGAATGTTCATTTATACTAACACATTTACTAAATTTTGACTTATTTTCAACTCATCTGTAAAATAACTTCTCGGATTATCATTACTTTTGTGATTTTCCATCATCCAACAAAACAAAATGGGCAAGATGCAGGAAAAAGTTAAGGTATTCATACATAAAATATCTTTGATGAAGCGTATCATGTAGATTTTGGGAATCAAAGAAGGAAAATTAAGTGAGGAAAGTAAACAAGAATGTCCTTGTGATGAGCATTTTATACAGAGTCACGTGACTCCAGGAAGTAATTAATTACCATCAGCTGGGGTAAAATTGTTCCACTTTCCCATCTCCTTGTTAACATCTGATTAGTTGGTAGAGTGCTGGTGAACTGTAGCATAATTTTTTTTAGAATCTGTATCCCCTGTGTGACTAAATCAGGGTAGATGTTATCATATTTTAGAAACTGTCTATTGCTGCAATAATTTTTCAAAGTATTCAGGTAGTGATTGATAGATTCCCGGGAATTACCCCAGATAATATTGTAGAAACCGCACAATATTTCAGCGAGACAACTGCCCGCCATCTTCAGGTGCTACTGTCGCGTCGCTGTGAAGCTAGCCAATTTATATGCTGGCTTTCTAGAACAGCGCAGGCGCAAGTGGGGCATAACATCATTGAAGACCAATCATAGACAGCGTCGAATACAGGAGCCCTCTGCTGGAGAAACGGGTCACGGTCTGCAGAAGCGCGCCGCGGTGCGGGAAAATGAGTCCGGGGGCGACGGCCCCTTTCGCGCGCACGAGGTGTTGGCGCACGATTTAAGCATCTGCGCTAAGGCTTCCCATCTGAGTTGACTCAGTGCGGTTGCTAATCTGTGGCTGATGATTCCTTAGTGCCACCAAGGCTGGCTCCCAGGCTTTGCTCAGGTGAAACCCCATGTCTCTGTTTATTAGGTCACTGCATATATTTATTTCGACCGCCTCTTTGATGATGGAGTCCCAGTATGTGGAAGCATGCGAGAGGATTTTGGTTTCTTCATAATTCATGCCAAGTCCCGGGGAAGGCAGTGTTCAGCAACTGCAGATTTCTCTGGCTGACCCAATCTTGTGTGACGTTTATGTTCATCGCATCTGTCTTTGACCGTACGACACATCTGGCCAATATAAGACTTCCCACTTTGGCACAGGATTTTGTATATTCCTGGTCTCCTCAGGCCAAGGTTGTCTTTAACAAAGCCCAGCATTGATTGTACTCATGCTGGAGGACGGAAAACACATTTAATCCAGTATTTCTTGAAAATTTTTCCCATCTTAAAAGATACGCCACCGACATATGGTAGAAAAAGCAACCTCGTGGTGTTCTCTGCTTCTTCAGGCTGTTCTTGAGGTTTGGAGCGTGCTGGTCGAAATGGTCGAAGGAAGCATTTCTGTCCCATGTGGCCATACCACAAACGTATCATCTACATATCTCCAAAAACATTTGGGTTTCATAACCGCCATTTGAAGTGCTTTGTCCTCGAAATCTTCCATAAAAAGATTTGCTACTATGGGAGACAGAGGGCTACATGTAGCAACACCGTCAGTCTGCTCAAAATACTGGTCATTAAATAAAAAGTAAGTCAAGGTAAGCAGGTGTTTGAAAAGCTGTAAGACGTCCTCTTCCAGCTTAGCTCCTATGAGTTGTAATGAGTCCATCAGAGGCACCCATGTGAACATCGAAACTCACTAGCAAGTCGGTAGATTCAAGACGCAGGTTCTTCAGTCGCCATATAAAATCTTCTGAGTTTCGAATATGGTGTTCACATTTCCTCACCATGGGGCTCAGAAGAGAAGCCAGATGTTTAGCTAGGTGGTATGTTGGGGCACCTATATTACTGACGACAGGGCGAAGCGGAACATTCTCCTTATGTATCTTTGTCAGGCCATAAAGTCGTGGCAGAACTGGTGCTTGTTCTCTTAAACTCTTCTTCAGATGGTAAGGAAGTTGGCTGGATTTGAGGAGAGTGGATGTCTTCCGTTGTACGGCATCTGTCGGATCTTTCTGGAGACAATGATACCTCAGCCTGAGGAGACCAGGAATATACAAAATCCCGTGCCAATGTGGGAAGTCTTATATTGGCCAGACATGTCGTACGGTCAAAGACAGATGCGACGAACATAAACATCACACGAGGTTGGGTCAGCCAGAGAAATCTGCGGTTGCTGAACACTGCCTTGACACGGGACATGGCATGAATTATGAAGAAACCAAGATCCTCTCGCATGCTTCCACATACTGGGACTCCATCATCAAAGAGGCAGTCGAAATACGTATATATGCAGTGACCTAATAAACAGAGACATGGGGTTTCACCTGAGCAAAGCCTGGGAGCCAGCCTTGGTGGCACTAAGGAATCGTCAGCCACAGATTAGCAACCGCACCAAGTCAATGCAGATGGGAAGCCTTAGCGCTGATGCTTAAAGCGTGCGCCAACACCTCGCATGCGCGAACGGGGTCTGTCGCTCCCGGACTCATTTTCCCACGCCGCGGCGCGCTTCCGCAGACTGCGACCCATTTCTCCAGCAGAGGGCTCTGGTATTCGATGCTGTCTACGATTGGTCTTTGATGATGTTATGCCCTGCTGGCACCTGCGCTGTTCTAGAAAGCCAGCATATAAATTGGCTAGCTTCTCAGCGATGCGACAGTAGCACCTGAAGATGGCGGGCAGTTGTCTTGCTGAAATATTGTGCGGTTTCTACAATATTATCCGGCGTAAATCCCGGGAACCTATCAAGCAGATGCAGCGCCAGGAAAGACTCAAACAGCATATTCAGGTAGTGTTAGCATTACTTGGGGTGACATTGGCCCACATGTTCAGATCCATTCACAGAAAGCCAAAATTGCACTGATCCCATGTTAAACTAACCAAACATCAATTGTGTATTTAATAGATCATTACTAAAGTTCAATGAATTTTTAAATTCCAAGCAGTGAAGTAAAAAATTAAAAAAATAAATTGTCAAAGAAAATACTAATTACTTTATTTTGTCAGGTCAATCATTTCCAAAGCATAAGACAATTTAAATATTAAAAAAAAAATGGATTACACAAAGCTATGCAGTTGAGGAGCAGAAAATAGGTTGTTCTTAGAAAATTTTTGGGTTGGTTTATTTTGTACGGCCTCCAGTAACACATATTCTTAGCCTCAGTTAAGAATGTTAAATAGTCACTTTTTTCTGTAGCTGTTAAGATTGTGTCTTCTACCGTGCCAACTTCATTTTTGTTCATTGCCACAGTTTCAAGAAGCTTTTGTCTGTTTAGGGAGACAATCCCAAGCCTTTGAATCTGGAGATAAGGTTTTGGACACTGGCCTCTTTTAGGCCGTTCAGTAGTTAATGAAACACTTGTCAGCCTGATGAGAAAGAATTATGTTTAAAATGGTAAGTCCTGGTAGGTAACAATATAAACAAAATTTCAGTCTTCTGGTGAAACTTACCCCAAAACACAGGACAATATTATCCCATTGTGAAATATAGAGTTTATTTTCACCCAAATGAAAATTATGAATTTCATATTTTACACCTCAGTCTAAACCCTTATAAAAATTAAAATGACTTCTTTAACAGACTAACAGATGAAAGCTGGAACATCACTATTCTGCCTCAACTACAAAGCCTTTTACATAACAAGTGCCTATGTGGCAGCAGATTCTTGAACTACAGAAATGGTGGAAAAACAGTGCAGCTAGTGCTGCTACCTATTGTTTAACATAAGAGATATGGATATTCTTTGAATTATGTGCAAAGCAAGGCATAGTAGCTTGTTTTTCATCTGGGCCAATGTTACCTGCAAAGAAATACCACAAGAAATAACTATAAAAATGTGACTGTTTCATGTTGATGTACTATTCCATCAAGGGATCTGATAAATTTTCATTAAAATAAATCAAGATGGGCAAGAGAGGTGTCAAATAAAAGAAGTTTCTGATGGACAAGAAGAAATGAGAATACAAGAAATCTTGCATTATAAATGAATTGCACATGTTTAAGCCCTTCATAATGAGATAACAGTGATTAGAATGTATGCAATGTTATGTCCCTATACTTTAAAACATACAAAAATATAAATAAATGTTTGTCACTGACATAAAGTAAGAGGTAAAAAAATAAAAAAAA
The DNA here is from genome assembly GCF_023864275.1 of Schistocerca cancellata. Lineage (NCBI taxonomy): Eukaryota > Metazoa > Arthropoda > Insecta > Orthoptera > Acrididae > Schistocerca > Schistocerca cancellata. Next base: position 731,574,668 of record NC_064629.1, read on the forward strand.
TATGAGATTGTGTATCCTCAGTGGCAATATTAGGTTAACACCTAACGTTAGGAACAGTTCTGGTCTGTTCATTTCATAAGAGAAAAAAGTTTATCAGAATAGTCTGGAACATGATCAAAGTTGATCATGTCACATTTATTTGTGTGATTATTGGTTTAGTTAATGTTCATGATTCCACTTTCTAGTGACTACCAAAGACTAACAAACCAATAGTCTGACTTTAAGGTGATTATTAAAATATATAACACACAAAACACATTGGGTTATGCAGTGAGCGCTCATTGAGCTATAACCAACTATTTGATACTTGTTATGTCATCTTTCCACTTTCCATACAGAAGTGACCTAATATGGCAGCAATGTAATAAGATGCAATGATACACCAGATTGCATACAATATATATTTCACTGGCGATACAATTATTTCTACGTATCAGTAATACACATTAGGTTACTCCATGATAACAATTAAAATTGCAATTACAACTTAGCTCAAAACAAAAGTTGAGTAAAATTATATATTTTAGAGGCGGATATACACTCCTGGAAATTGAAATAAGAACACCGTGAATTCATTGTCCCAGGAAGGGGAAACTTTATTGACACATTCCTGGGGTCAGATACATCACATGATCACACTGACAGAACCACAGGCACATAGACACAGGCAACAGAGCATGCACAATGTCGGCACTAGTACAGTGTATATCCACCTTTCGCAGCAATGCAGGCTGCTATTCTCCCATGGAGACGATCGTAGAGATGCTGGATGTAGTCCTGTGGAACGGCTTGCCATGCCATTTCCACCTGGCGCCTCAGTTGGACCAGCGTTCGTGCTGGACGTGCAGACCGCGTGAGACGACGCTTCATCCAGTCCCAAACATGCTCAATGGGGGACAGATCCGGAGATCTTGCTGGCCAGGGTAGTTGACTTACACCTTCTAGAGCACGTTGGGTGGCACGGGATACATGCGGACGTACATTGTCCTGTTGGAACAGCAAGTTCCCTTGCCGGTCTAGGAATGGTAGAACGATGGGTTCGATGACGGTTTGGATGTACCGTGCACTATTCAGTGTCCCCTCGACAATCACCAGTGGTGTACGGCCAGTGTAGGAGATCGCTCCCCACACCATGATGCCGGGTGTTGGCCCTGTGTGCCTCGGTCGTATGCAGTCCTGATTGTGGCGCTCACCTGTACGGCGCCAAACACGCATACGACCATCATTGGCACCAAGGCAGAAGCGACTCTCATCGCTGAAGACGACACATCTCCATTCGTCCCTCCATTCACGCCTGTCGCGACACCACTGGAGGCGGGCTGCACGATGACGGACTAACGGTGTGCGGGACCGTAGCCCAGCTTCATGGAGATGGTTGCGAATGGTCCTCGCCGATACCCCAGGAGCAACAGTGTCCCTAATTTGCTGGGAAGTGGCGGTGCGGTCCCCTACGGCACTGCGTCATCAAAAGACATTAATTAAAGATAATTTCATATAACACAATGTAAAGCACTAAAAAAATGTAACTGGAGTAAAAGATGAGCTGTGATTGGTGTCAAAAATTATGTTGCTGTATATAAGAAATGTTTACAGATGGTCAGTCCTACATTTTGCCACATTTGTGGCAACCAGTGAAAGACCAAGGGGTGCATAATGATATTTATAGTCAGAATTTCACCATGTGCAATGAGTGTGAACATGAAAACAATATTGCAACCACAATAGGCAAGTCAGAACAAGTAAATAATAATAAAGAACCTACAGTCCATGATGTGACACAGAAATGATGCACGGATAATATTTCTTTTAACAAAACAAAAACTGATGTAAGTAACTATCAAAATAGTCTTTACAACCCCGTGAGTCTTTCAGAAGAGATACTTCCACTCAATGCAATTACAGATTGGCATGAGGCATGTTATAGGAAAACAACTGCTCATTGTAGTGATAAGGGAATTCCATCCATTACAGCAGAACAACAAGCAAACAAACATGCATTAAATGACTTAAGATGTAGCTGTACAACCAAAAATGCCTTATAAGGCAGCACTTCAGACACCTGTAGAGGAAGAAAGACCAATACCCCAATCACCTGCCATGAAATTCAAGTGCCAGAGACAGAAAATAATCTGATAATAAGCACTGGTGAGGAACAAGGAGTGCTATATGGAGTGAAAATGGTGCATCAACTAAAAATCTAAACAAATATCTTGACAAAATATTTCCATGTTATACCAATTATCACTAGAAACTAAGCGTGTAAATAGTAGTTTCAAGATCAATGTTGATTTCCATCTTAAGGACAAGCTAGTGGGCATTGTCATATGGCCGAAGAAAGTTGGAATAAAGCATTTTTTTATTCTGGACATCAACCAGTGCCCCAGTAAAATAGGTTTGAAATAAAAAATCAGGGCCACAGAATATCATACAGAAAGGATATTAGTGTTGACAGTAATATGACTTTCAGCATAGCAAGTGTTAATGTGCAGTGTTTAAGAACCAAGGTGAACCTTTTATCATTCTTTATAGAAGATGTGAAACCAGATGTTTTATGTATCTGTGAGCAATGGTTGACAGAAGCAGAAGGTGGCTGTTACAGATCTTTCGAATATTTAGATATGGTAAATGCATGGCATCAAACTACTACAACTCATGGTGGTGTGACAGTGTATGTAAAAAAAAAGTAGTGTAAAGGGAATCAATTTTAAATTTTTTGTGAAGCTCTGGATCTTGAAGTGGCTCTCATTGTTAACTCTGTGTGCCATTCACCAGAAGATACCTTTGAAAACTTTATTGCATGGATGGAGAACTGTTTATTTTACTTTCCATGCCTTAAGCCTAAAACTGCATTGTATGGTGACCCCATCATATATATAGGTGGTGGAAGTGGTAAAGAGAAGCTCTTTGTGAGCTTAATAAATAGCTATGGGATGCTTGTAGCAAATTGTTCCCCAACAATGAGTGATACCTGGTGAGACATAGCTACCACCAACTTCAGTACATGGAATTATAATATCATTGTAGTTGAACCTATGATTGCACATCACAGCACACTAGTAATGGAACTCAGTATGAAGAACAAAAGTAAATTGCAGCTATTCATATGGTACTCAAGTCACACATTCAGTAAAAGGATTATTGAAGAAGAGAGACTAAATGACCTAAAAGCAGCATTGTCTGGTGTAAACTGGCAGCATAAAATTGCAGAAATGGGGACCAGTGACTCATTTGAATGTCTATTCCAAAGCTTATGGATGAAATTTGGTGATATATTCCTAATAATCCCCAAGAATAATCCTGTAGAGAAAACAAAAGAAAGGGAAAAACCTATTGAAGGGAAGATTTGGTATAAACCTGAGCTAGATAAATTAAAATGCATTGTCATAATGATCAGGGACTGGATGAAGACAGCTTTAGATCTTCCAATTACAGACTTACAGACTTACTCCATTCTAACTACTTAAGAGCCAAGAGAATTTACACAAATGAAGTAGAGGATGCAAAAACGAAATACAATCACAGGTATATTAAAGAGGCTCACAATCCATGTAAAGCAACTTGGAATCTGGTAAATGGGCACAGAAGAAATCCTAACTCTGCATTAAATTCGTATAGTTCTGATGTCTTCAGTCAGTACTTAGAACAGTGAAAAATACTATAAGTGAAATACCAGACACGGGATTAGATCCTAAAACTCATATAGGAAATTTACACTGTTGCACAATTAAAAAGTGGAATGAAGTGCACCCTAAAACACAGTAAAAACAGTGAATTTGTATAAGCACTCAGAGAATGCAGATATCTATGACATGTACTGCACAATCCTGAAGAATATCATTTACCATTAGCCATAGTAATAAATAAATGTTTATCCTTTGGTGTTATCCCAGAATTCCAAAAAACTGGCACAGACAGTACCAGCCTACAAAAAAGGGGAGCAGTTCAAAGCATCAAGTTTTAGACTAATTTTAGTTACAGTTATGGAGTCTGGGCTGAAACACCAGATAATAAGTTACTTTGAAGATAATAAAATCTTTCAGGACACACAGCACAATTTTGAAAAGGAAAGCCAACAATTATAGCAGCACTGATTATAATTCCAAAGATAAGACAGGGGTTCAAGGACAGAGAAAGTGACCTCAGCAAGGCATTTGACTGTATCTTGCACAAGATACTTCTCAATAAGCTAAAGTGGTATGGTGTTGGAGATGTTGTTCTGGTAACTCTTTAGTCTTATTTTGAAAACTGAAGGCAGGTAGTACCAGTCCATGGATCAATCTTCCAAGAACAAAAACTGGAGTGTAGCATACTCCATGGATATGTCATAAGACCTCTCCTTTCCCTTTTTTTTTTTTTTTTTTTGTCAATGATGTATGTTATAATAACCACATTTTACATTTTGATGATGACACTACCTTTTTTATTTAAGGAAAATCTGCTGTACACCTCTCCTAGAAACAGATATGCTCTTTAAAAAAAATTAAAAAGTAGTTCATCAAAAAGAAAAAAAGAAGAAAAAAGAAACAGTATATTCTTTTTACAGATAGGCAATTGGATTTCATATCATAGGATTTATTTTATTTGCATTTGGAAGTTTCAGCATTGCTGTCTTCTGCACCTTGGGACTGGGTTGACAATTTATCCTGCCCAATATCAGACTGGGTCCATGCAAATGCTGTCAGTGGTCAACGTTGAAGTTTCAATAGCTTTCTTCTCAGTCTACAATAATGGATGATGATGTCATTAACATGTTGTGATTAACCTCACAATCAAACAACTGGATGATGCTACACTGGCAGTATTGGAAGACAGATTAAATTTTGCCCCTACACCCAGGAATGTTCCCATTACATAATTCATTTCCGCCATTGAACAAGCAGTGTCCAGGTTTCCCGACGATCTGGCTGATGTTGTATCAGGTGCCACCACTCACAATGTAACCTCCTTGCATGAAGGAGCTGTGACCTGGTCTATCAGAGAAGACCAGAATTTAGTAATTCTACCAGTGGACAAGGGCAAGGCAATGGTTCTTCTTTCATGAGATAATTATGTGGGTAAAATGGATCTTTTTCATGCAGACTTGGCATACCAAAGATTACAGAATGATCCAAGTGAAACTATAAAATACAATACACTTTCACTTTTGAAGAAGAGTTCATTATCTGACAATGTTCTTAAAGGACTTCGACCCGGCACTGCAGTCCCACCGAGATTACACAGTTTGCCTAAGGTACACAAGCAAGACGTTCCTCTTTGGCCTATTGTTAGCAATTTGGGCACTCCTACTTGCAACATAGCCAAGTATTAACATCCATTCTCAGCCCTCATGTTGGAAAATGTGAACATTATGTTTTCAATTCTCTTGTTTTTATTCAGGGTTTGAAGTCTTAGTGTCTCAGTCCCATGGATTTGCTCATTAGCTTTGATGGTGTGTCACTTTTTACCAGAGTTCCTCTCAAAGATTCTTTGCAGTTAATTGAAGAAAAATTGGTCGAAGAAACATCTAAGGTTTGTCACCATGTGGTGATGTGTCAGTGTATTTTTTATTTAATGACAAATACTTTGAACAAACTGATGGAGTGAGTATCTGAAATCCATTATCCCCCATAGTTGCCAATTTGTTTATGGAAGATTTTGAGGACATGGCATTGAAGACGGTGTTCTTGAACCCAATTTGTTTTTCAAGACATGTCAGCAATACGTTTATGGTATGGCCACATGGGAGGGATGCTCTGAATCATTTCCTAGATCATTTTAATTGTCTGCATCCCAATATTAAGTTCATAATGGAAGTTGAAAAGGATGGAAAACTTCCATTTTTATATGTCTTAGGCTACAGGAGGTAAAAAGAGATACAGGGGCGCAGTGTTTATTGTAAGTCCACGCATACAAACCAATACCTTCATGCATCAAGTTGTCATCCATTGTACCAATGCAACGGGGTCCTACATACACTGGTAAGAACGGCTTACACCATCTCAGATGCAGATAGTTTGACACAAGCAGAACGATTATGTCAACAATCAGATCTGTCATACTCTACAGATTGGACCTTTGTGGGAACCAACTGAAGATACAAGCACATCTTCAAGAATAGGAAGAATTTTAAAGAAATTTGATATTAAAAATGTATTCCATCTGCCAGCTAAGACTAGAGCTCTGCTGGGTTCAGTGAAGTACAATTTGCATTTGAGGAAGCCCAATGTCTACAAAATTCCTTGCCATTGCAGGAAAGCCTGTATTGGACAAATGATTCGTACAGTCCAGGATCGATGCTCAGAACACCATCACCACATGCATTTATTTCAGCCAGAAAAATCTGCAGTTGCAGACATTGTCTTATTGAAGGACATAAAATGTTATATGATGAGACACAAGGGGTTGCCCTGTGTCATGTTACTGGGACTGTGTAGTGAAAGAAGCCATTGAAATCTGGCTGTCTGACACTAATATAAACAGAGATGAGGGGTATCCTTTAAGCAAGAGTTGTAACCCTGTTTTGTTTGATAATAAAAAGCAACAGTCTACAGTTTCGTCACCAAAAGCTGTCAATAGTGTGTTATATCAATTTATCATTCCTACAAGTTTTCACCACTGGTGCACTGTTGTGCCTTGTGCTAGAGGGCAGTTATATCCGCACACAAGTGGCGGACCTACAGGCAGTGTATAAAGGAGCTGCCACAATGTGTTTGATTTCAGATCTGGTGAGTTAGTGTGACACCTTACTCACCTGGAAATGGTGGCCAGGTGGACTGCTGAAATATTGTGTCTCCAGCTGGAGACCTGACATGAATGTCATCAATTACTATGCTGGGTAAGTTTATGGAGCCACACTTTGTTTCCATGTTAGAACTCATTTCCTCCAATGAGTGTGAATGAGATCATATTTTAAATTTTCACAATCAGCATGTATGGTCAGTTGTCAATCATCACACAGCTGTTGAAGCAAGTCACCAACAAAGATTTTCTGTGAATGTTTAAGCCAGCATTGTTGGTGACTGTTTGGTAGGGCCTCAGTAACTTCCACCCAGGCTCTATGAACAAAGTTATCATAATTTCATAGAGAATATTGTACCTGATCTCTTAGCAGATGTGCCTCTAGCTGTGTGACAAAACATGTACTTCATGCACAATGGAGCAACTCCTCATTTTAGTCGCAATGTCCGTTGGCTTCTAAATAATAGATCTGCTTAAAGATGGATACATAGATATGGACCAATCGCCTGGTCTTCATGTTCTCTGGACCTAAACCCATTGGACTATTACTTATGGGGGCATTTGAAAGCTCTTGTGTATGGAACACAAGTACAAGATGTTCCAAGTCTCCATACCCATGTTATGCAAGGCTGCAAAACCCTACGCAATACTCCAGGGATACATCAGCACATCTGAGATTCACTACAATGGCAGGTTGATTCAGGTATCAATGCCCACAGAGACATATTGAACATCTCCTGTAAGAAAGAGTTGCACGTGGTTCTGTTCATGTGTATTTTCCATAATCAATGAGTTGGAGAAAATGCATTGTAACATGATGGAAACAGACGATTTCAAGACCCATGTTTATATAACATAATTTCTTCATCTACATGTGAGGAATGTGTCCTGCAATTTGTGCCATACATTTTTCTTGCACACTGTATTATTATGACATCCACTACAAGAGGAATGTTGAAATATTTATACCAAGCTGTCAACTGTCTGGAACACAAGATAGTTTCCCAATGGTTGCTCAAAACATGTTCAACACACTGCCTTGACAAGTGGAATTTCTGCTGCCTGGATTATTCAAAAGAAAAACTGCACAGGACTTGAAATGCCACCCATGAAACTCTATTTTCAACAGTGACCAAAGTGACTGAACTAAATGATATTGTCCTTATTGTGAAAAATATTCTTTATGTGTTATTTGAAAAATTGCAAACAACACATATGTATATGTGTTTCATGCTGTCTGTCCAGCCATGACTACTAAATGATGCAGATATAGCAATAAAGTAATAAAGACACCAATTCTGCTGGAGAGAGTAGAACTGACAGACCTGTTAAGCACACACACCTGAGCAAAGTTGTTGTGTTTGCTGCAATAACAATGAAAGCAAACTGTTAATGTTTTGCATGCACAATGGGCACGGAAGACTGATGGACAAAAGATGCCTAGAGAACCCAAGATATCCTTGGTGATCCTGCCCTCTGAGTTAATCAAGTGACTAACTGATGTTCTGACTGATGACCAACTGACTTATACCTAACAAAACTCAGATGACTGACTATGCAGGTTAGCTGAGGATGACGTCAGCTGTGAGTATGACAAGAATGGCTGGTATGGCTGAGAACAAGTAGTAGAAGAAGGATCATAGTATGCTCACAGCACAGATGGTACACTGTAGTTGACAAATGACCCTAGTAGGATTATTGACAGCACAATCGCAACCTGGGGGCATATGCTCCCCCTCCCCACAATCTCTCTCTCCTTCCTCCACACATCCAACACAAGGGTGATGGCTCACTGGAGATCATCAATGTGCTAGCAGACAATTCTTTCTTTGAGGTCAATGTGAAGTGGCTCAACAATAACATACTGCTGGAGGTTCTGGTTCAATACTTGTACAGCTATAAGGCTGTCAAGCTTTTTCTTGACAAGAATGTCATCCCAGCATTAGAGATGGTGCACATGAAGAAGACTCAAGGTACTCCTATGTGGATTGTTGTGGTGGTATATATGGTCCAGGAAGGGTTGCTGTATACTGGGTTTGGAGATATAGTGATAGAGCTACTTGACTGGACTGATAAGAGACCGCTACTGTTCCTTTTGGTAACTGATATGGCTGAGTAAAAGTAGTAGAAGTAGGATTTGCAAAAAGTCTTCAAGTTGATCAAGTTATTGGGCTACCAGCTTAGGGCTGATCTTCTTCCTATACCCAATACATATAACCAGTTATTTAAAGCTGTATAAACTGTGATAGCAAAATTCTAATTCTGATACAACATCCTTACTGATAGTTTTCTCATATGTCTTATAACTTTTTGGGTATGAACTCTTGAATGACAATCTAACATTTCTTTAATTAAAGTGATTTGAGTGTAAATACTTGACTGAATCTTAAAGTTAATCTTATACACAAAAATAGCCTCAGAAAAGTGCTGTAAGGTCAGCCATTTCACTTTAATCAGCTTCTATTTTACGTGTAAGGAATTTTATCAGTTATAATCTATTGCTAACACATAATTTATATTTACACAAACCTGGTTGTTGTTAGTAAATGCTGCAGCAAAACGATTATCAGGGCTCAAAATCATTTGTTGCATTATTCCTTGTATTCCTGGGTTCACTTCTCTTGTAAGATCACTTGTTGACAAATCCCAAGTGATAAACTTATTTGAAATTGAGACAATGTACCGAAAGTCAGATGTTAAACAAAATCCAAACACAGCAAACTGGTGGCCCTCTAGAGAATACTGTAACACATTCACATAAAGCCAGATATAACTAAGAATCCTTCTATATCACCATAGCAAAAGATTGCAATTATCATTAATGGAATATGCAAATGACAATATAACAAGAGATAAATTGTGATATAATAATGTGGTAGCAGTAAATAAGAGAACAATTTTGTTTTTGGAAATTAGTGGTAACAATATTAAATACATTATATTCAATTAAAATAATTTTACTCAGGGCCCCATTTGATTAGAAATTTATTTGAAATATAAAGACACTCTGGACAAATTTATCTGTCACATAAATAATGTTAGTAAAATGCTCTATTTTTTGTTGTTGCCATGGTCCTCAGACCAGAGACTGGTTTGATGCAGCTCTCCATGCTACCCTATCCTGTGCAAGTCTCTTCATCTCCAAATAACTACTGTAACCTACATCCTTCTGAATCTGCTTAGCAGCGCATTCATCTCTTGTTCTTCCTTTATGATTTTTACCCTCCACACTTCCCTCCAATACCAAATTAGTAATCCATTGATGCCTCAGAATGTGCCCTACCAACCAGTCCCTTCTTCTAGTTAAGTTGTGCCACAAATTCCTCTTCTCCCAAATTCTATTCAGTACCTCCTCATTAGTTACATGATCTACCCATCTAATCTGCAGCATTCTTCTGTAGCACCACATTTTGAAAGCTTCTATCCTCTTCATGTCGATAGTGTTTATCATCCACATTTCACTTCCATACATGGCTACGCTCCATACAAATACTTTCAGAAAAAACTTCCTAACATTTAACTCTGTAATCAATGTTAACAAATTTCTCTTCTTCATAAATGCCAGTCTAGATTTAATATTCTCTCTACTTTGATCATCATCAGTTATTTTGCACACCAAATAGCAAAACTCATCTACTACTTTAAGTGTCTCATTTCCTAATCTAATTCCCTCGGCATCACCTGATTTAATTCCACTACATTCTGTTATCCTCGTTTTGGTTTTGTTAATGTTCATCTTTTATCCTCTTTTCAAGACACTGTCCACTCCATTCAGCTGCTCTTCCAGGTCCTTTGCTGTCTCTAATAAAATTACAATCTTGTTGGCAAACCTCAAAGTTTGTATTTCTTCTCCATGAATTTTAATTCCTACTCTATCTTTCTTTTCTGTTGTTTGCTTTACTGCTTGCTCAATACACAGATTGAATAACCCTATCTTACTCCCTTCTCAATAAATGCCATCTGGTTTCTGTAAAAATTGTAAATAGCCTTTTGCTCCCTATATTTTACACCTGCCACATTCAGAAATTGAAAAGAGTATTCCAGTCAACCTTGTCAAAAGCTTTCTCTAAGTATACAAATGCTAGAAATGTAAGTTTGCCTTTCCTTAACTTGTCTTCTAAGATAAGTTGTAGGGTCAGTACGGCCTTGCATGTTCCCACACAGAATCCAAACTGATTTTCCCTGTAGTCAACTTCTACCAGTTTTTCCAATTGTTTGTAAATAATTCATGTTAGTGCTTTGCAACCATGACTTATTAAACTGATAGTTCAATAATTTTCACACCTGTCAACACCTGCTTTCCATTTGCTAGTTGACTGTATGTTCTGGTCAATAAAGGGTATTGAATAGATTGTTGGTCCTGATCCTAGGGCAAAAAGCTTGCTGCTATCTGAATGCTAGCTTGTCGAAGCTAAGAAGACCTAAACACATATAGTAAATTTTAGTGGATGTTCAAAACACAAGGAATCAGCAATATAAATTATGTATCCTGCAATTGATGATAAAACCTGGCCTCACTTGCTTCAACACAGTCTCCAAAACTACCAAAACTTTATCTATGAATAAATTGAAATCACAACAGCAAAATTCATCAAATGTAAATTATATTGGGCAGTGAAAAAGTTTAAGCGAATCATAACAAAGGAAACATCATAACAAATCTGATGTTAAACAATATAAAATGATAAACTTTGTCTGCATAAAAAATATTAATCTGTGTCACACATTAAAAACAATGAATACTAACTAAATCCTTGTAGGTGAATAATAATACTGGAGCAAGTTATCTCATTTACTAAATTTAAGGGTAGAACAAGGTTAATTATAATTTTTTCTACTGTAAAAACCAAACCAAAAGAACAACTGACAGGACGGAAAGACTACACATGTAACCTAACAAGACTACTGGTTCATGGCAAATGGCAGGCACTTCTAGGAATTCACAGAGTTTAGACAGGGCAATGGTTTGAAAAACTCAAGTTTTATGCACTGGATACACCAAATGGGAATAGCACTTAGAATAATTAAAAATATTTACAATAAAAAGTGCATGTCACAAAATGCAAAAATAACACATCGCAACATGGGAATGAAATTATAATGTGTATATACAACTCAATGCCTAGCACTATATTATAAATTACATGAACTACAAGTGTTAGAGAGAAGAATTATGAGGATAATCTTTGGTTCAAGAAAAAGCATAGAATCCTGCAAATTAAGAATCAGTCATAACATACATCAGGCCACTTTTCCTCCTTACGACGAGACAGCGGAAGACTGGTCTGATAACGAAAAATGTCTTTGACAGCACTTCTTAGCATTTCATGTCATGGACGAACAAACATGTAAGTTTCTGTTTCTTTAATGGATTTCACCTCAAATGTATCGGTTGTTGTCGCAATTGGCTCCTTTGAAAGATCCTGCGTCTTTGTCCTTTGCTGAAATGTGCTCACTTCTGTCCGTCTATTTTCAAAAGCAAATGCATGTGGTAGCCTCTCCTGTTGCCTTTTATCATTGTCAAAAACAACCAAATCAATCCTATCACACTTGGGCTGCTGAACTTCACAGCCTCAGTAGAAAGTGTCAATTTGTTACTGAAGTTTACAAAGAATCCTATGCCGATTCCATGGTACGGGATGCTATTATCCGATCGGCGCCCGACAAAGAAGTTAGGCAACGTGCGCATTCAGTTGGCAAATCCAATTCTAGATGAAGTCCTATCCATCGCTCAGTCTTTTGAAATTTCTCGCACCTCTGGAGTGCAAATAGAGGCATGGGGCAACGTCGGGGAAATACAACCTCTGTGTGATGTTGACGAAGCGTGTGGCGTGTCCCCGCCAGCCGACATGGCCACAGTACGCTCCCAAGTGCAGCCTCGGCCTAACCGTAAACAAACCTCTAAGAAACTGCAGCAAAACCCACAGCAACTTCCTTCATGTCGACGGTGTTTTACGAAACATTCACGAGAAGATTGTCCACAACGTTGGGCTGTGTGTCACAAATGCAAAAAAAAGGGTCATGTGTCATCTGTTCGCAAATCCGACTGCATACATGTTGTTCATGAACATGATGCTGATTCTGATTCTGTGTTGTCTGTCAATTGTACTTCTTCCCTTTCAGGAAAGTTATTCCTCACTGTCCAAATACTTGGTCGAGATGTTTGCATGCAGGTGGATACTGGTTCTGCTGCCACTATCATCAATTCTCAGACGTATCTTCAGTTGGGTTCTCCAATCCTGTCACCTGTCACTAGGCAATTATGGACTTACAATAAACACAAGATTTCTCTCTTGGGACGATTTGATGCTGAGGTACCTTACAAATTTGTCGTTCACACTGTTCCCATATTTGTGGTCGACCATACTAACGTGGAGAATCTTTTTGGTTTCAATGCCTTTCTCATTTTTGGGTTCTCCATAGATGACTCTGACAATACCATCTCTGATGCTATTCCTTATGTTCAACTGGATTCCTTGTCAACGACACTTTCTTCCCTTTTTTCTCCTGGGTTAGGCCATGCAAATGACTTTGAAGCTCATATCCCACTCAAACCCACTGCTCAGCCTAAGTTTTTTCGGGCTCAGCCCATTCCTGTGGCCCTTCGTGATCAGGTCAAACGGGAGCTGGATCGTCTCACTGCTTCAGGGGTCTTGCTTCCTGTCACTTCCAGTGAGTGGTCCTCTCCTGTCGTTGTCGTTGCTAAGCCAAATGGTGATATTCATCTCTGTGGCAATTTTAAAGCCACTGTAAACACTCAATGCCTTATCGACACTTACCCTATGCCTCAACCTGAAGAATTGTTCACTAAACTTGCTGGAGGCCAGTATTTTTCTAAACTTGACCTGTCAGAAGCTTATCATCAATTTCCTTTCGACGCTGCTTCCCAGCAGTTTCTTGTCCTTAACATGTCTTTTGGCCTCTATCAATACCAACGATTGCCATTTGGGGTTGCCAGCACCCCTGCTCTTTTTCATTGATTCTTGGAACAATTATTGCTCACTGTCCCTGGGTGTATAAATTACCAGGATGACATTGTGGTCACTGGCTCCACCACTGACGAACATCTTCAAAATCTCTGCACACTTTTTCATGTCTTACAGACTGCCGGTCTTAAGTGTAATCTTCAGAAATCAAAATTTTTTCAGGCATCTATCATGTACTTGGGGTTTCAACTCTCTCGGGATGGTATTTGTCCACTTCAGCAAACTGTCACTGTGATCGATGCCCTTCCTCGCCCTACATATTTTGTGGAACTGCAGGCCTTCTTGGGGAAATTAGCACACTATCACAAGTTTTTACCATCTGCTGCTTTGGTGGTTCAGCCGTTGCATTGCCTGTTGCATAAAAATATGCCTTTTCACTGATCCGCGTTATGCGATGCGGCTTTCCAGAAATTGAAGACTATGCTGAAACAGGCCTTGTGCTTGGCTACTTATCGACCTGGCCAATATCTTGTTCTTGCCATGGACGCCTCTCAATACGGGATCAGTGCAGTCCTTGCACACTGTTTTTCTGATGGTTCTGAACAACCCATTGCTTATGCCTCCAAAATGCTCGCGGATGCCCAACAAAAGTATTCTCAAATTGAAAAAGAAGCTTTGGCCATTATTTATTCTCTCCATAAGTCTGGTGTTTTTCTCTATGGATCCAAATTTCATCTTGTTACGGATCACAAAACACTTGTTTCCTTGTTTCATCCATCAACGTCACTTCCCGACAAGGCTGCACACCGCCTACAGTGTTGGGCTTTTTACTTGTCTCGTTTCACATATGAGATTCATTTCCTGCTGACGGCTCAACATGCAAATGCTGATGCACTGTCTCGCCTTCCCATGGGTCCTGATCTGGCATTCGATAGGGACAAACTTTTGTGTTTCCACCTGGATGTTGACGAGCAGCGGGTTGTGGACAGGTTCCTCATCACCAGGGACCAGCTGGTGGCTGCTACGAGTTATGACCCTACCCTCTCCCAGGTTTTACGCTGTATTCAGAAGGGTTGGCCAGATCGTCCGTCTGCTAAGACTTCTAATCCGTTGCGGAACTACTATGCTTTGCGTTACCGCCTCACAGCTAGGGATGGTGTTATCCTGCTTTCCACCGACAATGCTTTGCCGTGTGTTGTGGTACCTGCATCTTTGTGTTCTTCGGTCTAGCGCCTCCTTCACCAAGGGCACTGAGGTGTCTCTCGCACAAAATCTCTGGCGTGCTGTCATGTGTACTGGCCCGGCATCGACTCTGAAATCGCTCACATGGTCGCTGCCTGCGGCCCTTGTGTGTCACAGGCCACCACCCCGAAGTCATCTTTGTCACCGTGGCCTTCGCCTGAGAAGCCCTGGGAGCGTATTCACGCTGACTTTGTGGGACCTTTTTTAGGTACTTATTGGCTTCTCATTATTGACACCTACTCTAACTTTCCTTTCATTGCGTTGCACGTCGCCTACTGCCGTGGCAACCACCAATGCCCTAGCTCGCATTTTCTCTTTGGAAGGCCTTCCCTCTACTCTTGTTACTGATAATGGTCTGCAATTTGCCTCTTCTGATTTTGCGGATTTTTGTGCCCGTCACGGCATCGTGCATGTCATGGCCCCTCCATTTCATCCACAGTCAAATGTTGAGGCTGAACGACTGGTCCGCACATTTAAGGCTCAGATGAGAAAACTCCTGACTTCTTCTTCTGCTGATGATGATGGCTTCTTACCATTTCACCCCCATGGGCGACCGTAGCCTGGCTGAGCTCTTTCATGGCCGACAGCCCCGCATGCTACTTCATCTTCTGCGGCCTTCCACCTCACGGCCGGGAGTGCCTTCGCTTGGCCAGTTCACTGCCGACGACCTTGTATGGGTACAGGGATATGGCAGGTGGCCAAAATGGAGTCCTGGCTGCATCTTACAACACCGTGGCCAATGCCTGTATGAAATCCAGATGGACTCGGGTGTTGCAGTGCATCATTCGGACTACCTTCGGCCTCGTGTGCCGGCAACGCCTGTTCCAGATGCCGCTACACAATCTTCAGCTCTACCTGACGCTTGGGATACTGGAATCTCTTGTTACTCACAACGCAGTTCTCTCACCATCATATCAGTGCCAGCACAAGAACTGACGCCACCAGGAGACGTGCCCATGCAGGGACCAGATGACCATCATCTGTCGGAGCAACTCTACTCACCTCCTTCTCCTACGGACGCGGACACATTGCCCGTGTCTCCTGTTATAACAACTGGACTTGCCGCAATGGGCAGATTGGTGCACGGGGCCCCAGCAGATTCGACCCCCATGTCTCCTGTCATCTCGACCCGTTATCATCGGGGATACTTCCGTCCATATGGGAAGCCTCCTCCTCGAGACTTTACGGCCAGTCAAACAACACCTATGGACGTTAGCAATCTACAGGCCACCTCCATCAAGACCTGTGCAAAAAATTCAAAGGGGGGAAAAGTGTTGTGACTCGCCGATCTTTCAAAGTGCCGCCGCACAGTTACGTGCGTCCTCTACATGTGGTGCAGTCTGCCAGCCATGCAGCAGCAGCGCCACCTAAGCAGCCAGCCAGCCAGCGGCCACTAGACTTGGACTCAGTTATGATTTGACTGTTAAAGTGTACGCACATCTTACTCTGTTTACTTGATCTGGGACTTTCATGTATTGCGTCTTCCTTGAAATATATTTGTTCAACTTGAAGCTATAACAGTATTTTATCTCATTGATAATGCTGTTGTTTTAACATAATTATAGGAAAAGTTTTGTAAGCTTCAAGCTCATTCATCTGCAAATTTTTTGGATGTTGATAAACTTGATAGTGAGCAACCTTAAGCTCAAACAAGCAACCAAAAATCAAATAACTGATTGCAAATTTTGTAACCATAACATTTAAGGAACAGTTAAATTTCATAAAATTATCATTATTAGAAAAAGCTTCTAAAATGTATAAGCTACCTTAAGAGGTCCACCAGGAGTATGTAAACAATGGTAGAGTGGTAAGCAAGCACAATGCTCTGGACCCTTCTCATCACACTGGCGCAAGAGCATCTTCACATTGGGGTTAGCACCAATTTCTGGCAACAGTCTTCCAACCAGCTGAGGTGCAAGCATGTTAGGGTACACACTGAGAATTGCTCCACCAAGTCTCAATGCATCTGCAACCAGCATCAGTTCCCTGCCAACATAATAACTGGCATCACTTATTTACACAGACTAATGCTCTTATTTTATGTTCATCTAATCTAAATGCTTCATATTTATGATTCAACACAAGTGCCATTTCCATTTATGAGTTTTTGCATGATGATCCACGTTAATAGCTGCTTGTAAAGAAACACTGTTAATAGTCACATAACCACCTATTTGCTTTTATACATCATGAAAATGAAAGAAGTGTACCTAAGAAATATTGTACTATTTATTTCCCAGAGCCACTTCATTCTACCAGTTACAAAATTACTATTTATGTAAGAATAACTGCTCTCTTTGTTTGCTGAAAAGAGAGATCATCATATCACAAATGCACAGTGTAAACAGTGATGACTTTACTTAGCTACTGTTGATTTACAAACAGACAACTGGCAAAAACATTTAAGGAACTGATGAAGGAACTAATCACTAATCCTTAAATGACCATAAATTATTGAATATTGACTAACATAGCTTTGGGAAGATAGATGTACAGAAACAAAATTGATGAATTTCAGTACAGAATTGGAAATCTAGAAAATAACAAAAGTATTGATACACTGTACTTTTAGAAAAACTGGATGAACTATATATTCAAGGAATAAGAAAAATATGATTCAAATTATATCTACAGGGCAGAAAAATGCTGTGAAACTGTTATCTTATGCTAATCATAAAATCAAGTTAGTAATCAATTCAAATGAAGTTGAAATAGGAGCAACACAAAGCAGTGTGTTAGTTCTTCTGCCATTGTCCATTTGCATAAATGACAGAGAGTCCACAGACACCACAGCTAAAATGAAATACGATGGCAGAATAATACTTACTGAAACAACTGAATTTTAGTGTGCAACTACCAATCAAGTTTTCAGATATATACACTCATTGTTCAAAGCCAGAGGTTACAACTGTAAATAAAACAAATTACATAGAATTTCTTCAAAATGCTCTGAAAGTATTGTGGAGAAAACATGTTTTTAGACTCGAGTACAACTTTTGATATTCTTAACCATAAAAGTCAGTTGGAAAAACTCAAGTACAATGACTGGAGGCACTGCACCAAAATGATTCACCTGTTTCTTCACAAACTGTAAATGGAAGGTGGAAATGAAACAAAAGTTAAATGATAATATTAGGACACATTTCTCAGATGCAGAAATTTCAAAAGAAAAGAACCTCTCAAAAATCAATTCTTTGACTAATCATGTTACTCATGTATATAAGCAAAATAGACCTGAACAACTGAATCGCATGTGAATACCTAGTTTTCAGAATATACGAACATCCTTCATTTGATAAATGCCTCAAGTCATCTACAAGCAGCTGTAAATAACATTACTGACCATCTAAATTAGAAGAAGAAATTCTAGATTGATGAAAAAAATTTCAAGACTTCTGCTTAAAGGAAGATATATGCTGTCATCTTTTTGCTTCATAAAATAAATATATGAGCAGTGTATCATGTTTGACAGATTATTACACACACCCTTTTCAAAATTCTTTGATCCTTTTGATTCCCTGCATTTATACATTAGAAACTTGTAAATACATGGAAAAGAGTTTAAAGTACATAAATAAAACTAGAATAACCATAATGATGGCAAAGGCATAACAAAGAGTTGATGTCCAGCCAACAAGAGCATAATGAAGAAATAAGCATATCATCTGTAATTATAGACTCATTTAACTCCTTTAAGTCTTGTCAAAACCATATTGGGGAAGTGGCCGACAAAAGAATACTGACTCTATTTTCAGATAATGTCTCTGGCAGGCCTTTATTTATGAGACCATATACAGCTGAAAGCTATTTCACAGGAGCTGTATATGGTCTCATAAATAAAGGCCTGCCAAAGCTAAACAACAAAAACTATCCTGATCGTATATTCTCTTTGACTTTGTTTACAGAGTTTAATTTCATATTGTCTTATGGAATTATCCTCAGGAGCAATACAGGACAAAAAATCATTTCTATATTAGCTTCATCTCCTTGTCCAGGATTGAGAGTTGTCTTGTATGTTCAAATTTAAATATCTTCAACAGGTTCCAAATAGACATAGTCAAATATTTCATGATGCAATAATTTACCAACAGCCATATGTATCGTGGAAATTTATTTTGTGAACTTCTTATGTGCTACTAGTTTTGGCATTACATAGCGATTTTACGACTATGACATGTGGGGCCTGAAGATGGCATCAATGTAATGCCGAAACTGGTAGCACATAAGAAGTTCACAATACATACGGCTGTTGGTCAATTATTACATCAAGAAATACATGCCAGCTGTTGTCCCATGGTCCATAATGGATCAACAAAGATAATCAAATATTTGTGAATTCCTATTAATTCAAATTAAAACTAATAACACACATTTTACTCCTTCTACAAATTATCCGATTACTGAAATTCAAGGTTTGGTTGTTCCTGATAGCTGCATGAGAAATAGCAGTGTTCACTTATACTTAGAGTATGTCAGTCATATGAAATAATCTGATGGCTTCCCACACTGTGACACTAGGAGTAGCACTGCTGTGTCTCTCCAAAACATTAGAAGAATGTGTGGTCCCATCAAGTTGCCACTGTGTTTGCCATGCATTCTGGGAAGTGTAGAAACATGCCTGACAAAAAAAGTCAAGCATCCAGAAGGGAAAGAGCAAAAAATGAAACTTAATGAGTTGAAAGGATATATGATGTTATTTCAATGAGTACAAAAATGAGTCAAAATTACAAAGAACTTGGCAGTGTGAGCCCATTTATCAGCATGACATTGCACTCCCTCTGGTCTGTGCATGTACTGAGAGTGTCATAAAGCCATAGTATCCTCTCCTGAGAAAGCTGGCCCACAACTTGTGATACCCCAAATACTGGCAGTGGTCAATGCACTACCTCAACATTCATAGAGACGCCTGTCATGTGTGAACAAGCATTATTCTGTTCAAAAATGCCACCATGATACTGTTGTATAAGAGGTAACACATGAGCATGAAGGATGTCCACGACATATTATTGTACTATCAGAGTCCCCTCAGTCACTGCCAGCTGTGGCATGACATAATACCTGATGGCTTCCTACAGCACTGCTATGACTCTCCAAAACATTAGAAGAATGTGTGGTCTCTTCAGGTCACCACCACATTTGCAATCCATTCAGGGGAGTGCAGAAATATGATTCATTGCTGAACACAAAGCAATGCCCTTTATCATTATTCTATGCTCCCAGGCATGGCACCATTCCAAGCACAGTCACTTGTGTTGTGGAGTTACTGGCAGTCTACACATGGGATGATAATTCCCTAGTCTGGCTGCTCCTAGTCTCCAATCAATGGTGCAGGATGACACAGAATGTTACAGGGTATCCATTACTTGTTATTTTATGGCAAGTACAAGCCCCTGGTAGCTGAGTGGTCAGCCCGACAGAATGTCAATCCTAAGGGCTCAGGTTCGATTCCCGTTGGCGTCGGAGATTTTCTCTGCTCAGAGACTGGGTGTTGTGTTGTCCTAATCATCATCATCTCATCCCCATTGATGTGCAAGTTGCCGAAGTGGCATCAAATCAAAAGACTTGCACCCGGCGAATGGCCTACCTGACGGGAGGCCCTCATCACATGACATTTACATTTTTACCAGAACTTTGATTAGTATGCCTACTCTCACATCCCCACGCAGTCCAACACTGGGCCACTGATATATCTGAATGCCTCACAGATCTGCGAGGTGCTGATAATTCTGTTTCACATGATTATGTGGCTTCTCTGTACCCTTCACAGTTATCACTCAGCATCTGAGGCTATTTACACCTCTTATATACCCTACCACGCCTGGTAACAACACAAACATGCACAGCACTAATGCAATCTGGTTGCCATCCTACCTGTCACAAAAAACTGAAACTCTAGCCATTTACATACCTGTTGATGATTTTTACATGTTTGAAGTTATATTGTCATCAAACCATGCATTCTTTGCACTTCACTTTTTTTGTCAGTGAAGTGTATTTTACTCTATGCAGATTATACAATATGATCATCATTTTTGTGACAAGCTAAAGCTGTACTGGACACAGACTCAAACCCAGAACCCTTGCCTTCCATGAGCAGTGATTCCAAATATGCCTAATGTGGACTCCTAATTGGCTGACTAAAAGTTTCTACTTATAATTTGTTTCTCTCCGTATGTTCCAAGATCTACAAAATCTCCTGCTACGCTGCTGGACATAAAACACTGACAGAATAAATATTTTGACAAAAAGGCAGATAGGGGGTCTTCTTGAGATAATACCTTTTACTCTATGTGGATTATAATGAGGGTCATCCACAAAGCAAGTTCTGTTTCTATCTCTAGCCATGGCAGTGCTACGATCGCAGTTATGAGCAGACTCTTCAGTGGAGGATGTGTTCAAGTGCACAATGAAGAACAAAGTGGACACCCCTCTGTGGTTACTGATGAAATGGTTCACACAATCATCCTCTGTACAGCCTGGACCTCGCTCCTAGTGACTTTCATCTCTTCTTACACCTAAGACCTGTTCTTGGTGGTCAACACTTCAATGATGATGACGAGCTGAAAGAACATGTTACCACATGGTTGAATACACAAGCAGCAACCTTCTATGAAGAAGGCATACAAAAACTTGTGCCACACTATGACAAGGGCCTACATAATTTTGGAAGCTATGTAAAAAAGTAGTTTATCAGTTGTAGATTTTTTTACAATAAATATTTTTTCTGTATCTGTACACATTTGTTTTATGCAACCAAATGGAACTTACTTTGTGGATGACCCTTGTATGATATTTTCAACATTTTGTAACAAGTTGGAATTGGAAACCAAACCAGAACTCAAACACAAAAGTCCTACCTTTCATGAGAGGTGTGCTGCTAATTATAGATAGGGTAACTGATGGTGCACTGCCCACAAAAGGCAAAATTTCCTGGAATATGTCCTAGTCTGGCTCAAAATATTAATCTGTCACAAAGATTTTAATGTACGTAACAGATATTCTATGATAAATACAAGGTGTTAATGAATAAGATGAGCTCTCAGTAGGAGATAAAAAGTATCCATGTTTCATATTTGAAGAAGTAGCAGATTTTTCTTTAAGTTGGGGTTTTCCTGCTAATTTTACTATATTAAATTTAACATAGTGTAGATAACAGCAGATTACTGATAGTTGATTATTAATGCAGTTTCCAAGAACTGCTGTTTTGTGCCAGTGTATTCCTAAATTTCATTTAAATCATTGCTGTAACTCTTTCATAACAGGAGTTACAGAATATGATAAATAAATAAATAAATGTGTACATCTACATCAGTACTTTTCAAACTAGTGTAAAGTGCATAGCACAGGGTAACTCCCATTGTATAATTTGATAAATTGTGAGATTTGAATCATGTCAGACAGCCCTTTGCAGTTATGTACAAACCCTCTACTCAAAAAGTTATAGATACAGTACTTTCCAAACCAAATACAAGCATGTGTTTATAATTGCCAACCTGAAAAACTGTTCATAAATACTAACAATATAACCTATACTACATTCATGAAATAGACACATATAACCTTTCATAATAGTGACAGTTGTGATACGTCATTGTATGGGCTCCACAAGACAATGAAAACGCTCTGGTACCACAGTGAGGCAACCACCACCCACAAAGCATTAAGACTGACAGAAGCTGGATTCAAGACACACACACATCCTTCAATGATGTCCCAGATGTGCTCAATATGGCTGGGGTAGATGACATGAAGGATCACACAAATATGTTCATGTTCCTCTAACCATTCTTACATGAGTAATTGGTGAGGAATTCTAATGCTGAAGGTACTAGTCTCCTGTGGGGTCCCGCAGATGAAATGATGGCAGCTGTACCAGTGAAATTTTTAATTATATATATTACAACCACAGGTCACCCAACTTTGTATGACCTCATGCTATAATATATCACAAACAATTTTTTTAAAGAAAATAACAATTTTTCCCTAAGGCAGTGTGCTAGTCTATGTCATATGAGGGATGCTCATTCACCTCTTGTAAACATCACCAGGCATGATAATATATCCACCACCAGACTTGCCGGGATCTTGCTACGAAATGAAATGTTCTGCTTCACATGGCTTTCAGTTTACATATCCATACCACCTGCATGTAGTAATGTGTACAAGGCTCAGGTGTGCTCCCTGCCGCCGTTGGATAAGCAGCTGCAGCAGCAAGTCGTATACTCTGAGCTCACTTATTTGTTACATAGTTTAATTCTTAATTTCTTTGCGTGTTTTTGGTACTTGCATTGTTTAATTCATAAATTTCGTGCGTGTTATAGTATTTGAGAGTTGTAGCATCGCGTTTTAGTACCTGAATAGTGTAAATTCGCGTAGTCGTCTGTCATCTGTTTTAGTTTTGAACGGCCAGTGTCGGTTGGTCACAGTCAGTGTGCTCCCTGCCGCCGTTGGATAAGCAGCTGCAGCAGCAAGTCGTATACTCTGAGCTCACTTATTTGTTACATAGTTTAATTCTTAATTTCTTTGCGTGTTTTTGGTACTTGCATTGTTTAATTCATAAATTTCGGGCGTGTTATAGTATTTGAGAGTTGTAGCATCGAGTTTTAGTACTCGAATAGTGTTAAATCGCGTAGTCTCCTTCCGCCGCCGAGCAGTGTCAGCAGTGCACAAGTGGCAGCATTACTGCATTTACTAAGCAATCTTGTATTTTAATAACCGTTTCAATTTTGTGTCGTTTTGTTTGCGCTCTCTGTAGATTAGTTCAGACGTTCTTTGCACAACAGTTTTTAGCATGGATAGGGACTGCAACTGCTGTGTTCGGATGCAGGCTGAGTTGGCATCCCTTCGCTCCCAGCTTCAGGCAGTGTTGGCTTCGGTCACACAGCTTGAGGCTGTTGCCAATGGAAATCACTGTGGGGGACCGGATGGGGGTTTGTCGGGGACGGCCAGCTCGTCCCACGCATCCCCCGATCGGACTACGACTGTGGTTGCCCGGGATACTGCCCGCATTGAGGCTGATCCCTCACCTGTGGTAGAGTGGGAGGTCGTCTCAAGGTGTGGCAGGGGGCGAAAGACATTCCGGAGGGCTGAACGGAAGGCCTCTCCAGTTTGTCTGACGAACCGGTTTCAGGCTCTGTCTCAGGCTGATACTGATCTTCGGCCTGACATGGCTGCTTGTCCTGTTCCAGAGGTTGCCCCTCAGTCTGCAAGATCCGGGCAGTCGCAGAGGGTGGGCTTACTGGTAGTTGGGAGCTCCAACGTCAGGCGCATAATGGGGCCCCTTAGGGATATGGCAGCAAGGGAGGGGAAGAAAACCAAAGTGCACTCCGTGTGCATACCGGGGGGAGTCATTCCAGATGTGGAAAGGGTCCTTCCGGATGCCATGAAGGGTACAGGGTGCACCCATCTGCAGGTGGTCGCTCATGTCGGCACCAATGATGTGTGTCGCTATGGATCGGAGGAAATCCTCTCTGGCTTCCGGCGGCTATCTGATTTGGTGAAGACTGCCAGTCTCGCTAGCGGGATGAAAGCAGAGCTCACCATCTGCAGCATCGTCGACAGGACTGACTGCGGACCTTTGGTACAGAGCCGAGTGGAGGGTCTGAATCAGAGGCTGAGACGGTTCTGCGACCATGTGGGCTGCAGATTCCTCGACTTGCGCCATAGGGTGGTGGGGTTTCGGGTTCCGCTGGATAGGTCAGGAGTCCACTACACGCAACAAGCGGCTACACGGGTAGCAGGGGTTGTGTGGCGTGGGCTGGGCGGTTTTTTAGGTTAGATGGCCTCGGGCAAGTGCAGAAAGGGCAACAGCCTCAACGGGTGCGGGGCAAAGTCAGGACATGCGGGGACCAAGCAGCAATCGGTATTGTAATTGTAAACTGTCGAAGCTGCGTTGGTAAAGTACCGGAACTTCAAGCGCTGATAGAAAGCACCGAAGCTGAAATCGTTATAGGTACAGAAAGCTGGCTGAAGCCAGAGATAAATTCTGCCGAAATTTTTACAAACGTACAGACGGTGTTTAGAAAGGATAGATTGCATGCAACCGGTGGTGGAGTGTTCGTCGCTGTTAGTAGTAGTTTATCCTGTAGTGAAGTAGAAGTGGATAGTTCCTGTGAATTATTATGGGTGGAGGTTACACTCAGCAACCGAGCTAGGTTAATAATTGGCTCCTTTTACCGACCCCCCGACTCAGCAGCATTAGTGGCAGAACAACTGAGAGAAAATTTGGAATACATTTCACATAAATTTTCTCAGCATGTTATGGTCTTAGGTGGAGATTTCAATTTACCAGATATAGACTGGGACACTCAGATGTTTAGGACGGGTGGTAGGGACAGAGCATCGAGTGACATTATACTGAGTGCACTATCCGAAAATTACCTCGAGCAATTAAACAGAGAACCGACTCGTGGAGATAACATCTTGGACCTACTGATAACAAACAGACCCGAACTTTTCGACTCTGTAAGTGCAGAACAGGGAATCAGTGATCATAAGGCCGTTGCAGCATCCCTGAATATGGAAGTTAATAGGAATATAAAAAAAGGGAGGAAGGTTTATCTGTTTAGCAAGAGTAATAGAAGGCAGATTTCAGACTACCTAACAGATCAAAACGAAAATTTCTGTTCCGACACTGACAATGTTGAGTGTTTATGGAAAAAGTTCAAGGCAATCGTAAACTGCGTTTTAGACAGGTACGTGCCGAGTAAAACTGTGAGGGACGGGAAAAACCCACCGTGGTACAACAACAAAGTTAGGAAACTACTGCGAAAGCAAAGAGAGCTTCACTCCAAGTTTAAACGCAGCCAAAACCTCTCAGACAAACAGAAGCTAAACGATGTCAAAGTTAGCGTAAGGAGGGCTATGCGTGAAGCGTTCAGTGAATTCGAAAGTAAAATACTAGGTACCGACTTGACAGAAAATCCTAGGAAGTTCTGGTCTTACGTTAAATCAGTAAGTGGCTCGAAACATCATGTCCAGACACTCCGGGATGATGATGGCATTGAAACAGAGGATGACAAGCGTAAAGCTGAAATACTAAACACCTTTTTCCAAAGCTGTTTCACAGAGGAAGACCGCACTGCAGTATCTTCTCTAAATCCTCGCACCAACGAAAAAATGGCTGACATTGAAATAAGTGTCCAAGGAATAGAAAAGCAACTGGAATCACTCAACAGAGGAAAGTCCACTGGACCTGATGGGATACCAATTCGATTCTACACAGAGTACGCGAAAGAACTTGCCCCCCTTCTAACAGCCGTGTACCGCAAGTCTCTAGAGGAACAGAAGGTTCCAAATGATTGGAAAAGAGTGCAGGTAGTCCCAGTCTTCAAGAAGGGTCGTCGAGCAGATGCGCAAAACTATAGACCTATATCTCTGACGTCGATCTGTTGTAGAATTTTAGAACATGTCTTTTGCTCGAGTATCATGTCGTTTTTGGAAACTCAGAATCTACTATGTAGGAATCAACATGGATTCCGTAAACAGCGATCGTGTGAAACCCAACTCGCTTTATTTGTTCATGAGACCCAGAAAATATTAGATATGGGCTCCCAGGTAGATGCTATTTTTCTTGACTTCCGGAAGGCGTTCGATACAGTTCCGCACTGTCGCCTGATAAACAAAGTAAGAGCCTACGGAATATCAGACCAGCTGTGTGGCTGGATTGAAGAGTTTTTAGCAAACAGAACACAGCATGTTGTTATCAACGGAGAGACGTCTACAGACGTTAAAGTAACCTCTGGCGTGCCACAGGGGAGTGTTATGGGACCATTGCTTTTCACAATATATATAAATGACCTAGTAGATAGTGTCGGAAGTTCCATGCGGCTTTTCGCGGATGATGCTGTAGTATACAGAGAAGTTGCAGCATTAGAAAATTGTAGCGAAATGCAGGAAGATCTGCAGCGGATAGGCACTTGGTGCAGGGAGTGGCAACTGACCCTTAATATAGACAAATGTAATGTATTGCGAATACATAGAAAGAAGGATCCTTTATTGTATGATTATATGATAGTGGAACAAACACTGGTAGCAGTTACTTCTGTAAAATATCTGGGAGTATGCGTGCGGAACGATTTGAAGTGGAATGATCATATAAAATTAATTGTTGGTAAGGCGGGTACCAGGTTGAGATTCATTGGGAGAGTCCTTAGAAAATGTAGTCCATCAACAAAGGAGGTGGCTTACAAAACACTCGTTCGACCTATACTTGAGTATTGCTCATCAGTGTGGGATCCGTACCAGATCGGGTTGACGGAGGAGATAGAGAAGATCCAAAGAAGAGTGGCGCATTTCGTCACAGGGTTATTTGGTAACCGTGATAGCGTTACAGAGATGTTTAACAAACTCAAGTGGCAGACTCTGCAAGAGAGGCGCTCTGCATCGCGGTGTAGCTTGCTCGCCAGGTTTCGAGAGGGTGCGTTTCTGGATGAGGTATCGAATATATTGCTTCCCCCTACTTATACCTCCCGAGGAGATCACAAATGTAAAATTAGAGAGATTCGAGCGCGCACGGAGGCTTTCTGGCAGTCGTTCTTCCCGCGAACCATACGCGACTGGAACAGGAAAGGGAGATAATGACAGTGGCACGTAAAGTGCCCTCCGCCACACACCGTTGGGTGGCTTGCAGAGTATAAATGTAGATGTAGATGTAGATGTAGTCCAGATGACCTCCTCCCACGCTTTGAGCATCGGTGGTGTTCTGGCACCCATGCTAATCTCTGTGTCATGGGATGTGCAATGAGCACAGGTGCCATTGTGAAGTAATGGCTCCTGTATCCCAAAATGAGGAGGCAGTTTTGGATGGTTCAGCTGCTCACTAGGTGTTGTAGTCCATCATTGAATTGCTGAGTAATTTTTTCCACTGTGTTCCATCCACTTAGTGTTACAATCTACAGTATCTGATAATAATCCCTGTCATCAACATATTGTGACCCTTTCAGAATGAAATTTTCACTCTGCAGCGGAGTGTGCACTGATATGAAACTTCCTGGCAGATTAAAACTGTGTGCCCGACCGAGACTCGAACTCGGGACCTTTGCCTTTCGCGGGCAAGCGCTCTACCATCTGAGCTACCGAAGCACGACTCACGTCCGGTACTCACAGCTTTACTTCTGCCAGTATCTCGTCTCCTACCTTCCAAACTTTACAGAAGCTCTCCTGCGAACCTAGCAGAACTAGCACTCCTGAAAGAAAGGATATTGCGGAGACATGGCTTAGCCACAGCCTGGGGGATGTTTCCAGAATGAAATTTTCACTCTGCAGCGGAGTGTGCGCTGATATGAAACTTCCTGGCAGATTAAAACTGTGTGCCCGACCGAGACTCGAACTCGGGACCTTTGCCTTTCGCAGGAGAGCTTCTGTAAAGTTTGGAAGGTAGGAGACGAGATACTGGCAGAAGTAAAGCTGTGAGTACCGGACGTGAGTCGTGCTTTGGTAGCTCAGATGGTAGAGCGCTTGCCCGCGAAAGGCAAAGGTCCCGAGTTCGAGTCTCGGTCGGGCACACAGTTTTAATCTGCCAGGAAGTTTCATATCAGTGCACACTCCGCTGCAGAGTGAAAATTTCATTCTGGAAACATCCCCCAGGCTGTGGCTAAGCCATGTCTCCGCAATATCCTTTCTTTCAGGAGTGCTAGTTCTGCAAGGTTCGCAGGAGAGCTTCTGTAAAGTTTGGAAGGTAGGAGACGAGATACTGGCAGAAGTAAAGCTGTGAGTACCGGACGTGAGTCGTGCTTCGGTAGCTCAGATGGTAGAGCGCTTGCCCGCGAAAGGCAAAGGTCCCGAGTTCGAGTCTCGGTCGGGCACACAGTTTTAATCTGCCAGGAAGTTTCATATTGTGACCCTGATAGTGTCCCTTGTAACAAAGCATCTGTAGTACACCCTACATAGAATGCCACATGAAAAGTGTAGTGCCTCTATGACTGTAGAGATCAAAATTCTCAGTGCAATAAATAGATACCATTTCATTCAACTGTTTTTTATTGCAGCATGAGTAAGCAAGACTTATCCCTATATTGAGTTTTACTTATTTATGGAAGACAGAGTAAATTTTAATCGTGGTTCTGTAACAAATTTACAGAAACCCTAATTTGTTTATGTACAGCCACATGTAGGCCTAATTATGATGCATGAGTTTTCCTATTTATTTGGCAATCATTCAACTTAATCTTGCTAAATTATAGTTCTATGCCATGTACCGTAAGTGCTTGACTTTCCATAAGACTTTTAGCTCCAGGGTTTGGTATGATGGTTACAGTTTTTTATTGGGGTAACTGTAGTGATGAAGGCCCTAGGTAAGTAACAAATGGGAAAATATCAGTGGTTACAGTGTCAGAGTAGCACATTTTGTTTCAGCAGTGAGGACAGAAAGAAGTTACGTTATAAGAATAAATAGGACTGGAGCAAATATTTAGTTTCAGAAATTAATCAAACAGCAATATGATATAGCATACTGCATCCATGTAAATGGTTGTGTTTTGAAAAGTTTCAGTGAATGTAAGAATTTTATTTTTGTAATTCAATCAGTGCACAAACCTAATTGTTTCAGAATATTTGATAACTGTGGTGTGAAATTAATGAACTACTCACAGAGGAGGAGGATATTAGAGTTTAAGATCTCATCGACAACAAGGTCATTAGAGATGGAGCACAAGCTTGGATTAGGGAAGGATGGGGAAGGACATCAATGATGCCCTTTCAAAGGAACCATCCCAGCATTTGCCTGATGTTATTTAGGGAAATCACAGGAAACCTAAATCACGATGGCTGGACATGGGTTTGAACCATCATCCCCCTGAATGCAAGTCCAGTGTGCTAAACACTGTGCCACCTTGCTTAGTGAAATACTCATTGCAAAAAGGATGAAAGCCATCAAACCATCTGTCTCTTTGTACATAATGTGAGCACTAGTGCTAGTATGTTCAGCATCACAAGAATCAGATTAACATCAATCTTCTGCAGAGAATATACATTCTAAGAAAAAAAGAAAGAAAGACCATGAAGGAGTTACTAAAATTGATCACAAATTTCTGTTCACACAGATATTGACAGAAAATGCAAAATTGTAAATGTTGACAGCTGACTGATGAATGTGTGATGCTGCATGATAGTTTCCCTGCACAGCTGTCAAGGGTAGTAAACAGCAAGCATATCAATACCGGGTGATAAATATTTTGCGAATTTCATTTCATGTACTCAGTTAGACAGTAACAGTGCATCACAGACAGGTGCATGAACAATATACGCAAATGTCAGCATTTGAGAGAGGATGTACAGTTGGGCTCAAAGAA
Source organism: Schistocerca cancellata (assembly GCF_023864275.1). Taxonomy (NCBI): domain Eukaryota; kingdom Metazoa; phylum Arthropoda; class Insecta; order Orthoptera; family Acrididae; genus Schistocerca; species Schistocerca cancellata. The sequence goes on from NC_064629.1 coordinate 731,604,843, forward strand.
GCCAGTAGAAGTAAGAGGCAAATTGCTTGACGTTTGAATAGATGCAATACCACTTCTTGATGATGTTGACAGGAATGGGTGAACTGTGGCTGAACACAGTATCAAGAAGGAAGCAGTCAACCTAGTGAGATGACACAATGTGAGGACCAAGCAATCATCAGAGAGGCACTCAGAACCTTGAATTCATCATTATCCTCAATCCAATGAGCAACTGGCACTTCAATGACCACAAGGACCAATAATATTCAGCTCACAGAAAGGGTGCTGACCACGCAGCTCCCCTTGGGTCGGATGCCCTGTGAAGTGGTGGCATACCAAGCTGACTGTCACACACCACATAGCCTGACAACAAGGAGTGATAGTCTGGGATGCCACTTCATTTCATAGAAGGACCTCTTTCATTGTCATCCAGAGCACCCTTACATCACATCAGGACATTGATGGTATTATACAGCCTGTTTTTTTGCCCTTCATGGCAAGCCATCCTGGACTTATATTTAAGCAAGATAATGCCTGACTGTACTCAGTGAGAGTTTCTACTGCTTGTCTTCGTGCTTCCCAAACCCTACCTCAGCCAGGAAGGTCACCAGATCTCTCCCCAGTTGAGAATGGTAGGAGTGTGATGGCCAGACCCTCCAAACAGCTTGGGATTGTGATGATCCGACACACCTATTGGACAGAATGTGGCAAAATGTCACTCAAGAGGACATCCAACAACAGACAATTCCACAACAATAACTTCTTGTGTAATGTCCAGAGGTGGGCCAGTGCATGATTGACTTGCTCAATTTGTGAAGATATTCCTCTTGAATAATCCACACAGTTTTTCTGAAACTGTAATCATTTGTTTGTCTGTACATGTACATCACATCCATAAATTTTGCTTGTAGTAGCATTAGGAAGCATTTGCAACTGATTTAGCTTTGCTGAAATCACTCTGTGTCATCAGCTCTTACACCATTCTTTTACTTTATAATGTCTGACATAGTCCTGCTTACAATAAAAGTTCTTAAAATACAGAAATGATAGAAAAAAATTATTAAAAATGAGTAAACTGGTGCACAAATCAAAATATTGCAGACTGTAAATACCAAATATCACAATGAATATAAACTCTATACAAATCATCAAAATATGAGCTTGATGAATGTTAGATGCTGAAGCATGTGAAATTTGTGTGAATGTATGTTTTGCGGGAATTTAAGGAGATGGGACCTGGATAAACTGACTAAACCAGAGGTTGTTCAGAGTTTCAGGGAGAGCATAAGGGAACAATTGACAGCAGTGGGGGAAAGAAGTACAGTAGAAGAAGAATGGGTAGCTCTGAGGGATGAAGTAGTGAAGGCAGCAGAGGATCAAGTAGGTAAAAAGATGAGGGCTAGTAGAAATCCTTGGGTAACAGAAGAAATATTGAATTTAATTGATGAAAGGAGAAAATATAAAAATGCATTAAATGAAGCAGACAAAAAGGAATACAAACGTCTCAAAAATGAGATTGACAGCAAGTGCAAAATGGTTAAGCAGGAATGGCTTAGAGGACAAACGTAAGGATGTAGAGGCTTATCTCACTAGGGATAAGATACATACTGCCTACAGGAAAATTAAAGAGACTTTTGGAGAAAAGAGAACCACTTGTATGAATATCAAGAGCTCAGATGGAAACCCAGTTCTAAGCAAAGAAGGGAAAGCAGAAAGGTGGAAGGAGTATATAGAAGGTCTATACAAGGGCGATGTACTTGAGGACAACATTATGGAAATGGAAGAGAATGTAGATGAAGATGATATGGGAGATACGATACTGCGTGAAGAGTTTGACAGAGCACTGAAAGACCTGAGCCAAAACAAGGCCCCAGGAGTAGACAACATTCCATTAGAACTACTGGCAGCCTTGGGAGAGCCAGTCCTGACAAAACTCTACCATCTGGTGAGCAAGATGTATGAGACAGGCGAAATACCCTCAGACTTCAAGAAGAATATAATAATTCCAATCCCAAAGAAAGCAGGTGTTGACAGATGTGAAAATTACCAAACTATCAGTTTAACAAGTCACAGCTGCAAAATACTAACACGAATTGTTTACAGACAAATGGAAAAACTGGTAGAAGCCGACCTCAAGGAAGATCAGTTTGGATTCCGTGGAAATATTGGAACACATGAGGCAATACTGACCTTATGATTTATATTAGAAGAAAGATTAAGGAAAGGCAAACCTATGTTTCTAGCATTTATAGATTTAGAGAAAGCTTTTGACAATGTTGACTGGAATATTCTCTTTCAAATTCTAAAGGTGGCAGGGGTAAAATACAGGGAGCGAAAGGCTATTTACAATTTGTACAGAAACCAGATGGCAGTTATAAGTGTCAAGGGGCATGAAAGGGAAGCAGTGGTTGGGAAGGGAGTGAGACAGGGTTGTAGCCTCTCCCTTATGTTATTCAATCTGTATATTGAGCAAGCAGTAAAAGAAACAAAAGAAAAGTTCGGAGTATGTATTAAAATCCATGGAGAAGAAATAAAAACTTTGAGGTTCGCCGATGACATTGTAATTCTGTCAGAGACAGCAACGGACTTGGAAGAGCAGTTGAACGGAACGGACAGTATCTTGAAAGGAGGATATAAGATGAACATCAACAAAAGCAAAATGAGGATAATGGAATGTACTCGAATTAAGTCGGGTGATGCTGAGGGAATTAGATTAGGAAATGACACACTTAAAGTAGTAAAGGAGTTTTGCTATTTGGGGAGCAAAATAACTGATGATGGTCGAAGTAGAGAGGATATAAAATGTAGACTGGCAATGGCAAGGAAAGCGTTTCTGAAGAAGAGAAATTTGTTAACATCGAGTATAGATTTAAGTGTCAGGAAGTCGTTTCTGAAAGTATTTGTATGGAGTGTAGCCATGTATGGAAATGAAACATGGACGATAAATAGTTTGGACAGGAAGAGAATAGAAGCTTTTGAAATGTGGTGCTACAGAAGAATGCTGAAGATTAGATGGGTAGATCACATAACTAATGAGGAGGTATTGAATAGAATTGGGAAGAAGAGGAGTTTGTGACACAACTTGACTAGAAGAAGTGATCGGTTGGTAGGACATGTTCTGAGGCATCAAGGGGTCACCAATTTAGTATTGTAGGGCAGTATGGAGGGTAAAAATCGCAGAGGGAGACCAAGAGATGAATACACTTAGCAGATTCAGAAGGATGTAGGTTGCAGTAGGTACTGGGAGATGAAGAAACTCACACAGGATAGGGTAGCATGGAGAGCTGCACCAAACCAGTCTCAGGACTGAAGACCACAACAACAACAACATGTTTTGTCAATTGGAAAATAATTTGAGGACTATAATATTTTAAGGGGGGAAAAGTAATCGTGATACATGCTCAGATTATGTTTTTCTGGAATTAATAAAAACAATTGAAATGCTTTGACACCATAGCAGATTTCATACAGTAAAAATCACTAGTTCTCACAGGCTGCCAAAAATAAACATTAAATCATTATTCATCAACTGAGATTCATGTTAATAATGATTCATAAATAACCTGAAAGTCTTACTGACATCTGCTTTTGACATGAGCATTAAGAGTTGGAAATAGAAACTTCTCAGTAAATTAGTGATTTGCATAAGATATCCTAATTAATGTAATGATTACTTACATAACGGAAAAGTATATAAAATGTAATCAAAGTTGGCCACACCATATAACTACATTTACACTGTTCTGAGTTCTATTTTTACATATTTTGGCCTTCAAGATCGAATTCACATATAACAATCAATATACAAAGAATTCAAATTGCTGAAACTGCTGAGCTCATTTGTCCAGTATATACACTTCACACTGAGATATTATATGTTGATATTTGTAGAATGTAAGCAACAAATATGTATGACTATTTTGAAAACCAATATGAATGACTATTTTGAAATGTTTGTCAAAGATACTTTTGTACTGATTATGGAGTCCTCCAAGAAATTAATTCATATCTTATTTGGCCTTACAGAAGTTTATTTTTTTTTATTTTCACACTAAGTACTTATTCCACCTTCAGTGTTGAGTAACAAAAAAATTACATTGAGCGCAAAGTTCCCCAGTACTGCATGATTTTTGTTTGGAGAATTTATTACAGTTTGACCTTTGTACTGGTTCAGTAGTCCTTCAAATTTACTTTGCCAGATTTTTTGGATTATGAATTAAGGTATCTTTAAGAATTTTTTCCAAGGTCTTTTCTTTTTCCCCCCTGTTTCTTCATTGACAACATCTTATACTGTAATACTATGTGTAGTTTTATTAACCTGAAACTTCTGGTAGATTAAAATTACAAGTTAGGGAGTTGGGAAGGTAGGAAAGAAGGTCCTGATGGGGATAAAGCTGCAAGGGCACATCATGAATCATGCCTAGATAGGTCAGTCAGTTGAGCACTTGCCTACAAAAGGTGAGGGTACCAGGTTCAAGTCCCAGTCTGGCATAGAGTTTTTATATGGCAGGAAGTATCAAATCACTACACATTCTACTGCAGAGTGAAAATGCATTCTGGAATGTGACACTTCCTTACAACAAGAAACATGCACCTCTATGTTTATACCTAGGTTACATAAAACAACAAGAAGGTTGGTATCCTGGGATAGTTTTCAGTATAATTACGCTGCTTTAGACTTTAAAAGGATTTATTGATTCCTTCAATCAAACAGCTATTTTTATTTAATGTTTGAATGTTAGTACATTATCTGTTTAGCTTAGTAAACTTCTTCACATGTCTCATTACTTAAATGTGTGTGGTAATCTGCATAAACTCTTTTGTAAACAATCATGTAGTGTAAATCCCTCCATGAAAATGGGCCTTCAGGGGTGTGAAATGAGTTAAGTTATTCATTAACAATCAGACACAACCATTAAAGATTTAGTCTGTAAAGCTAGTGCTAAACTAATCACTTTGAAAATTGTAGAAATTTTATCCAGATTACTTTATGTCCGCTCTTCAGCTGCTTATTTATATAATATACAAAATTAAACATTTAAGTAACTTTACACAGAATAGTGTCAGATTTCCACATACTCGAAAAGTTAAATCATGTTTAATAGAAACATTAGAGGTAAGAGAAATTTATATTTTTTGTTATCAATGGTCTGATAAAATATAGCAGTTGTTAATATAGTGCTCATTTACTTTGTCTTTGAATATATGGAGATTTTGAATTTCCTGTCTGATATTTACAGACAATCTCTTACAGCCTTTTACATCAGAATATAGAACTCCATTCTGAAGCTTGACATGAATACACAGTATATACAGAAATTTTTAAAAAATAGTAAACTCCCATTTGACAGTATCATGATATTTATCTTTCATACTATCCAGATTTCAGCTTTAATGCCACTATTAAGTACAATGCTAAAAGTTATTACACCTTTATTAAGTCATATTTCTTACAGCATGCCTTAACAAAAATGACTTAATAATCATCTAACAACTTTTAGTGTTGTACTTGATAATGTCATAAAAGCTGAAATATTGATAGGACAAAAGAAAATATAATAATACAGTAAAATGGCAGTTTAGTCTTTTAAAAAGTATTGTGTGACTGTGGTCGATGCCATCAAAAACTTTATACAGAAATTGTTTTTATTTCTGATACTGTGTTTGTGAATTTCAATATAAACAAAGATTTTATTAAAGTATAAACATGAAAATACCTCTTATTACATAGTGATTATGTCCATTGGCTTATTGTTTTCCTCTTTCCACCTTAAAGCATCTGATATAACTTTACTGCAACAAATTCCCCTTTTTACTTCTCGGTGAAGTGATCAACAGTTGTCTCCCATCATATACTGGTATTGCCTTGCAATGGCTTTCCATCACTTTGATTTTTTGATTAAAGCAGTCCTCATTTACATCACCCAAAATTTCAGCAAAAAGTGAGTCTTGATGCTCAATAAACATCCAAACTTATTGAAATTTTCCAGTATCCTGGCTACAATGGAAAAAATATGTGGATTATTTCTGATACCTGAGAACTTAGTAGCAACCTCCTAAGATGATACCCAAGTCTCTCTCTCATTCATAGTCTCTTTTTATCTGAAGTTGGAATTAAACATCACTAATCCAGTATCAGGTCCATTGTACATCTTTGAATACGGCCCAACTCATTGAATCATGGCGATAATAGGTTACTGTAATAATAAAATAAAATAAATAAAAAAAAAATAACCACCACTTTTTTCATCTCCCATATTCAATGATTTTCTTACAGGAAAGATTATTCTGCACCAACATTAATCCCTAAACCAATTCACATAAAAAAGAAAGGAATATAGTGAAGCCAATTTTCTAACCAGGAAGCACACATCATTTTTAAATCGCCACACATATTCCAACAATGAGGCACAACTATATCCATGTTTTTGCAACTTTCCTTCATATGTACATAATGGGCAACAATTATGAATGAAATTAAATGACCGTATGGCTTTATTTAACATGAGACCCCATCTGAGACTGTTCAGTCACCTGGTGCACGTCTTTCTATGTGGCACTACTTTGAAAACTTGCACATTGATGAAGCTGAGAAGCAATGACGAGTAGAATGCAAATCCCCAGTTTCCAATGAAGAAAATCTCTGACCCAGCTGGGAATCTAACCCAGGACCCTGCAGTCTAGAGGCAGTGGTTCTGGCTACTAGACCATGAGCTGCAATTGGTAAATATCTGAGATATACTTTAAATAACACACTTTTTTAAAACACTGAGTAAATGCATGTTGTCTTCTCCTGTACACAGAAATGTTTGTTCCTGCTGCTAACATGTTCTTTTCTTTAAAATCTGGAATCATACAAGTCAAAATTTTAATTTATTATGCCAAAATCCCCAACCAAATTATTTATATTGGTTTCTATAAAAAAATCTTTGGTTCTAAATTGCCTAAAGAACAATAACATTTGTCAGGAGCTTGTTAAGCTGCGTCAGACAGGGAAACATCTACATCTACATCTACATACATACTCCGCAATCCACCATACAGTGCGTGGTGGAGGGTATCTCGTACAACAACTCGCATCTTCTCTCCCTGTTCCACTCCCAAACAGAACGCGGGAAAAATGACTGCCTAAATGGTCTGTATAAGCCCTAATCTCTCCTATCTTATCTTTGTGGTCTTTCCACGAAATGTAAGTTGGCGGCAGTGAAATTGTACTGCAGTCAGCCTCAAATGCTGGTTCTCTAAATTTCCCCAGTAGTGATTCACAAAAAGAATGCCTCCTTTCCTCTAGAGACTCCCACCCAAGTTCCTGAAGCATTTCTGTACCACTTGCATGATGATCAAACCTACCAGTAACAAATCTAGCAGCCCACCTCTGAATTGCTTCTATGTCCTCCCTCAATCCAACCTGATAGGGATCCCAAACACTCAAGCAGTACTCAAGAATAGGTCATATTAGTGTTTTATAAGTGGTCTCCTTTACAGATGAACCACATCTTCCCAAAATTCTACCAATGAACCGAAGACAACTATCCGCCTTCCCCACAACTGTCATTACATGCTTGTCCCACTTCACATTGCTCTGCAATGTTAGACCCAAATATTTAAATCATCAAGAAACTTTGGTGGTTTAGGAACCCAAAGATCTGGACCCTTTGTCAAATGGCTGACAAAGGGTACTTTACTCCCTATTTATTGCTTGAGTTGCATCGAGTAAGTCCAAGACTACAAAAGTAACAGTCATTGGAATGGTTTCTTACCTACCTCATGTAACTGAAATAAAAAATCTAAAGGCCTATTTTTTTCTTTCTATGATAGTTTCTTTAGATTTTCCACACATACACAACATACCTGACGTGGCTCCTACAGCTTTATTGATCACCAAGTTTATTTCCAAAGTATGAGAGGTACTCTTCCTTTACAAAATCTGTAATGTTCCTCTGACATTACTTAATAACTAACTCATCACAAATGCAATAAAAATAGCCAATACAGTTTTTGCAACCATGACTATCCATTGCACTTAAAGGTAGAAAAATTAGTTTACATTGTAACGGAGTAAACGGGTGTAAATAATGACGAAGAGCCAAAAATCTTATTATAGTGGTTATAATATATACCAATGAGTGCAACCTCTGACAGTTTATGTTTGAACTACTATTTTTAATTCAAATAGTTACTGAAATGTATGTAATTTAAATCACAATAAATGCCTCTTCGAATTACTGAGCATTAAATAAAAATTTATTATGAGACTAGGATTCAGATCACTAAGCACCAAATGAGTAACCCACTTTTGTTAAATAAGGTGCTTCATTATTGGCCTGTTTAACCATTGTTAGGATTTTATTTGCTATTTTTACACAAGTAACCATTAGTAAAACAGCTACCTCACTATTTTTGTTGCCTGCCTGTGACAGTACTTATGTCACTACTCATTGCTGGACATTTGGTTATTCTTGTTGCATAGATAATAATTTGTGATAGTTTATGCAACATGACTGGACCTACGCAACTAGCCTTACATGACTTCAGTGTATTAATAATTAGATTACAGAAAAGAAGAATATTTTCCTTTCAAACACATATGTTTCCCAAAGTCTGGCTTAATTTTATGAGTATGATTATAGTGCCACTAGAAAAATGCTAGAAGAGATGTCCACCATAAATGTAAACTGCAATTTCTTTCTGAATCTCTGTTGGTATAGCATTTCCAGCCATTTTCCATTGAAATAGGTAAAAGTATATTCAAGAAATTATTCAGACATATGATAGAATGTAAAAGATCGTAGTATAGTGTGCCAAGAAAGGATCATATTAAATAAATGGAATAACAGTTCAGAATCTTACCAAATCTGAAATTTGATTATTAAAACAGACAAAAATATGCACCATGCCTATGAAATAATTAATCATTAAGTAAGAATCAAATAAAAATACTGGTTTATTGCAAACAGAAGTTACCTACTCTACTGAGACTGAAATTTTTCATAAATAATGCACCATAACTTGAACCGTAATTCTCACATCTATCACACTAGAAGAAAAAATGACATTCATTATATATCAAGAAAGCTGTCAGAGGCTTGAAAAGGTTTCAAATATGTATCCAGAAAGATCTTCAATTTTTTTTCCGTTAATATAAAGTGGCTGACAGGTGTCAAAGAAAATTTTAAATATAAATGGCATTCATTTCTTCCGGCAAATGTTTCTTCTCTGAAGACAATTTTTTTTTATTTATACTGTAACATTATGCAGTGAACATACATAATTCAACAGTTCACATCTCCACAGCTGGTCTAATGAGGCTGCCTCACATTGGCACAGATGGCACAGCAAGTGCTGTGCTGTGTGAAAAACAGTAACATACAAGCCAGTGTACTGGGCCCTCAGCCATTCCAGACTGTGCGTTAATGTACTCCCTGATTTCATGTGTTTGTACTGACCACTAATCATTCAGTTCTAAGTATTTTCCTTTATGTGCAGTAGAATTAAAAGCTGATTGGGAGGAATTCTAATATTAAGTTTGTGCAATGTTACAATATTTTTCGCAACAAGTGCAGTATTCTACTCTGCATACTTTGTTTCATAGTTCACTAGGACCAATATGGCAGTGGAAGAAATTCCTCAGTACCTCATTAAACAGCAGTGAGCTCTCAGCAACCAGCAGCAGGCTATCTCCCTGGCACTAAACAATTTTGCAGCCTCATTGATGTGCCATGGTTCACCACCCTTGATGCAACCCACACTGTTTCCTTCGTATGATGATTCTGTGGAAGATACGGCACATACAAAAACCCCAGGAACATTTTCTGGCTTTTGGTGTCACTGACCCCAATATGTGTACAGTTTCTCTCTTTTGATGAAATGTGTCAGTTGCTCTCTACTTATCACTGCAAACATACTCATGTTATTGCTGCTCGCAATGAGTTTTACTGTTGTCAAAAGTGACTGCAACAGTCATACAGAGCTTGGGCAGCAGAACTGCATTGGCTTAGCTGTCATTGCCAGTTTGTTATTGAAGCTCACCAGGACTCATATGCTGATTCGATGGTTCATGATGCTATAATGCATTTGGCTCATGATAGAGAAGTTCATGAACATGCCTTACAATATGAAAATCCCTCTCTCACAGAGGTCTCAAACATATCCCAGTCTTTTGAGGTATCAAGAGAAGCAGGAAATCAGATAGAAGCCTGGTGTGAACTAGCAGTTGTTGCTTATCCTCCTCAGCAGCAGTCAGCTCACTATGAGAGATGAGGTCATGGCTGTGCAAGTGTAGAGTCCACAATGAATGGGGCTGCACCATGCTAAGAAGCAACTGCAGTCAGTGTCACAACAGTGGCCACATACTGCTCTCCTGTCATACACTTATTGTTTTGTTCAACATAAGTGGGCTGCATGCAACTACTGTAAAAAAATGGAACAAATTGCTTCTGTACGCAACTCTCAACCTCCTGCATCAGACCTGAACATAGATGTGAACAGTGTTTCCCAAGTGACAGCAGCCTCTAACAACCTTTACATAGAAGTATGTGTTATGGATAAGATGTTAAAAATGCATGTAGACATGGATGCAGCAGTGACTTTGTTTAAGTCTCAAATATATGTGGATCTTCAGCCACTGGCATTGTCCCCTGTGTTCTTGAGTTACAACAAACAACAAATACCCATGATGCCAACATTAAAAATTTATTTGAGTTAGATGCCTTCAAATTTTTTTAATTTTTGTTTCAGATGAAGTGAATCTACTACTGGATCACATTCTCTACCAACAACTGGATGTACTCTGCTCAGAATTTTCCCCATGGTTTTCAGAAGGTTTAGGGTGTGCAACAGATTTCAAGGCTCACATCACAGCAAAACTGATGGCACATCCCTATTTTTTTCATTCCCACCGAATCCCAAGAGCTTTACAGAAGCAAGTCAAAGCAGAAATTGATTGAATTAAGTATTGTCCTGCCTGTCTCCTCCAGTGAATGGTCTACCTCGGTGGTAACCTAATGCTAAGCTTCAGCTCTGAATGATTTTAAAAAGACTGTAAATTCACAGTCTATTATTTATACCTATGCCTTATCCTATCAGGATGAACTCTTAGCATGGCTTTCTAGGGGCCAATATTTTTTCAAAATGGACCTGTCAGATACCTACTTGCAACTGCCTCTGGATGATGGTTCCAAATGTATCCACGCAGTGAATATCCCTTTGGGTTATATCATTACTACCACCTGCTGTTTGGTGTAGCTACTGCCCCTGTTATTTTCCAACAATTTTTGGAGCAACTCACAGCCTCCATGCTGGTATGCATGAACTGCCTGGATAATATTGTGGTCTCTGGTTCTCCATAAATGAACACTTGATGAACCTTCATGCCATGTTTAGAAAGCTGCAGGCTGCTGGGTTTGGATGTAACTTGCACAAACCACAATATTTCCAGCCATATATCATCTATCTGGGTTTTGAAGTCTGTCAAGTCTTTATGCCACCATGTCGATGGCATTGCAGATTTGCTGTATCCAACCAATGTCAAAGAGTTGCAGGCCTTTCTCAGAAAGATTGTGTACTACCATAAATTTCTTTCTGATGTGGCCACAGTGGCTCAGCCGCTTCATGCTTCCTTACATAAAGGCGTTCCAATTAACTGGCCAGCCACTTGCAACATGTTTTTACCTCATGGAAGTCAAAATTACACTTGGCACCTTCCTTGGTTACCTTCCAACTGGGCCATAATCTTGTTTTCGCCACAGAAGTCTCCCAATATGGCCTTGCAGCCATTCTTGGGCTCAAATACATGAATGGGTCTGAATCCCCTATCATTTAAGCTTCCAAAATCCTGAATCAGGCACAACAGCACTACTCACAGACAGAAAAGAAGCCTTTGCTATTGTGTACACCTTAAAAGAATTTCATGATTTCCTACATGGTTCTAAATTTCATTAGATTATTGATCATACACCTTTGGTTTCTCTCTTCCATCCTTTGGTATCTCTTCCAGACAAAGTGTCCCACTGCCTGCGATACTGGGTCCTGTTTTTGTCATATTATAACTAGGAGATTCACATCTGCCCCACAGCACATGTTGATGTGGTTGCCATTTGGCCCCAATCCAGCATTTTATTAGGATGAATTGCAGTGTTTCCATTTAGATGTTGAAGCCCAAATCACAGCGAACGGTTCTCCCATTACCATTTTCCAGATTTCAGTGGCTGTCACAGCTGACCCTGTATTGCATCAGGTTGTTCAATTTGTCCATCATGACTGTCTGGATGAACCACCGGGCCAACAATACATCCATTGGGTAATTATTATGCCCTCCAACACTGCCTCTTTGTTCTTGATGGTGTGTTACGGTTGTCTATCGAAGAGTCGGTGCCCAGTGTTGTGATCCCATCTGCACTGCAGTGGGACATCACATGCCTTCTCCACCTGGGCCACTGATGTGTTTCTAGTACAAAATTGCTCCCCCCTGCCATGTATTTTGGCCAGGTATTGACAATGAAATCAAGCGTGTTTGTGTCAGCCTGCTCATAGTGAACTGCCCATCAAGCAGCACCACAGGCCTCTCTTTCCCTGTGGCCCGTCACCCAAAGCTCCTGGGAGTGATGCTGATTTTGCAGGTCCCTTCCTTAACTCTTTTTGGCTTGTTGTAGTTGATACTTTCCCAGAATTTCCTTTTGTGTTTCATTGCCCATCCACATCCAGAGTGGCTATGGTAATGGCCCTCGCAAGGATTTTTTCTTTGGGAAGATTACCATATAAACCTGCAATGGGCAATGTCTTGCAACTTTTATCACAGGATTTTGAAGATTTTTGTACAAAGAGTGGCATTCGGCATGCTATGGCTCCTCCATTTCATCCTCAGTTCAACAGTGAGGAAGAGTGGCTCGTATGTATTGCCAAAACTCAGATGAAAAAATACATCATGCAAACTTCTCCTGAGGAAGCCCTCAATTGATTCTTGAGCTCATATAGGTCCATCCCAGCTGCAATCATAGCTTGGCAAGGATGTTTCATAGCTACCAGTTTCGTACACTATTTCACCTGCTCTGGCCAATGCCTGGCCACCCTCCGCTGCCACCTCGCAGCTATTCCATGCGGACTCCACCCTCTGGGCCTGCAGCTGTGGCTGGCACCCTAAGTGGATACTGGCAATCATCCATCACTGTTGAGGCCACCACCTCTGCATTGTGTGCACTTCTGATGGTTTGGCATCCTAACACCACAACCAGCTCCACCCATGTGTGACCACCTGTGCACCGGAGACTCCACCGCCCTTGCAGCAGCCTCCACCTTCAGTGCCAGCTCCTGCAGCATGGTCCATGCTCCTTTTGGCTCCCACACCATCTTTGTTTGGGGTGCCACCAATGCTGGGCAAAGTAGTTAAATGCTGGGCCACCTGATTCACCACAGCCCCTGCAGCCACTGCTGACGATGCTGCCACCTTTGTCTTCTCTGCTGCCTCCATTTCTGAGTGCCTGCCCAGATTTGGCCATAGATAAGGAGTCTCCATCACCAGTGCTCCCTTACAGTCTCTCATGGGGGAGTGGGTGCTGTGCCTGTCCACACCTGTGCCATTTCAGACTGTATTCTTCTGTGATGGCACGTCCCCTGCTCCAGCAATCATTCCCTTCTGGTGAAGGCATGGACATCTTCATGGTGAACGGTTCTGTCCCATGCAGGAAGGAGTGTTGTAGCCCTTTCCAATGAGCATGCATAATTAAACAGTGCATGTCTCCATGGCTGGCTTAAAGAGGCTGCCTGACATTGGCCCAGACAGCACAGCTGTACAAAATATTAGTACATAAGATGCTGCACTGGGCCTTTGGCCATTCCAATGTTTGCATGATGACTCAATACTTCACTGTTAGACTGTGTGTTAGTGTGCTCCCTGATTCTGTGTGTTTGTACTATTTCTCAATAATTGTCTATATAATTCAATTTGTAGGGGTGGGGGAGGTAGGAACTAAAACATAGCAAGTGCCTTCTACTCCCATCAATAACTAAATTTTTTCTTAATTTTTCATTCTATTTTCAATACAACACCACATGAAGTAAGCAATATATACGTGAATACTTGAAATAGTTAATTAGGAGAGGTTCCATTTACATTTATTATCTATTTACTTATACTAAACACGCTGATTTCAGATGATGCTGTTAGTGTTACTAGAAGCGTGATTAATTAAAAGTTATGAAAAATTGAAAGTTGTAATGCAATTAGTATGAGGATAATACTTTGAGACTATCAATAGAATCTGAAGACTTGTTACCATTCATTCAAAAGCAATCACCCCATTCCTTCTGACAAGGGAAACTGCCCATTGCATCCCCCTCACACTTAATGGTAAGAGGGCGCAGTGGACTGCTAGAAAAAAACTGAACATGGATCAAGCATGAAAACAGGAAGAAGATGTACTTGACTGTGAAAAAAAAGCAAAATAGAAACAGTGAATGGTCCAAGAAGAAGAAGTGCAACATAGGACATCCAGCTAGAGCCATGGTGTCATGGTTGAGTGGTTACACTGTTGGACTGCTATGCAGGCGAGCCATGTTCAAACCTCCCTCATGCCAATTTCTTTTATTTTTGCTGTTTGCTTTATGCAAATTTGTGTCTGTATCATTGTGTGATGTCTTTTTGCAACAGTGAGGTGTAAAGTATGGACCTATAATGACAGTTGATTCTGCACAACTACTCTATTAGCAGCTGAAGGGAAGTGGCTTTCGAATGGGAGCTGCAAAAGTTTGATGAGGTGATAAGTCAACTGAATCCTCCCCTGGAAAACACATCTGGTGTGCCATACTGGGAAATTAGTGACAGGATATGTGTCATACGATAGGAATCTCTTTTTGACACACCTAGTTTGTATGACTGATAAATGAGTGAGATATGCCTCCTTGCTCGGTATAGGTGTTCATATGAATGTGGATGTGATTACTCCCAAGGAAATGGTGAGAACAAAATAGTTTGTCACATAAGCTGCAACAAATGAACACAACAGTTTCATAATCACACAGTTCCTCTGTGCCCTGTCGAAACATGTCTTTTTAATATTTGTTAAGTTGTTTTCTGTTTTGAAAGTCTTGACTCTTGAATTCCTTTGTTGTAAAATAGTTCATGCCCATTTATTTGTTGTTTTCATTTCTGTGTCACATTTACTTATGATGGTAACATATTCTTACCAAATGACTCACATCAAACATTTCAATAACCAGATGCACAGTTCATAATGTTGTGAAAAAAAATGGCAAAAGGGGGTTTCAAACACAGCTCGTGCACTTGGCATTCCAACACCATGATCACTTACCCACAATGCCACTGCTGTTTCATTCTGCTCGTTATTGAACTTCTTGTTCTTGGACTGTTCACTGTTTCTATGAGGGTAATCCCAAAAGTAAGGTCTCCTATTTTTTTATAAGTACAGAACTCTGTTTGTGTGGCAATTGGTCACACTCTTATGAAGAGTGCTTCACACACTGTGTGTAAATATGCACACGCCACGCTGAGGCACTCTGTCTTGGCTTGACAGCCATTGAGAATGGAGCTTCCATTGGATGTTACCGCCAAGTGTGAATTGTGGACAGTTATTCCGTTTTTGAACACAAAGGGCACTGCGCTGATTGAAATCCATCGCCAATTGATGGAAGTCTATGGTGAGTCGTGCATGGATGTCAAAAATGTTCATAACTGGTGTAGAGAGTCTGCAGCTGGTTGGACCAAAATTCACAATGAACAAAAGAGTGGGAGACTGTCAGTTTCTGAGGAGACAGTGTTGAAGGTTGAGCAAAGCATGCATGAAGATTAGCAGATCACCCTGGATGATCTCTGCATGTTGGTTCCTGAGGTTTCCCAAAGCACTGCTCACAGAATTTTAATGGAAACGTTGAACTACAGGGAGGTGTACACAAGATGGGTGCCACGCATGCTGACTGAGGACCACATGTGGCAAAAAGTTGATGCTTCCTGCACATTTCTTCACTCCCTTGCAGCCAAACAGGACAAGTTTCTGGACTCAATTGTCATGAGTGACAAAACCCTGGCATACCACTGAGACCTGAGACCAAGCAACAATCACACCAGTTCATAACTTTATGAACTGCAAGCCAGTGAGCTGGTACGACATGGGTGTACAAAAACTGCCACAGCGTCTACAAAAATGCATTGACAGAAATGGTGATTATGTCAAAAAATAGCTAAATGTTCAAGCTTTAAACTGATGTAAACCATTGTAGAAATAAACAGGTCTATGTATTTATAAAAAAAATAGGATACCTTCCTTTTGGGATTACCCTCGTATTTTGCTTTTTTTTACACAGTTCAGAAAAACCTTCTTCCTGTTTTCATGCTTGATCTGTATTCAGTTTTTGATAGGCTATCCACTGGGCCATCTTACCACAAAATCTGAGGCAGTTGTGATGGAGAGTTTCCCTTGTGAGAAGTACTTTAAATTAACTGGAACTAATTAACACTGAAATAACTGACATCGAAAGTTTAGACATTCACAGTTTCCCCATTAGCAATTTTGCACTTGTGTTAGTTACATCCTACATTTTGCAACTGTACTTTCTGCTATTTTTCTGTATCAGATGACACCATAACTAATTAAACCACTAATTAAGATTTTACATAATTAAACAAAGTGTAAAATAAATTTCAAGAGGTATGCCATATTCATAGATAGGGTATCCCAATGCTGGAGCATAAGATTGTTCTGTATACTTTTATAAATTACTAAACTTCAACATTTTTCATAAACTAGGAAGCAGTTGAGTCTTATAGACCAAATGATTCAATGAAATCAAACCTAGGCAATTTTCACAACATTATGTACTTTCCAAGATCAATAAGTACCTGTGGGCCTGTCTTTAAATAGCCCACCCCACTGCAAAATCACCAATATTGAGTGAGCAAGGAATGGTGTAATACCTCTGTGAAAGTCCTAGGTGCATCATCAAATACCTAACATCTCTACGTAGAACTGAGTAAAAATCTTAAGTCAGGATGTAAACACTAAACATCTATGCAGTCTATCTGTGAAAGTCTTTGACTATTATGTAACTGCATAGCATCTTTGTATCTTCAAATCTTGGGTGTGATAGTAAACAAACAATGTCTAAGTGTAACTGTTCCATAAAATCTAATTACTGGATTTTTAATTATGTTGTCAATTTTCTACATGGCAATAACTTGTGCATTGTATTTGCTATGATGTATTGCCACTGTGTCAAGTTTTAACCATGACTTTTAGTGAACAGTGTGTCACTAAATTATTGCTTGATTATCTATCTCTGAATATGTCGATGAAGGAATAGGTGCAATTCTCTGTACCTGTAAAAGTGGTGTACTGTACAACGGCAACTTGCCATAAAAATCTTCAAAGCACAAATACGGTGGGAAAGATTCATTTAATTTTAACTACTGGGTGGACTGAATCATTTGGCATAATCCTTTCTAAAGTCAGTTTTCAGCATACACTGATAAGCCAAAGCATTATGACCATTTCCCACTGTGATATTGGATGCCAACTGGTGACATTGTCAGCACGTGACTCAGTAACAAAGGTATGTAAGCAGAGCAGAAATGGACAGGGGTCACCCTGGTGAAGATATGGGCTGCAAATGGGGAAATCCATTCAGATAAGCTACTCTGACAGAGGACAGATGATTTTTACGCACATCCTGTGAATGAGTCACTCAAAAATATTGAAGCTGGTCAAATGTTCACATGCTACCGTCATGAGCATCTACAGAAAGAGGTAGAATGACAGTGAAACTAACACTAGGTGATAAATGGTTGGACGTCCATGATTCTGCACAGAATGTGGGATTCGAAGGCTTGTCTGCTCTGTAAAGTATGATAGATGGTGATCTGTGGCATCTCTGCTGAAAGATCACAATGCTGCTGCATACAAAAGTGTTTCAGAACACACCGTTCATTACACAGTGTTGAACATTGAGCTCCACAGCAGACCACTATGTGTTCACATGTTGATCCAATGACATAATCAATTATGAATGCAGTGGGCATGGGACCATCGGGATTTGATCGTCGATCAATAGAGATGTGTCGGCTGTTGAGATGAATCACTACACTAGGTCAAAAGTTGTCTCCACAACACCATCATTGAAGTGAACAGTGACTTAAAACATGCAGCACACCATGGATGCAGGCTGGTGGGAGCAGTATTATGCTATGGGAGACATTCTCCTGTGCTAGCATGGGACCTGTGGTAGTAATCAAAGGCACACTGAAAGCTGTGAACCACCTGCATACCTTCATGCATGATGTCTTCCCTGACAGTGATGTCATCTTTCAGCAGTATAACTGTCCATGTCTCAGAGCCAGACCATGCTACAGTTGTGTGAAATCACATTTATGTTTCAGTGACCAAATTCGCCAGATGTGGGTCACTGTCAGGTACCATCACCGCATCACAAATCAGCGGCCTGTTATTTATATGAATTACATGACCTGTGTGTAGAAATCTAATGCCAAATACCTCCACAAACCTAGCAACAAACTGGTGGGTCCCTGATATGCAGAACAAGTGACATATTTCATTCCAAACATGGACAAATGAGCTATCAAGCAGGTGGTCATAATGTTTTGCTCATCAGTGTATTCTTTTGTAGCACTGAGATATAAAATTTCAAGATATGTGAACATTAACACATAAGGGACAAGTCATAAACTGCTGAAAACTCACAGGAACAGACTGTGGTATAGGACTTTGTATCAAATGTTTCTTCAAAGTAGACTACACTGAAAGTTTATTTTATGTGATCATATATGTTTTAAACATAATGAATGGCTATTGTTAACAATTTCTGGAAATTTCATTAACTTTTGACTAATAATTGCTGTGCTAGAGCAATTTAAATAAAATGCTGCAGTCCTGTACCAGCTGTGTGAACTACCACCAGTAGACTAGCTGTGAGCATATAAACTACTGGTTTGAAGGGTTAACAAATACAGTAACCTCAACCCAAGCCAGTTTGGTTTCCAAAAAGGCACCTCAGCTCACCAGGACATTTTCTCAGTTGTAATGCTGCATGGGATGTGTAATGCCACTCTAGAGTCCTTAAACTACACTATGTCTCCAGATAGAATACTGTGTGGCCTCTCCATGGGTTTCAGCTGCTTTAATCATCAGATTTTGCTTAAGAAGGAAGAAATTTGTGCTTTAATGTGAGGGTGGGGCTCAAATCATATTTGGATGATAGACAAAAAAATATAGTTCTCAAGAATTTGGAAAGTACAGCACTCCATATTAGCAGGACACCATGGCCTGTGGAGTACAACAAGTTTCTGTGCTGCATCCTCTGCTATTTGTTATATTTGTAAATGACCATCCAATGTGAACAATTCTCAAACACACTTTACTCTCTCTCCAGATAACACAAATGAATCTGTTGAGAAAATATATAACAGCAACAGAGAGAGCATGGGAAAAGCACAATATCTGGACAGGCCCTGAAAAGTTTCACTGCGAATGGTCTCACACTTAACGTCACCAAGACACAACTAATACTGTTCTGTGTGAGACACATAACAGAGGAAGAAACATAAATAAAATAAATTGATAGTGGAATAATGGATGTTTAGTCCTCCATATTCCTGGAACTACACATAGACAACAAGTTAAATTGGTCTGCACATACCCTGGAACTGTCTAAAAGACTGAGCTCAGCAGTATTTGCTATCATACTATTGCTTTGACTGCTAATAAGGTAGCAACCATAAATGTATACTTGCACTATTCCCTTAGGTCATGTCTTAACATGTATGTCATACTATCATGGTGCAACCAAAGACATGTAAAGAAGGTCTTTACAGTAAAAAAGTAAATGATCACAATTATGTACGGAGCCCACCCAAAAAGTTCATGTAGGTACTTATTCAAACAGCTAGGCACCTTCACCATGACATCTCTGTTACAGTTATGCATGGTGCAGGTTTCAGCCCACCAAACCCATGTCTTGTGGCCTGGCTGTATGGTACACTGGTCAGCCTGGGTGGTCCACCAAATTCTCCAGTTCAGCACAGTCCATTGTACCAGCCCAGCTGGGTTGACATGCCCTGCCAGCCCGCTGCTTCTTCAGCTTATCCAGTTTATTACTCTCCAGGCCAGCATATCACTTCCATTGCATTCTGTTCCGCTTTCATTCACAAACCCTACATTTCTCCTTCTTTATTGTTACAATGCTTAAGTATTTCTAACTATGTGGGAAAGGCTGACGGCTGTTTCATTAAATTTGCAAGACCGCATGCTTCACACTGTAGTGCCAGTTCATTCACCTTTTTACCTCCAACTAGTTAGAGTTGACATAGGTATTTCTTTTTTGGTGTGTGACGCCAACAAAATAACAAAACATCTTTGATAATATTATATGCCCCCCCCCATGAATCATAGACCTTGCCGTTGGTGGGGAGACTTGCGTGCCTCAGTGATACAGATAGCCGTACTGTAGCTGCAACCACAACAGAGGGGTATCTGTTGAGAGGCCAGACAAATGTGTGGTTCCTGAAGAGGGCCAGCAGCCTTTTCAGTAGTTGCAGGGGCAACAGTCTGGATGATTGACTGATCTGGCCTTGTAACACTAACCAAAATGGCCTTGGTGTGCTGGTACTGTGAACGGCTGACAGCAAGGGGAAACTACAGCCATAATTTTTCCCGCGGGCATGCAGCTTTACTGTATGGTTAATGACATTGTAATTCTGTCAGAGACAGCAAAGGACTCGGAAGAGCAGTTGAATGGAATGGACAGTGTCTTGAAAGGAGGATATAAGATGAACATCAACAAAAGCAAAATGAGGATAATGGAATGTACTCGAATTAAGTCGGGTGATGCTGAGGGAATTAGATTAGGAAATGACACACTTAAAGTAGTAAAGGAGTTTTGCTATTTGGGGAGCAAAATAACTGAAGATGGTCGAAGTAGAGAGGATATAAAATGTAGACTGGCAATGGCGAGGAAAGCGTTTCTGAAGAAGAGAAATTTGTTAACATCAAGTATAGATTTAAGTGTCAGGAAGTCGTTTCTGAAAGTATTTGTATGGAGTGTAGCCATGTATGGAAGTGAAACATGGACGATAAATAGTTTGGACAGGAAGAGAATAGAAGCTTTTGAAATGTGGTGCTACAGAAAAATGCTGAAGATTAGATGGGTAGATCACATAACTAATGAGGAGGTATTGAATAGAATTGGGGAGAAGAGGAGTTTGTGGCACAACTTCACCAGAAGAAGGGATCGGTTGGTAAGACATGTTCTGAGGCATCAAGGGGTCACCAATTTAGTATTGGAGGGCAGTGTGGAGGGTAAAAATCGCAGAGGGAGACCGAGGGATGAATACACTAAGCAGATTCAGAACGATGTAGGTTGCAGTAGGTAATGGGAGATGAAGAAGCTTGCACAGGATAGAGTAGCATGGAGAGCTGCATCGAACCAGTCTCAGGACTGAGGACCACAACAACAACAATATTAAATAGGAAATATTTCCTAATGTTCTGCAAAATTATATTTATTTGGCCATGAACTGACTCTTGGCTTCTTGGGCCACCTATAGGTGACAACCGAATATTGCAAACAGAGATATTACTTGCGTTGAAGATTAAAAAATGATGACCAGCAAGAAAAGTGTTTAAATAGGAAAGTGTTACAGTCTCTGCTATGCAGAAATAGTTACATTAACTAAACAAAGAGAGCAAATCTTTTTATGTGGACATACATTTAACAACTGATGAAAAATAATGCTGAATTTACAATTTCAATCTGTCATTTGTAACTAAAACTGAATTTAACAGAGGATAAAAAGGAAATTGAGTCTGGTCATCTAATACTAGGTTGTCATTCTGTCTCATATGTCTGTTGATTTCCAGTGGGGTCGGCTTTGTGCTTTTCTTTACAGAGTGTAAAACTTCACATCCTACATCATATGATTGGTTTTCTGTTAAAAGATGATCGGCAAAGGCTGAATTTTTCTTTCTCAATCTGTGGCTGAAATTTCCTGAGCAGGCTGAAACCTGTGCCATGCATGACTCTAATCCTAGTGCATTACTTCTCTTACATTTTTTGTTGCTGAGAATTTAAAATTGTGCAGAATTAATGCTGTGTATCAGAGATGTAACACTAGAAGTAATTATAATTCCATATAGAGCTAAAAAGACTCAGCAGAATCCAAAATGGAATTCCCTACTCTAGCACAAAGCTGTACAGTGCTCTTTTATTTAGTATCATGTCCTAGTGACTAGTAATAACTAGTCAAAACAGATTTTAAAAACTGATAAACAGCACCTTCTAGAAAAATATTTCTATTCCTCACATGAATTTTATAATAATGCATAATCATGAGAATAGTTATGTACTGCAATGTAGAGTGATTAATATGAATTTCATTGTTAACTGCTGTTTGTCTTTACAAATGACTGTTTTATATACAAACCAATATACAGGTGAGTCACCTAACATTACGGCTGGATATATTTCGTAAACCACATCAAATACTGATGAACCGAGTCCACAGACCAAACGTGAGGAGAGAGGCTAGTGTAATTGTTTAATACAAACCATACAAAAATGCACGGAAGTACGTTTTTTAACACAAACCTACATTTTTTTAAATGGAACCACATTAGTTTTGTTAGCACATCTGAACATATAAACAAATATGTAATCAGTGCCATTTGCTGCATTGTAAAATGTTAATTACATCCGGAGATATTGTAACCTAAAGTTGACGCTTGAGTACCACTCCTCCGCTGTTGCATTGTAAAATGTTAATGACATCCGAAGATATTGTAACCTAAAGTTGACACTTGGAACCTCCGACGTTCAGTTGCGTGTTGTAACAAACACGGGCCACGGTCGCCGAGCAGCATCTGCAGGGACATGTTTACGATGACGACCGTGTTTACGAGTGTGGCTGTAGTGCACTGTTGTGGTTTGGTCTAGCTGTCACAGTGTCCGCATGTAGCGCTTGCTGCTATTGTTATTCTGCATCTGTCTCCGCATGCAGACCAACTGTAATACACCGTGTTACCAGACGTCTGTGATAGTGTAGTGTTGTTGGAACTGTGACCATGGTGTATTTGAACTCTGAAAAGGCGGAGATGATACTCATCTATGGCGAGTGTCGACGAAATGCAGCTGAAGCCTGCAGGGTGTATGCAGAACGGTACCCGGACAGAGAGCATCCAATGTGCCACACATTGCAAAACATCTACCGCCAACTGTGTGCAACAGTATGGTCGTAGCACGCAAATGGGTCCGTAACAGGCCCGTCACAGGAGAAGTGGGTGCAGTTGCTGTGTTAGCTGCTGTTGCCATGAACCCACACATGAGTACACGGGACATTGCGAGAGCTGGTGGACTGAGTCAAAGTAGTGTCATGTGCCTACTGCATCGTCAGCACTTTCACCCGTTTCATGTGTCGCTACATCAGCAATTACATGGTGATGACTTTAATCATCGAGTGCAATTCTGTCAGTGGCCATTAACAGAGAATGCGTTGCAGTTCTACCTATTTATAGATGAAGCGGGTTTCACAAACCACGGGGAAGTGAATCTACGGAACATGCATTACTGATCCGTGGACAATCCTCGCTGGTTCAGACAGGTAGAGTGACAGCGACCATGGACTGTAAATGTATGGTGCGGAATCATTGGTGACCACCTCATTGGTCCTCACTTCATTGCAGGGGCCCAAACAGCTGCAACATACATAGCATTTCTGCAGAATGATCTGCCAAAGTTGCTCGAAAATGTCCCACTGGAAACGCGTCGATGTATGTGGTATCAGCATGATGGTGCACCTGCACATTCCGCAATTAACACTAGGCTGACCCTTGACAGGATGTTCGACAGGCGTTTCACAGGACGTGGAGGATGCATAAATTGGCCAGCCCATTCTCCTGATCTTACACCTCTGGATTTCTTTCTGTGGGGTACGTTAAAGGAGAATGTGTACCGTGATGTGCCTACAACCCCAGAGGATATGAAACAACGTATTGTGGCAGCCTGCGGCGACATTACACCAGATGTACTGTGGTGTGTATGACATTCATTACACCAGAGATTGCAATTGTGTGCAGCAAATGATGGCCACCACATTGAACATCTATTGGCCTGACATGTCGAGACACACTCTATTACACTCCGTAATTGAAAACGGAAACCACGTGTGTACGTGTACCTCACCCCTCATGGTAATGTACATGTGCGTCAGTGAAAAAGACCAATAAAAAGGTGTTAGCATGTGGACGTAATGTGCTGTTCCAGTCTCTTCTGTACCTAAGGTCCATCACCGTTCCCTTTGGATCCCTACGTAATTCGGTGCTCTCCAATACACACGATCGAACAGCGGAGGAGTGGTACTCAAGCGTCAACTTTAGGTTACAATATCTCCGGATGTAATTAACATTTTACAATGAAACAAATGGATGTGCTAACAAAACTAATGGGGTTCCATTTTAAAAAAATGTAGGTTTGTGTTAAAAAGCATACTTCCGTGCATTTTTTTATGGTTTGTATTAACCAATTACACTAGCCCCTCTCCTCACGTTCGGTCTGTGGAATCGATTCATCAGTATTTGATGTGGTTTACGAAATATATCCAGCGGTAATGTTAGGTGACTCACTCTGTATAAGAGAAAAGTGTGCTTATTTATTATAAATGCTTCACATGTTCAACATCCTTGTGATGTATATGCCCATGGATCTATGGATCTTGAAGTAAAATAAAGTGAAATAAATAAAATCTGTGTTTTTGACAGCATAACCACAATTTAATTCTAATTTTGCACTCGATTCCTCTGAAGTGCTAAAGGGTCTATCAAGGTTATTTGTCTTCTTACAGATATTTACTAAGTTCTTAGCAGTGAGTTTACATGGTTTTATTATAAACTGATGTGAAAAATTTACTCCTTGTACAGTCTCACTTTGTTAAACCTTCCCTCAGTTTACTTATTTATTTTTCAATATTCTTCTTAAATTGCTTTTTACTGATTAAAATAACATCTTGTAATTAATGTCTTACCTCTCTATTTTTAATGTTTGTTTTATCTCCTTTTTTGGGCAATGGATGCAGTAACACTGTCATATATTCCCTTAGGATGTTCTCTGCATTACAGGTCTCCCCAAATAGTGCTTTTACATCCCCACCAATTTTGTTCTCTATATATGATGGATTCTGTGACTACTGAGTCCCTGCTTGTTTTGTTTATGTTTTTCATTTCCCTTATTATTTTCCTGCTTTCTTATTAATTGAGAGGCTTCTTTTCTCATCCTTGTACTTGTTCAAATAAAGCCGTTTCTTCAGATTTTGTAATGTCGTGATGTGTTTGGGTGTAATTTGCTTGATGTTGGCAACTTTGTTCATTATTGATGATTAGGTTTCCTTTTTAATCTTTGAAACAAGGAGTCAATGTTGTTAGTTTCATCCTAAAAATTTTGTAGGAATTATGTATATTGGTTTAGAAGGAGTTTTGAGTAGGCGAGATGCAAAAGCCGCTAAATGGATTTTTTGTCCATTTTGAGTTGAGCACACTACCGATAGATTTTTTTGGTGCTGACATGAATGAATAGGTTTCAGGGTACAACCCACTATAAATGGTTGAAATTGGCAGTAGAAAATAATGTTCAGTTGCAAAAGCCGCTAACTGCATGTTGCCTTTGGTTGCAAAGCCCGCTAAATCTCCAACGTTTGCAAAACCTGCCAAGTTCAAAAGTCATCGCAGTTGCTGTGCCATGTCTGGGTGCAAGGAATGCCAACTGACATCAGACTTGCCAATCTAGACATTCAAAGCTACTTTGAAGTTTGTTATGATTTGAAGGGATATTTTTCTTATTCAGAGTTAGGTTGGCTGCACTGTAGTGAATGTAAATGCAACAATGAAGCTCTTGCTGCCAATGTATTGTCAAAATATACGCCAGTAAGCATACTTCAGCTGATCAATTAGATGTTTGTTGACATACTTGTGTGAGCATTTTGAAGGAAATAAGGGATTTTTGGACAGTTTAAATGCAGAAGGAGGTAGAAATGAAGTGGGAGTAATTGAAAAAGTAAGGATTTTCCAAGGAGTTGAACCAATCGTTGTAGTAGCAAAAGCCCAGAACAAGACTGAGGGCAATGGTCTCTCCTGGAAAAGGAAGAGGCATCCTGATTAGTGAAAAAGAGATGTTTCCAAAACAGAAGGGTAAGAACATGAAAAGTATTATTAAAGCAATGTTACACATGAATACTGTGTTGACACAAACTGTTATGACATACGTGGCAGGATTAGTGAAAGTTAATGGTAACTGGCATTTGCAGATTCAGAAAGCCAAAATAGAAGAACATGTTTATAAAAAGCAAAAACAAGAAAACTTCTCTAGTTTGTGGAGAGACTTTTACAACTTTGAAGTTGAAGATGGGAAGAGCATCCTGAAGAGGGGAAAAAATTTCAGAAAAGAAAACAGCCCAACACCCATCACAGCTGGTATAAAACTTTCAGAAGCCAAACTCAGAGATGTCAAACAGCTTCTGGAGCTTCGCTTTGGTGAAGACTGAGTGACCAACGACAAACTTGAATTCTACACTGAGGTGTTAGTCAAGTAGGAAGGCACTACAATATCGCTCCTGCCAGGGCCAACATTCTGTAGATGACAGAAGCAATTTTGAGTTGATGGGCAGTATTGATGTTCATGTCACATGAAAGAAATTTTCAGTTAATTTCATTTTCTAGAATATTTTTGTCACTGTTTTACTCAGGATGCAACTTTCTGCAAATTTTATTATTTTCTAAAATTTTGTTGATGTTTAACTCAGATGAAATTTGGAGCTTATTTTATTTTCTACAATATCTTGTGATGTCAAAAACATAATGGTGCATTAAAAAAAAAGCTAATGCTGAGAATTCTTATCTCCTCTCTTTTCGATGTTAAGTAAGTCAGTTTTTTGTGGCAAACTAAAGTCACATTTGATTTTTTATGTTCCAATCTTGTAGAATTTTCAGACTTCTCTTTGAAATAAAATGTATTCTGTTTATATCCACAATAATTAAATTCCACCTTCCTGTCATTCCTAACATATCATCAAATAGCGGATTTTGCAACCAAATGTTTGTTTTGGAATTGGCTTGATACATTTGCAAAATCTCATAACTGCATAAATCGGGTGCAAAAACTGCTAACTCAGTATTTTACATAAGATTTTAACATGTAAAACTTAATCACAGATTTCAGCCATTGATACTGTGTAATAAATTAATTTTTTACTTATTTTTTAAAAGAAATGAAATCTTTAACTTTAATAGTTTGAATGGGACAAATTTTTCACAATGATCTCAGTTTCATTTATCATGCAGTTAGCAGATCTTGCATCTGGGCTACTCTTTTATAGCTCTTTATTTAGTTGTTGAGTATTTTATTTCATCTGTTTGCCTAATTTTGTTTTGGAGGTTTCCTCTGCACTTTGCATGTTCTTCAGTCTTCTAGCTGCTTTGTTGTATTCTTATCCCACACTTAACTCTTATTTGTAATCCTAATTCACAGACTTCCTTCCATCACAGTTGCCTCTTTTATTTTGCTAAATAAGGTTGCTTGCTCTGCTGCTCCTAGTATTGATATTATTATTTCTAGCTGCTTGTGGCTACTTGTTACTTTCACCCCATCATTGTATTCATTCAAAATCTACTACGTGGATGTTAAATCTTGCAGTGTGTACTTCAGCATCCCTATACAGACATTTTACTTTCTTTTTTTATGTGTCAGCTTCAGCTTCCTTTTTATTGGATAGTGGTCAAGGGCATATTCTCTCCTTCCATAAAATGTAGACGTTGAGTCTCCTTGCAGGTACCATATGTGATAGCAACATGGTCAAAATGGAGTCTGTTTAATGACTGTTTGGTTATTTTAATAGTTGTTTCTTAAGCTTCTTCTGCATATTGGTTTCCTGAACTTCATGTTAATTCATCACCCAGTTCCACCAAGCTCTTACCATCAATGATAATACTAGTGTGCACTGTCAATCATCAGTGATAGTAAGCAAACAGCTCCTTCCAGTCTGCTCTCTCAAGTCCGCTAGTCTCTGGAACCCTATGTAGTATTTCTTTCTGTTTTTTTTTTTCCTCCATTATTGTATTCTTGTGACATTTTGTTGATTGTTCTTGCTTAGTGGTGCATGCACATTTAAAATTTTATAGTTTTGTTCATGTTTCTAGTGGTGAGAGTTGTCATACATGGTAAGTTAATGCTGAGCTTCACTATCATGTTGGTCAGCAAATTCTGTAATAAAATTTGTGTTCCAAACATTTTTATCCCTTTTCTATTATATACTTTTGAACTGGTCTCCTTTAAAAACTCAGATTCATCTGTTTACGATATACATTCGGCTATATCTCTTGTACAGCTAAATTTCAGTTTTCATTTCCCCATTATATTAAAGGTCTGGTGTGCAATGATCCTGGGCTTCAACAACACAAGGCCAGATTTTCTCATTGTACTTTTCATCTTTGTTGGCTTGTTACCATTAGTAGGTAACTACAGAATCTTGCATTTCCTGCTACTACAACTTGTTTTGCTAGACCAAAAGGCCCAATGCTTATATTATCATCATATTACTGGTATAATTTCATATAATTACAATGATTTAGCAAGTTCTGAAATTCATGTTTTTTACATAATGTATTAAATGCATATCATATATTGACGTATTCCTGTGTTAGCAGAACTTCATACAATAAGTAATCATTGCATCAGAAAAAACTGTGTCAATTTGGTCTTTTTTGGCTTTTCCATTTCCATAGCAAATTATGAGATCAGGAGCTCACAGTTCATGATAGCCTGAGTAATAAAAAATTAAACTTGAATACATAAATTATTAGTTTAAATAAGTTAATCAAATCACTGAAGTTACAATGCATCCACCATAATACTCTTGGTAATTTAGACGTCAGAAAAATGTGGTTGTGGAATTAAAGTCACAGAAAAGATTCTTGTTTGAGAAAGTTCTCTGCCATAGGCCATGATGCACATTTAAAAAGCTTGCACAATGATAGCTGTCAAAGCAGCTACGCATTGCAATTCCATAGAATGGACTGATTTTCTATTAAATTCCATGTAGGGTAATCTGTGAACAAACACACAACCTGAATTCAATCAAATATCCACAATGAACATTCTACTATTTCAACAACCAGGTTGCACACCTGCTCTGATATCTCTTACCTTGTTGCCTCTCTGTCTCCCACATTCACACAAGCATCTTCAAAATCACTGAGTACTGCTTGGAGAGGACATGAGGATAACTTTGCATGCAGCCACTCGTAGTTAAATAAGACATTTTCAAACAAATCCTGGAATCTTCTTGATCTAACCAGATGGAAAGGCAGCTCTCCAAACTGAAATACAGAATTATATTCATAAAAACTTTTGACATGCATGAGACTTCTATTAGAACAGATATTCATGCAAAAACAGTAGCCTTCTGCGTATCTTATTAAATGATATATTTCAGTAGTGTGTTTACATTTTGCGGCATTTAGTTGCAGCTGTAGTGGTTATAAAGCTAAGTACTGACAAAGTTACTTGTGCGTTGTTATACAGTTATTAAATTTAATAGTTTTCAGTGGTGTTTCATGCTGTTTGTGGTGAAATAATGATTTAATAAACTTTTGGAAACATTCGCTCTCTGTGGTTTTTAGAGTTTTCTGTGCATTGAAATCGGTTAGTAAATTTCATGCTTTAGTTTTCAGCTGACATTTCTTCTTGTTTCTACTGAAATATCTCAGTAAAATTTTCATTCACTGTTTTAACTTCGTCAAGTGTTCCAGTGGCCACTTGAATTTTTAGTTTTAGCTAATAATTTTGTGAAGTTTTGTTGGTATTGGTATTAGCTGTGGTGTAGTAGTATTCATACAAGTAATTGCTTTCTTAGTACACAGAAAATTTCGAGACCACTATTGTTACTATAAATAGTTCTACTGGTGTAACTGAATTTAGGTAACATAGACATATAGCTTTAGCATGAGTGAGAAGTGTGGGCTCTGTTGTAGGTTTGTCAGTAGTGGGTTATGGTGAGGGATTTGTTCAAAGTATTTTCATTGGGGGGGGGGGGGGGGGAGGGTTGCGGTGGGGAAGCCAGTTGGCATTCTAGTGTGATCCTCTCTTGGAAATGCAGAATCTGTAGTAGAAATAAGTTGACAGAGGAGCAGGAGCATAAGATCTGTGCCCTTCAGGTGCAGTTACAATGCACAAAGGAGGAACTACATATGTAGAGGAGGGTGAAGGGTGGTGGGGAATGGGAACTTGCAGTTGGCAAGAAGGCAGCTAGGAGGAGGAGGTATTCAGACAGTTATACTTTGCGTATATGCAATAGATTTGTCCAACTGTCAGAGTTGAGTGGTGAGGAGCCTCTTGTGGCTGTAGATGTAGGGAACATGCAGCAGTCCTCAGAAGTTAGGAGGCCTAGGTCAGTTGCAAAGTCTAACAGAAAGAAGGAGGTTCTGCTACTAGGTAATTCGCATGGTAGAGGTGTGGGCTAGCAGTTGCAGGAAGTGTTGGGGAGTGAGTACCAGATCACCAGCATTGTGAAGCCTAGTCCAGGGTTGGCTCAGGTGACTGACAGCATAGGGGAGTTATGTAGGAATTTTACGAAGGAGGATCAGGTAGTGATAGTGGGTCGAGCATGGAACAGTCTTGATAGAGACAGGGAATATTATGTAGGTGGTGACCTGGTAAAGATAGCTATTCAAACTGGTGACACTAATGTGCATTTTGTGCAAATGTTTCAGCATCATGATCAGCCTCATCTTAATGCGGCTGTTAGGCGCATTAACATGGGGCTGGAGGGGGTGCTGATGACAGAGGGCATAGTTCACTTTTCAGTGGTGCCAGTTGGGTCTATCAGTAGATCGGGTTTCACTAGGCATGGTCTGCACCTCAGTAGGTATGGGAAGGGGTGTAGTGGATGGTGGTGATATCACTCATGGAAAAATTCCTGTAGTAGTTGGCATTAGAGCTGCACCTTTTTTAGATTGAAGTCAGCTGATAGCTATACCTGCTTAAAGGAAGTCCCTCTAACTAAGGACTCACCCTCAGAGGATGCCACTTTTCCTAGCAGAGAAGGAATTAGCACATTTCATCAAAATATAGGAGGTATTAGAGATAAGATTGTGAACTGCTTATAGATGTTGACTCTGAAATTATTAGTATGTTGGAGCACCACTTAAGTAATTTGACAATTCAGACAGAGCCTTCCTTTACCAGGATACAGATTAGCTAGCAGTTTTTTCAAGGAGTTCCTTGTGGGGTGGGGGAGTGGCTATGCACAAAAAACAGTATTCCATTTCAGTCTATAGAGGTATCAAGGCACTGCACTGAACATATATTTGAGTGTTGTGCAGGGGCAGTCGAATTTAGTGAAACTAAACTGCTAATTGTTGTTGTTTATAGGTCCCTTAACTCTGACTTCAGAGTATTTCTGCTCAAACTAGAGAGGGTTCTTGATTGTAGGAAGTACCAGAAATTAGTTATATGTCATGACTTCAACATAAATTTTGTATATGATGGTGCAAGGAAAAGGATGTTGGTAGATCGCCTAAATTTATACAATCTCATGCAGACTGTGTTTTTTCCAACTAGGGTGCAGGGGAACAGCAGCACAGCCATAGACAATATTTTTATTCATTCTTCATTACTAATCACGAAGGCTGCGATGGGTGGGTCATATAGCCTGAATGGATGAGGGCAGGGCAGCACGCAGAGTACTGGTAGGGCACTTAGAGGGAAAATGTCCTGTGTGGAGACCGAGGTGTAGATGGGAAGACAATGTGAAGGCTGATTTGAGGAATTGAAGGTGAATGGAAGGAAATAGCCCAAGACAGGGACAGATGGCGAAAATACGTTGCTGTGGTAATGGACTCTCGAGTACGGTATGACCAGTGAGTGTGTGTGTGTATGTGTATTCTTCATTACTAGATGGGCATTCTGTTAGTAAAAGGGTGAATGGCCTTACAGACCATGATGCACAAATTTTAACACTAAAGGCTTTTGCACTCAGATAATGTCACATGTAATTACAAACTATGAAGTAAAGTTAATCCAACAGCAATAGTTTTTGAAACCTTGTAAGGAACAAGAGTGGCAGGATGTTTATAGTACCGATAACATAGATGATAAATATAATGCTTACCTTAACACATTTCTCATGCTCTTTGAGAGTTGCTTTCCATTAGAACTAAATGGATGGCTGACCAGTGAGATAAGGATATCATGTTGAACAAAGTGGGAATTATATCAAAATGTTAGAAGTAGTCACAATTATGCTACAGTAGCCCATTACAAACTGTACTGTAAGATGCTTAAAAACATTATTAGGAAGGCAAAGCATATGTGGTATGCAAACAGAATAGCTAATTCATAGGATAAAATTAAAACCGTATGGTCAGTTGTGAAGGAAGTGTCTGGTCAGCAGCACAAGGTCAACAATATAGTTTGCAGTAAAATATTTCTGTTACATATATACAGCATTTAACAATCATTTACTGAGCATTGCTGGTGAATTAAATAAAAATTTAGCTTCTACAGGGAATCATAACTCTCTTGGCAAATGCCTTTCTGAGATTGATGTCTGAAATACTCCTCTATGATACAGACAAGGGAAAGGCTGAGTCAATAATTAAATCACTGAAGACTAAGGACTCTTGTGGTTATGATGGAGTGCCTAGCAGAATATTAAAGTACTATGCTGCACATGTTAGCCCTATATTTAGCCATATTTGTAATTTTTCCTTTAGGAATCGTCAGTTTCCTAAATGATTACAGTAGTCAGTAGTAAAGCCGCTTTGTAAAAATGGAGAAAGTGATAATGTAGACATTTTTAGAACTATTCCTGTGCCATCAGTGTTTGATAAAGTCATTGAAAAGGCTGTGTATGTAATGATAATTGATGATTTTATATCACAAAATTTGCTATCGAATGTACAGTTCGGCTATAGAAGTCATCTAATAAATGAAAATGCTACATTCTCTTTTCTCTGTGAGGTATTGGATGGGTTAAACAAAAAGTTTCGAATGCTAGGCATATTTTTTGATTTAACTAAGGCATTTGATTGTGTTGATCACAAAATATTGCTCCAGAAATTGGACCAATACAGAATACGGGGAGTAGCTCACAATTGGTTCACCTGTTACTTTAGTAACAGACAGCAAATGGTCATTATTCACAATGTTGAGAATGGCTGCACAATGTTGAGAATGGCTGTGATGTGGGGTCTGAGTGGGATACAGTCAAGTTTATATAAATGATATGCCCTCTAATATTATGGGTAACTCTAAAACATTTCTGTTTGCTGATGACACTAGCTTGTTAGTAAAGAATGTTGTGTATACATTGGTTCAGTTTCAAATAGTGCAGTTCATAACCTAAGTTCATGGCTTGTAGAAAATAAACTAATGATAATCACAGTAAGACTCAGTTTTTATGGTTTCTAACACACAATTCAACAAAACCTGGCGTTTTAACTTCTCAGAATGGGCATATGTTTAGTGCAACTGAACAGTTCAAATTTATAGGTGTTGATTTTATTTTATTTTTATTTTATTTTATTTATCTCTTGTTCCGGTGATCCATGTTGTGACAGTATCACAGGATATGGAACGTGTCAATTTTACAAGCTTTTGGCCAGAATTTATGGTAATACATAAAACAAAACAAAAACAGTAAACAGTAACTTAGGTCCCACTACAAAAAAATACATTTTAGATATAGATAGAGATTACAAAACAAAAAACAGTGAACAGTAACTTAGGTCCCACTACAAAAATACATTTTAGAGAGAGATAAAGATTACAAAATAATAAGTGTTACAAAGAAATAAATATTGCAAAATATATGTTCACAATAAAAATATTCGGTATTACAAATACAAATTTGGGCATACATTTGCATTTTACAATACAAGAGATGTTAAACACTGTAGTTCAGGAACTCTTCTAATGTATAAAATGATCCTTGCAATAGGAACTGCCTTAAGGTTTTTTTGAACAGGAGATCATCATCTATCAAACACTTAAACTGTCATGGAAATTCCACATTCAGGATCTTGTTTACAGATTTAATGCTGCCATATTCTATTCGAACAGTATATGAAGTGAGTTATCATTCGACACAAAATTAGTCTACTTTGTTTATTTTCATTCGC
Source organism: Schistocerca cancellata (assembly GCF_023864275.1). Lineage (NCBI taxonomy): Eukaryota > Metazoa > Arthropoda > Insecta > Orthoptera > Acrididae > Schistocerca > Schistocerca cancellata. Next base: position 731,639,000 of record NC_064629.1, read on the forward strand.
TTATGTCATATGGTATTATATTTAGGGGTAACTCTACCCATTCTAGAAGGATATTTTTGGCTCAGAAATGGGTGGTTTGGGCAATAAGTGGTGAAAATTCACGAACCTCTTGTCTACCCCTGTTCACGAGTCTGAGTATTTTGCCATTGGCCTCCCAATATATATATTCCTTACTGTCATTGCTCATTAACAATATTAGCTTATTCCCAAGAATAAACAGCTTTCACTCAGTTAATACTTGGCAGAAATCCAACCTGCATTTGGATCAGACTTCCTTAACTCTTGTGCAGAAAGGTGTGCAGTATACTGCTGCATCCATTTTTGATAAGCTACCACTCTAATTCAAAAATGTTAGTAGTAATCAATGCATTTTCAAATTGAAACTATAGAGTTTCCTGATGTGTCACTCCCTCTATTCTGTCGAGGAGATCCTTGAAAAATTAAGCTGATTTGTGTTGTATTGTTGATTGTGTTTACTTAATCTTATTGATTGACTACTTTGGGGTTCATAAACATTTTATTTTTATCTGTTATTACTTTTATGTTTTAATTTCATGTACTGACATGTTCCATGACCTTGGAGATTTGCTCCTCAGTTTGGTCCTATGGAACTTGATGTGTAAATAAATAAATAAATAACAGAAGGTGTAAAACTAATAATTCGTCTTATAACTGAGGCCCTGACTTATTGATAGGCACATAAATGAGACTGGTAATGTTGCTATCTTCCAGGCAAATCCCTCTTCAGAGCTTATAGAATACACATACACATACATACTTATATACAAATACTCTTGCACAGCTGTACTGTCCCTGCCAACTATTTTGTGCTGGTGCTGCAGCTTGACTGGGGTGAGGAGCTGTATCAAGTGGAGTGGGCAGTGGGACAAGGGAGGGAGTGGGAGGGATGGTCGTCTGAGAGGGAGGGGGAGTAGGCACACTCGATAGGCATGTTGCACCAGTGAGCTTGTTGTGGCTGCAGGCAATGTGAGTTGTGCACAGTGGATGTGATGCGTAGGAGTGGATTGAGAGTGAGAGATATAACAGAAGAAAAGGGGGACTGTGGACAGGAGGTGTGGGTGCAGTATGAGAGAGGATAGGTTCATGGGGCAAGGACGAATGACCATGTGAGGATGGTGGTAGCAGATGTTGAGACTGGGGTTACAGAATCGAAAGCTATATTCTAAGGACAAGTCCCATCTACATAATTCAGAGAAACTACAGTTGACAGTAAGGATTTAGGGTAAGGATCCATATAGTACAGGTTATGAAGCATCTATTGAAATGGAGCAGTGGTTTACACTACTAGATGGTCAACTCTGCTTGTGACCACAGTCTGGTGAGGGCATTCGTTCAGGTGGACAGCTGGGTGGTGGTCATGCCCAATAAAATATTGTGCAAAAGTTAATACTGAGTTAGTATATGATGTGACTTTTCACAGGTTGCCATGCCACTGATTTGAAGTTGAATGTAGTGGGTGGATGCATCTGACAGGTCTTGCATTTGGGTCTTTCACAATGATAAGTGGTCAAAGCCCTTGAAAAGGATGTGGTTAAGTTGTTCCAGTCTGGGATGATATTAGGTGATGAGGAGGGTGCTCCTCTGCAGTTGGTTCATGGGGATGTTGAGAGGTTTATGTGCATATGTGGATACAGCACAGGAAATCTGTTTGCAAGCTATGTTTATGTGGTAATGTCTCTCTGTGAAGGTGTCATTAAGATCTTCAGCACATTGGGTAAGGAATGCTCATAACTATAGATGCACAATCCATGGATAGACAGACTATGTGGAAGGCACTTTTTAATCTGTAATGAATGACAACTATCAAACTGCTGGTATTGCCAGTGGTTAGTGGGCTTCAGATGTACAGAGGTTTGTCTGGAGTTACTGAAGAGGTGTGGTGGTGACACACTGGTCTGTGGAGGACCAAATGAAGTGCATGGGAGGGAAAACGTTGAGGCTGCAGAGGAATGACAAGAGAGTGTGTTTTGCCTTTGGTCCAAATCATGAAGATATCATCAAAGAACCTGAATCAGAGAAGGACCTAGATATTTTTGGTGGTTTGGAAGGCTTCTTCTATATGGCTCACAAATAGGTTGGCATAGAAGGGTGTCATGTGGGTTACCTTGAGTATGCCACAAATTTCTTTGCTTATTTTGCCGACCAGTGTCGCCGAGTGGTTCTAGGCTCTTCAGTCTGGAACCACAGTCTGGTCGCAGGTTTGAATCCTGCCTTGTACGTGGATGTGTGTGATGTCCTTAGATTAGTTAAGTTTAAGTAGTTGTAAGTCTAGGGGACTGATGACCTCAGATGTTAAATCTCATAGTGCTCAGAGCCATTTGAACCATTTTTTGCTTATTTTCTTCTCAAAGCACAAGTTTTTATGTGTAAAGATGTAATTTGTAATGTGTTTAAGGAATGAGGTGGTGGAACTTGGTGCTGGTAGGACATTAGGAGAGGCAGTGCAGCAAGGAATATTTTTGTGAGTAGAGAGGTGGCATCAGTAGTGACTGATTAGGGATGGAAGTGGTAATGGGGTGGGGATGGTAGAAAGGCAATGAAGGAAGTGGTCCATGTCTTTGATATGGGAAGCTAGACTGTGGGCTGTTGTTTGGAAATGTTCATCAACAAGAGGCAAGATCCTTTCTTTGGGGATTTTTGAAAGAAAGTAGAAGGTGGACATGTGTGGACAGTTGGGATTAAGAGTGAGATGGATTCAAAGGAGAGATTCTGATTTGGACCCAAGGATTTGATTATTAACTGGGGGTCACGTTGGGATTGTGGGATGGGATCACCACACTAGAGCTTGTAGGTTGAAGAGGCAGACATTTGGTGAATACTTTGTGTAAGTTAATCACTGCAGTCTGCAAGAAGGATAATTAAATCATTGTCTTTCTTCAGGTTGTGAATGACTGCTCTTCCCTTTATTGGGTAGTTTGTGTTCTTGGGAAAGGGCTTAAAGAAAGGAGAGTGAGACCAAACTGTAGGTAAGAAGTTTGTGGGGAGGGCAACCATAGGGCAACTAGGTGGGAGTGGAGAAAGTTCAGGGTTGCACAGAAGTATGAACTGGGACAGGTAAGGTTAATTGTTGGATTTTGGTTACCTTAGGTTGGAGGAGTTGGTGGCAAAAAGTGTTTCCACTGTAGAAATTGTGAGAAGGAGAGTAGGTCTTTGGCAAGTCCATATTGCAGTCCTCCTGGCCACAACTTCCCTTAACTCCTGCACCACACTCATCTTTAACCATGCCTCATGACTCCAACCTTATGCATAATCCACCAATGCCCTCTTCTCTGTAGCCTATGTCTTCCACTGTTCTGTCTTCCCTTTCGAATTAACATCTTTACACCATCATTATTCCTGTCTTGTGGGTCTGTTGACTCTTCCACCAATGTGTAAGCCACCATTCTCTTCCCTTCCTTATTACTCATTTGTCTCCTCCATTCTCCACAATTGCTCAACCAAGCTGAGCTTCAATACTGACACATTTAGTCAGCTGGGGCACTGTGGCCACACACATGTACCCATATGTGTGCATACAAATATATTGTTGGTTTTTTTTTTTTTTTTTTTTTTTTTTTTTTTTTTTTTTTTGGGCTCTGGAAGAGGATTCATCTGAAAGCTACCAACACTTTTATATCTGTCTCAGTCTTGCTTGTGTACCTTTTATTAACTCAGCATTTCAACTGTACAGTGAATTGTTACAGTTATTGCTTTGATATTTATATTCTACCAAGGAATTTCCATTACCATATTGAAATGATATGGTATGAATATGCAAAACAATGCTATCACTTACTTGTTTTGCTGACAGGCAAAGATATCATTGTAACTGGTTCCTAATAAAAAGACTCTCCTTCTAGATAACATAACAAAGACAATTGAACCAATGACAAAAAAGTTCAATATTTGACTGTAGGCTTTCCCAGCGTAAACTACTGATGAAGGTTTCTTGGGTCTCCAGTCAGGTGGTAGCATTGATATCTCGTGATGTTTCGGGAAGTGTCAAGATTGATCAAAGTGAGATTCGAGTTCTGTCTCATTTTATACAGAGAACCTGACAGGTTCCATACACAAACTACATTTCAAATTACTAAATGGCTTCACAGCTTTGATATGTGACTGAATGAACTTCTGTACATATTGTGATAATTTGACTTCCTCCCTTGTTTTGCTGCTGTTTGTTCATAACTGTACTTCAGTAATCTTTGCATTAATCCATTGTCCTGGTCTTATTCCTTCCTTTTCCAAAATTGAAATTCTCTGTCATAACTCATATGCTATTAATAGTTTTCATTCTGTCTTCAATTAATACTTTTTGCGTGAGTAATAGGTAACCGGTTTACTTACCTTTCTTAAATTATAACGTGAAACATTCCCATCCTTTGAATAAAATACTAGAGGTTGAATAGGAACTTTCCTGTCAGCAGAACCCTCCTTCTCAGTGAGATTAAACCTGTAAGGAAAAAGAAGAAATACAATGCAGAAAACACTGCAGCAATACTTGACAGTAAAATGTTGACTGTGTGAAGTTGAGAAAGCAGCTTGCCTGAGCAACTTTATTGCAAATTTTGTTATTCTAGACCAACATAATCCTATCTTTTCCTATTTCTTGTGCATAAATCTTTTCTAAAACACCCATCACAAGTGTCTGAGTAATGTTACATGATAAACAAGTTAAAAATTTCTCTCAAAGTAACCAGAAACTTTTCTCTGAATGTGTTTTTTTTCTGAAGATCAAGGTAGTTGTACCTTGCTTATATTACATCAACTTCTCTGCTCATCAAATGCTTTGCTCTCACATGCTTCATATACTTTCATCATATAGTTCCCAAATCTGTTAAATAACATATTACAACAATTATTTGTTCTGTCTGTGGATATAAGTGATAAATTTGAATTCTGAGGTAATCATCACTTGCGCTGAAGTTACTGCATTTTTCATCTGTAGCTTCACCTGTAAAGTGAATCACTTTGGAATCTTCCTGTGATTTTCTATAACCATTTTAAAGGCTTTGTTTTCTTTCTGTGTTTACAAGGCAGTTAAATAATTTTTGGTATTCAGTAAGGGCATAAAATGGTGCATGCTTAGAAGAGGAACTATATATTTTCCTCCCATCCTATCTAATCATATAGAAGTGAAAATCATGGTGAACAAAATGCTGTATATACTGTTCTTGGTCCACTACCATATGAACATGTTTCCACTGCAACATTTTTTGAACATGTATATTTTTAGACCCATTTTATTTCCACCACAACAGTAAAATTTACAGTTATTTTTAGAAATATTTAACACAGTATTGACACAGAGAGATGTGACAGATTTAGAAAATGTGAGATATAGAAACAGCTTAAGTTGAATGTTTCATAGTCAAATTTACAAGTGGTGTCACTTTGGTTTCTGCATATCTTTATTGATTTTTATATGGTATTCAATATTTACATTTTATTTCCTTTCAGATAAATGTTATTAAAACCACATACAAAAAACAGCGAAATACTATAATACTGGTAGCCCAGGGCTATTTAATCATGTGGTCTCTTGTCATATCTTGTCTGTTGTGCTATTACAATTCCACAAAATTAATATTAGGAACAAGACTACTACAATCAAGGTATGACAGAAGTTCTTTTGAACTGCAATAACTTATAAAACACATCAGCTTGATCTGTCTCTTGGAAAGACAGGTCTGTCATAAGCCAAAACAAAGGTGGCATGATTAAGAAGTAACAGACACCTTATTAAAAAAAAATTGAAACTTAAAAAACTTCGTCCAACTGAACCACTTAGTAACATGCCGTAAGAGCCTCATGTCAAAATTCAGAGTTATAGTGAAGGCCGAAACCCATAACGCAACTGATGTTAACTGCTTCTCAGCTAAGCTAACCTAACTAACTTGTTCTGTTTTGTACATGTTAACACTGCCTAACAAAAAAAGTGCAACATCCAGAAGACATGATCAGTCATCCATGGAGTGATGCATTCTTGCCAAAGGGTGAGATTATAAATAGCTGGGCATGAATCAGGAGTTGTTAGTTATAGATCAGTAGCAGTTAGTTGAAGATCAGTTGCACTTGAGTTTGAGTTATGGTTGGCCAAGAGCACAGACTATGTAGAAGACCATGTGATATGTAACAGACAGGAATACTATCAGAATTGTTGAGAACTGTATGTTATGACAAAAGAGAGAAATTATATAGATAAACAGCCCAGATTTTTAGGACCATTTCCTTCATGCACGCAATGATTTGTGTCCTTGTGTTTTACAAAAACACAGGGCACCATTTTTTGATATTATAATGATACTGTACCTCCATGTTTAATAAAATTCTGCAGCTTCTCAGAGACCTACCACTTATAATTTACTTCACAAAATTTTAAACTTTGAATATTTCCTTTAAAAATCCAAACATGAAAAATCTTCTGAACATCATAATGTTTCGAAAATTTTGGGCTTCAGTATTATCAAAACAGAATTTTGAATTATTACAAGATATAAATATTGTTGGATGTCTTGAAACTGCATCATAATTAATAATTAATTATGGATATTTAAACTGAACTACCTACTTTCTCAGAACCATGAACAACTGGTCTATAAAGTTAACTGGGTTGTTGGTCCTTAGGTTTCAATCTTGGCACATGTATTTTTGTATGGCAATGACACTATGATGTCTTCGGATCCTGATAGCTTTTGAATTAATTAACTTTAAGTAAAAAAAATTACTCCACAGTGTTTGTGATTGGATAAAATGTATCTGCAATACTAAGAATATTAAATCCTATATCAAAGGTGAAAGTTGGTAAATTTGTATATCATTATGATGCAGTCACAATTCTACTCTAGTGTGGAAAAGATAAGGACTAAAATAAATTTCAGTTGATGTGTCACTACCATCAAACACAGCTCAATTCAACTTAGACCATACATAGTAAGAACTGCTCCAATATAGTACAGAAGGTAACTAAAAGAAATACACAATAGAGCAAACAGAAATGACACATTAATTGAAAGAATAATCATCCTGACATCACCATGATTTATGATAGTCCCCTGGACATTACAGAAAGTGGGACATGGCTCTTAATATGGTGTGTGATTACCATGGATGGCAACACATATGTTCTTGCACATTGGCCACAAGGTCGGTAAGGAGTTCTTGTGGTAGGATATTCCCTACCTCTATTTGTACAGTTGACTACTGCTGGATGATCACTGGTGCTCCAATACATTCCCAAATATATCCCACATGTGCTCAATGGAATTTAAGTCAGCAGAATGGACAGGCCAATCCATTTGTCAAATATCCTCTTGTTCTAAGAGCTCCTCCACCTGCACAGTTCGATGAAGTTAGGGCTGAATGCCAAGATGCACATGAAGAACAATTACAGTGTCATTGCAACATCACATTTATGGGATGCATTGGGGAGACTAACTGCGGTTATTCCAAATCACCAATGACAATCCAGCAATCCAGGGGAATGGAATGCCCCACCACAAAATCTTCTTACTAGCCTCGTGGCCAACACAAGAGCACATTGCAGAACATACATTTGTCATCTATGGTGACCATACACCCTATTAACAATCACAATACGCTTTTTGTAATGTCCATGTGACCATACAAATCAGGATGACTTCAGTGTAGTTATTGTCTTTCAATACAAGTGTCACTTCTGTTCATCTCACTGCATATTTCTTTTAGTTACTTTTGTCACTATAGTGTAGCAGTTCTTTCTATATATGGTCCAGGTTTCATCAAGCTATAGTTCTTGGCAGTGAAACATCATGCAAAAGTTCCTTTCATCCTTAAGTGTTGCACATAAATGTATATTTCTGATGACAAGATAATGAGGAGTTCATGTTAAATGACTGGATTGAACCTGCTTCGTTTTACACCGAATGCAGAAATTACATTGAGGATCGGTTACCGTATTTACTCGAATCTAAGCCGCACTTTTTTTCCGGTTTTCGTAATCCAAAAAACCGCCTGCGGCTTAGAATCGAGTGCAAAGCAAGCAGAAGTTATGAAAAATGTCGGTACATGCCGCCACAACTAACTTCTGCCGCCGAATATATGTAGCGCTACGCAGGCATGCTTTGTAGGCACAAGGATAAATAATGGCGCCAAAATCTCAGCGTCAGTAAATAAATTTAAAAAAAAAGTGGAAGACGAGCTTTTTTTTCTCCGCCACGAGTTTTGACCACTGCATTTTCATACATTATCCAACGAAGTAAATACAAATTCCGTATTGTTCATCTTCGAATGTAGCACAATTTCAGTGTACGACAAAAATCTGACTGGCAAGACTGTTTGGGATGTTTGTCAATATGGCCAACTCTACGTTCTGAATTTTTTCCTATCTGTGAGAAGAGATGGTTGCTAATAGGAACCTGATGAAATTTGAATCATATACAGTATTCTCTTCACCATAAGAATTATACGAATATAAACATTTTGCCATGTATTCTTTCGTGTTTGCTGCTATCTCATTTAAATCCTGTCTGCCTAATAAACTACGAAACTAGAGTGAGACAACAGCAAACGCGGAAGAATATACGTATCGTGTCATGTTTATATTCGTATTATTCTTATGCCTAATAGTGATACAGTCAGAAATGAAGCACGGCAAGTGACTAGATTTTTAAATCTAAAATTACTTTAATTTCTGTGCAGAATTTGATGTAATAAAGACGCGACCGCAAAGATTTTCAAACGGAGAAAAATTTTCGCCTAACTTTCGTTCAGAACATGTTCTATCATACGCAGTCTGTTATTTGATTCTTGTTGATCATTATCAAAGAAAGCAGCAGTGTAAGTAACAACAAATTGCGGTCTCTTGCCATTGTTTCGCTAATGAGACGATTCCTCTTTTTTTTTTTAATTGTACGCGGTGGTAGCGCGCACAAAAGCAAGCCGTGCCGCGAGCCGCGACAGGCCATAAACACGCACTATCAGAATGTGACAAACAATGCATGACACAGTGCAGTAATGCATTTTCAGCTTAAGAGTGACGCAAACACCTATAACAAAGAAAACGGCAATTATCAGATCAAAGCAAAATAAGCAATCGATTCAAACCAGACGAAGCACGTGAAAAAGGAAGGGCACCCGTATAAATATGGACGGAGCACCTGACGCATAGCAATGGCTACGTGGTAAAGCTTAACTGCTAAGCTTAGACTCGAACCAAACTACTGTACCTGTATCGTCATTCATTCGACCTAAATTGTGTCTCATATTACAGTGGACAAACTTTGTTTCGATTTGGAGGTGCGGCCTAAAACTTTTCTCTCCCCTTGAATTTCGAGTCTCAAATTTCAGGTGCGGCTTAGATTTGGGAAATTTTTTTTCCTTTATTTCGAGTCTCATTTTTCAGGTGCAGCTTAGATTCGAGTGCGGCTTAGATTTGAGTAAATACGGTAGATACTTTCAGTGGCATCTGCAGCAGCTTGTATAGGCCTATAGAAGAATGACTTCTTGCTGTAGCAGAAGAGATGCAAGTATTAAATGGAAACAAGACCTGGACAACGTTTGAATTAGATACAGACAATAAGGATATTGGCATTAAGTGGCTTTTTAAAGTGAAACAAAATTATGCAGATAATATTAGTGGTTATAAAGCTAGACTATTTGCTCATTGTAGTTCTCAAAGAAAAGGTTTAGGTTGTAATGAAACATATTCTCTATGGCAAAACTTTGAAAACATCACTTACTCTTTTAAATCATGAAAAATTGATTGCAAATCAAATGGATGTAAAAGGTGTTTTTCTTCAAGGAAATTTAGGTGATGAAATTTATGTAAAGGTAACAAAAGGATTTACTGTAGAACCAGCTACTGCAGGTATGCTAAACAAAGTAATTTATGGTTTAAAGCAGACCTCAAGATCTTCAAATATATTGTTCAATAATTTTGTTAAGGAACTACATTTTGTTCCAGGAAGTGCTAATGGGCATCTGTATACTTACAGGAACCTAATCACTAAGGTTTACATTTTGTTATATGAACATAATATTATAATTTTATGTGAAGAATTCAAATCAGTTTGGAAACCTTCAACTGTGAGATGTTTTTTGATTTCTCCATATAAAATTGTGTACAGACTTTAGTTGATAATTAGAACAGTTGTGAGGCTTATATTAAAGGAACACAACAGGAATAACAACCACTGGATTTAGAAGTTATTTTTGATTGACATTTACCATACATCATGCAGAAATGCAAAACTCATGATCAATGTTATAAACTTGTAAGAAACTTACTGATAATTCCTCTGGGTGTGATTTATTTTGAAACAAGGTTCCAAACACAAGCTCACAAAAATTCGTACAACACTGCTGGTGTGAGAGGGTACATGTGTGACTAAAATAGTGACTTCTGATGATGCAGGCAGTATAAAAGGTGACTTATGACATACAAATAGCCCATTAGTTTCTTATATATTCGTCATTGGTGATGGAGAGCCTCTGACTTTTTGTGTTCATTGAGTGTATGCATATTTATTGATGTAAAGTGTACCTAATGTATTGTTCTTTCTTCGCTGAATAAATAAATTAAAACTAAATTCATTGCTTGCAACCACCCTCTGCTACCAGTTTTTCTTCTTAAATAAGTACATAAAATACAATTATGCTTCCAATATGAAACCATGATGATTTTTATTGTTAATAGTGATTTGTAGATGTATCTACCAGTGGCCACTACAGAACCAGTCTTTTCTGGATATCAGGTTTCTCAAGTACTTATAATAGATTTTATGTTTATTAAGGATGTAGAAATGACATGATATTTTTAAAAGCAAAATATGTTTCATACAGCCTGAAATGCACTGAAAAATTTCACCCAGACCTTGGATGACTTTGGACCACACTGAAAACACCATGTTTCTGGGTAACCGATCTGTTCTGGAATTGCATTTCTCAAGCATCAGGTGTGTCTGAATGTGTATTCAAAGGAAATATTATCGACCTGCTTTCAAAATGTATTTTATTATATAAAGTGCACAAATCAAAATTAAATAATCACAAATTATATGTATAAAATGAAAACGAACCACACTTTTTGAAATTAGGTAAATTAGCAAAGAGATCACATTGAAAGTACAACAATGATTACCAAAGTCATATTACAGCTTTCCAATAGACAAGCCTTGTTATTTCAAGTAGGAGTTGTGGAGTACCATCTGCACAAATTATATTCAATTATTACAAAGTTCAAGGTAATTCCCTTCAGATTTTTTTGAATGTCACTGCCAAAAGCTGTTATCTGTGTATTTTAGGAAGTGCATTAAATCTGTATCTCATAACTGTGTCTTCACATCTAATACACTACCACTGTACTTCCTCTTGATTACAGATTATCTGTTGGATACCCACTTTTTCAGTTCTGATGAGATACAAAACTGTATTACCATGTTGAAGATTAACATGGTGGATAACTAACATTTCTTTATACCACTGTAATGTGCATTAAACTGTTTGGACCATGTATATTTTCAAATTTATGATCTTACCCTTTTTTTGATCTCTACATCTACATGATCTTATTTGAAATGTTTTAAACTCCAACTGTACAATATGTCTTGCTAACACAATTAACTCACATGATTTAAAAATCAAATTTCATAAAATTACTGTACTACAAAAAGATACATTTTTTGTTTATGTAAATATATGTGACCATAATAGTTTCATTGTGCTGTTGAGTAAATGTCATTTGTTGTAAATTATTTTCGATTTAATGTTCTATGTTTCAATTTTAGTATGAATATATCTTTATTGATGTTCTTTGGAACTGTTAACTGGGCATGGTTGGGTTGCATGTCGTGTGTGGCAGGAAGAAAGGAAGGAGAAATGTAAAGTTTCTCTGGAGTTATGTACAAATGGAATGTATTTCACTGTGTGAACATTGTAAAATTTATGGCAGCAAGGAATCCAGGACTATTAAATATGAAAATTACATATGAATCAGCTTTGTTGTCTACATTATTCTACAAAGCAACAGATTTGAGGAGATCCTCGAGAAACAAGATGAATATTTTCTCTTTAAAACTACCACTAGACCTAGCCAATAATATTTAATTACTCGATGAACAATTATTACAATTAACAGTGTGTGTGTAACAAAGGAGGTTGTTAAACCATGAAGATGGTTAATAATCAAAACTTGGTGTACACAGACAGCTATTAACTACTGAATCAAACAAAATAATGTCATTCTGGTATGCCAAACAATTATCTTTTGTCAAACAATAATAAAAATGCTACTTTTCTGATTATATGTTCCCATTTATATACTGGCTCCTCCTGAAAATTTTCATACTACCAACAGTATGTCCTTTCTTGTCACCAGCAAGAAGGTTTGAACAATCCCTCTTCCCTGGATTCTCTCTGGCACTCTGCCTAGATTAGATTAGATTAATACTTGTTCCATAGATCATGAATATGACACTTCGTAATGATGTGGAACGTGTCAGGTTAATAAAAGATGTATGAACAAGATATTACATTACACAAAATATTGCATGACACTAATGTTTAAGTTGTTTTTTACCCCTACCTTAATTTATATCTAAAAATTCAGCCAATGAGTAGAAGGAGTTGTCATCTAGAAATTCTTTTAATTTATTGTTAAATGTTGGTTGGCTATCTGTCAGGCTTTTGATGCTGTTTGGTAGGTGACCAAAGACTTTTGTGGCAGCATAATTTACCCCTTTCTGTGCCAAAGTCAGATTTAACCCTGCATAGTGAAGATCATCCTTTCTCCTGGTGTTATAGCTATGCACACTGCTATTACTATTGAACTGGGTTGGATTATTAATAACAAATTTCATAAGTGAATATACTGTATATACTGGGAGGTTACTGTGAGGATCCCTAGATCCTTAAATAGATGTCTGCAGGATGACCGTGGGTGGGCTCCAGCAATTATTCTGATTACACGTTTTTGAGCAATGAATACTTTTCTACTCAACGATGAATTACCCAGAATATGATGCCACACGAAAGCAGTGAATGAAAGTAGGCATAGTAAGCTAATATACTGAGATTCTTATCACCAAAATTTGCAATAACCCTAATAGCATACGTAGCTGAACTCAGACGTTTCAGCAGACCATCAATGTGTTGCTTTCAGTTTAACCTCTAATCAATGGACACACCTAAAAATTTTGAAAATTCTACTTTAGCTACAGACTTCTGTTCAAAGTCTATATTTATTACTGGAGTTGTGCCATGTACTGTACGGAACTGTATATACTGTGTTTTATCTAAATTTAAAGAGAGTCCATTTGCTGAGAACCACATTTACATCATTTACAATTACATCACTTAGTTCTTGGTTTTTGGATGTTATTACTATACTTGTATCATCAGCAAAAAGAACTAACTTTGCATCTTCATCAATGTGGAATGGTAAGTCATTAACGTATATCAAGAACAGTAAAGGTCTTAAGACCGAACCTTGTGGGACCCCGTACTTGATAGCCCCCCAGTTTGAGGAATTAGCTGTTGTTTTAACATTACATGAATCACTTATTTCAACTTTCTGCATTCTTCCAATTAAGTATGAATTAAACCATTTGTGTACTGCCCCCCTCAAACCATAATGATTTAGCTTATCTAAAAGAATTCCATGATTTACACAATCAAAGGCCTTTGAGAGATCACAAAAAATACCAATGGGTGATGTCCGATTATTCAGAGCATTTAATATTTGATCAGTAAAAGCGTATATAGCATTTTATGTTGAAAAGCCTTTCTGAAAACCAAACTGACATTTTGTTAGTACTTTATTTTTACAAATATGGGAGACTACTCTTGAATACATTACTTTCTCAAAAATTTTTGATAGAGCTGTCAGAAGAGGGATTGGGCAATAGTTGTTAATATCCGACGTATCCCCCTTTTTATGCAATGATTATACAATGGGAAATTTCAGTCTATTGGGGAAAACACCCCGCTCCAAAGAGCTATTACATACGTGGCTCAGAATCCTACTTATCTGTGGGGAACAAGCTTTAAGTACCTTGCTGGAAATGCCATCAATTCCGTAAGAGCTTTTACTTTTCAGTGAGTTTATTATTTTACTGATTTCAGAGGGAGAGGTTGGTGGAAATACAGTTGTTTCAAACTGCACACTGCACACTGTCTCTTCTATTAGTAGCCTTGCCTCTTCTAGTGAAGATCTAGATCCTATTTTCTCCACAACATTTAAAAAATGATTATTGAAAATAGTTTCAATATCTGATTGTTTGTTAGTACACTTCTCATTCAGTTTTATGGCACTAAAGTGTTTCTGTGCTCTTGGTTGTCCTGTTTCCCTTTCAATAATATTCCAAATTGCTTTAATTTTATTATCAGAGTTACTGATCTCAGACATGATACACGTGCTTCTGGACTTTTTAATAACTTTTCTTAGTACCGCACAATAGTTTTTATAATATTGAACAATTTCGGGGTCAGTACTCCCTCTTGCTGTTAGATACAGTTCTCTTTTTTGGTTGCAAGATATTCTTATTCCTTTAGTTAGCCAAGGTTTTTTATATGTTTTCTTGGAATTATGTTTAACTAGACATTAAAAAGTCACCATTTTCAACTCTTTCTTCTGTTTTAATGTGATTTATGAGTGGATTTTTCAAGTTTTGCTTCACACCCATTTCTGGTCTCTAATTTAACTCTCTCACTTACTGCCATTTATTAGAGAAAGATTATGTTCCATTACTAAAAATCCAACTGATCCTTGAGTAATATAATTGCCTGCCAGAAGCTTGCCTATTATCATCTACTACACATCTGTGAAAGTAGCTGGATGCTTTTCTTATGTTCAGAATATTGAGCCAAAATAAACTAGTGCTGCCTGAACTGAAACCTTTCTAAAATTCAAACAGGTGCTGCAGTGTCATTGGTATTTGTTTTAAAAGAGAGGCAAACAGGAAATTCAAAATTTTCTCACCAATTTTGACAGGAACAAAGTATATTAAAAATTAGTCTCAATGGAAAAATGCTATGCATCAGGATCAATCTCACTCCAACTGGCAGTATTGAATTTCATATCAAAATAGTAGTTCTAATATATGATGGCTTTATGCTTATCTTTGCAGAATCACAGTTATCTACATATAACAAAATGATATTTAAACTCCTAACTTTGTCTCATTGTATGCTCTAATGATGTCATTGTTGATGTTTTGAACAGTTCCACTTAAGAAAACAACTGCAACTTTCATATACTTGGGAAAACCTCAATCAAAACATTAAGTTCTGAAGCAAAAGAGTTTACAAACTTTTTTGAAGTTACCATCAAGGCTTTAAAACTTCATCTAGATTAGATTAACATTTGGCAATAAAAGTATCCTGACTGTAGAAATTTTAACCATTACACCTTCATTGTCTGAGAAATAAAGAACAAAATAGTATCACAAAGTTAATTCGAAACATTACTTTGAATCTGTGAAAAATGATTGTATCTGAAAATTAGAAACATGAAGAGTGGTGGTAATTCAGTATATATTACACATCTGAAATTTAGTGCTCACAGCTGAATAAATATACTTGTTTCCCATTTTTTTAAAATTTTTGTATAATGAGCCTTTCTACACTGTAGAGAAATTAATGAGAAGAACTTAAATTTACTTTTCATATACTGCTATTACAACTGATAAATTGTATTAAATTATCTACTTGTAAATTAGATATGAAAACGTACCTGTGCCTCTGTATTTCTGTATATTTAAAAGGTTTAGGATTGCCACCACCCCATATTCCAAGATAGTAATCAGCAATTGATGAGTGGAAGTAAAAGGCCATGTTCATATTTTTGAAGTAACGCTCTTTCGCTGTATCACGAAACTGTCTGAAATGATAAACTTTGTTAGTATTAATGAAACTCTTTCTCCTAATAATGACTGAGCACATTATAAAAATTATTGATGTAATTACTTATCATTACATTTTATGTGTCTTAATACAATGGAGGATTGTAAAGATTTTGTTGTAAGGCAAAAGTAACTACATATGACACTGCATTCCAAATTACCAAAGAGTCACAACTACCTCTGTTACTTAAAAGCTACTGTTCAGCAGAAATGAGAAAAGAAACATTTATTCAGATGTAAGATTATCATTCACCAAACAGGCAAAATTCTGAATTGTCAATAGGTTTGCAAAATGTAGAGATGACTGAGAAGTTTTCAAAGAGTTAATCTCTTTCTAATCTGTAAGTTTAAACATCAACACACAGACATTTCTTGTGCCACTACAAGAGTGATGAGTATCAATCTGCAGTGAAGAAGACAAAAAGAGTGACTGAAACATGTGCTGGTGGGACATTTTCGATCCGTATGGTTTAGGTAAGATAACTAAAAAGAGATCTATCTATTGAAATCAAGAGTGTTGTTCAGGCCTGCGTACCCTACAAATGGGTCTCTGAGTTCTTCTTAAACAATGATCACTAATGTATGTGAGAATGAACTGTTGGACATACCCACGAAACTGTAACATGCATTCTCACTAATTCATCAGGTGATAGAAATCAGAAGCCTTTGAACAGGACTTACACATGTTGAGCTAAATGGGTCATGGGTCTTGTCAAGAACTGTTGTGGTAGGTCAACATTGCAGCACTATTGATGGATGAATATTTAACATTAAGAAAATGACAGCACAATCAAAGGCTGTTTAGGAGGAAACAAGTCCTAGCTACTAGAGAAAAAGAACACTCATTCTTAAACATCATAAAACTTGCATATCAGAAGGGTACAGATAGAAGCCTACAAGTATTCAGAATATCTTCTTCAAACAAATTACCATTGTCGGAACATAATAAATAACTGTGTGATTTATTTTCAGTATGAAAATCAATCTATCACATTCCTGGAAACACTAAATGCTTAACACATCATCATGGAATTGATCTGTAACAAGTCATTAGCCATTTGCTTGTAGAAAACAACCTGGCAAATATTTTCAACAAACTACAAAAGCTTGTTCATAAAACTCTTATCCTTCCTTCATTTACATAGTTGAATCAAACATAAGCTTAGTAATCCAGAGTGAAGACTTTGCTGCTGCTTTTACTTTATCAATAAATAAAAAGAAAATTATGCTTATCATACATACATTCCCTGACTCTTTATATGAAAATTTTTATGTTGTACACAGCAACTGAAACTATGTTCCATAACTATGTAATGGTTTGACCAAATTATAGCACTAATTTTAATAAGAATACTGTGATATTAAACGCTGCTGAGCAAGCTCACCTGTGGTACCAGTTCATAACACTGACACCATCAGCTTCTCTTTCAGACAGATAATTTGGCAGATCATTCCGAATACGTGTCCACAACAGAGGAGGTATTCTTCGAACAGGTGGAAGATGATACTGGTAGACATCATCAAGTACCTTATCATCTAGGGAAATCAAATCTTCTAATTCAGATTCTGACAGTCCACTTTTAGCAGCTGTTATGTAGGCCAAAGCATGGAATACCAATATGCGACCATGCTGTGGAATATTTATTGTATTGTACAAACAGTAAGATGGTTAAAAAGCATAAAAATAGATGTAATGGAACACTTCCCACAGTAAAATTGCACCACCTTACGTATTTAAACCTGCAATCATATTACACATATTTGTGTTTCTTTAGCATGACCCATAAAGAAACTAATAAATTATTTGTACAAAATTAACCATTGTTTACATCAGTGACATTCACAACCTGTACTTCACCTTTGCCATAATCCAAATGACAGGAACATAATTCAAATATACTGTGAAGTGTTACTATTATCTCTAATAGACTTAGCGTTAGTTCTTAAACTTGGTGAGACTAATGTCATCACACCTTCTTCAACTGACATAAAATTTTGCACTGATAAAATTACTTTAAATATGAAGAATAAATAACGATTATCATACATTAATTCTATGTACAATGGAATTCTACCAATTATTAATCAAACATTATTGATAGAATTCAAAATATGACTATTTTGGAAGCAAATAGCTGCTCCTAGTTGGAAATTAAATATTATATGCAATACAAGTGTTCTGGATATTTATGTCCTTCCTTGATATTCACTATTTTATTAAGACTACTTATATTCTTAAAAAGTTAATATCTTTTAGGCATTTGTCCAAAATAAACCAAAGTTATAGGTAAAGAAACTAAAGAACATATTTGTTGCTTCAACATTTGGAAAAGCACCACAGAGAGATAAGAAGGGTGTTAATGAAACCCAAATTATGAAAGAGAAATAACTTACTACAAGCTTGTTACAATTAATACCTAAGCATCTTTTCCTTTGTAACACATGAAAAAGAAGTACAGTAAGCTCAATAAAGTTATTCTGAAATAATAAACTGTCAGAAAACTCATTTGACACTTTTCATGATTTCAGCATTGGAATATATATCATGAAACAACAAGTAATAACAGTCAGGTAGAAGAGAACAGTGTTTTGTGAGCATTAATGACAAATATCAGTATTTGTGACTGAAATGCAGAAATTCCTCTCTGAAATCTGCAAATAGTAACAAAATGTAACAGCTGAAACTCTTTATGTAGCATGATGCATAGGGCTGAACTAAATGAATGGTCACAAAGGAGATTATAGATTATGTTTACTCACATAAATTTCCAAATTGGAATTTTGATATATTGCATGGGACTTTCATCACCTGTTTCCTTGGCCTTTTTTCCATCTCTTCATAGTGTCTACATGCTAATTGTGATGTGAATTTGGTAGTGTTAGTGACAGAGGGTGGCCAGATACCTTTCCTGTTGCCAACCGCCCCCCCTCCCCCCCCCCCCCCCCACCACTGCTTCCCTTTCCCCCTGGGACAGAATTGGTGTTTCCCAGCAGTCTGCATGTAGTGCTACCCCATGTGAACCACGTGAACATGTGTGAGTATTTTATAAATATTTGCAAATTATGTAACTGAGATGAAACGCGGGTATCAGCCCGGTATTCAGCTAGTCGGA
The DNA here is from genome assembly GCF_023864275.1 of Schistocerca cancellata. Taxonomy (NCBI): domain Eukaryota; kingdom Metazoa; phylum Arthropoda; class Insecta; order Orthoptera; family Acrididae; genus Schistocerca; species Schistocerca cancellata. Next base: position 731,657,991 of record NC_064629.1, read on the forward strand.
TGTCAGAATCCACCTAAACATATTATCCAGGTTGGCCGGCACTTTGGTCCTCATTGTTTATCTTCCATGGAGATTTTATCTGGGGCTGGTGCACCTTACTGAATCCAGACATGATAACACATTTGGCTATCTGGTAAGATAGTATATGGCATGGAACATGACCATATATTCAGCTGGTCAAGAATATAGACACTCAGTTGAAATTTACAATATTCACAAAATGTACAGTTACAAGGTTTCCACATTTGGGAACTGTATCTCACGGATTATTCTAGATAGCTTTTGCCTGTCTGGTATTAAACAATGTTTTTCAGAAAATAAATTTTTTTAATCATACACTGAATGCAGAAGGCAGAAATAGTTTTCAAGTTAGGTATAACTATTTGATGCACTAAATAATGCCAGGAATAATTACTGAATGCTTGGACTGAACAGAAAGCCAAATAAATAAGGAGATTTTGTTAGGAGGATTTGAATCTGCAAAAAATATTATATTTAATAGGAATTTGTCTTCCAAATAATACCATATATTCATTTTTCATAGAAACTTTTTAATAAATGAAAATGTAGACTTTTTGTTTAAATTATTATAATAGCTTTCTGACCATTACATTATCAGACAATTAATCCTAAATGCTCAAATATATCAGAAATGTCTTTATTTTGAGAGCTGCAACTAGCAAATTCAATAAACTTCCCAGGGTAAAAACCTTCTTAGCTGGTATCAGACTAAATGTCCATTATCAAGCAACCATCTTGTAGAATATAGAAGCCACTAAGTGTGTAATATCCCATCAGTTATACTGTTGTGTAGAAGCTACTTTTCCTGCTGAGTATGCTTTATCCAACTTTATATGCCTAATCATCACTGTGCTGTAAATAATTAATAGTATTGTCTTATACACACACAGCAGAAATATGGAAATTAAATTATAGTAATATCACACAAGCAACTCAAAGAATAATGATATCAAACATTTGGGAAACTGAATAAATGTGCATTAATTGGTGCTCTTCAAGAAAATGAGATAAAACCAATCTGAATTATTACAGGGGAATTTCATTGTTCCCTGTTGTGAACAAAATTCTTTCAAAGGTTGTATTAAGTTAATCACTGTCATAACTTGTGTTGACTCCAAAGAGGCTTATGATTTGATAGATAGGCAAACATTATTCCAATCCTTACAGGAATTCAAAATTAACAGGAAAGCAAGGGCAATTATGCAACAGACATTAACAGATACAACCTCCAAAGTTAAATTCATGGGTTAAACTTCAGAAGATTTTCAAATCCATACCAGTGTTTGTCAAGGAGATGGACTCTCCCCCCCCCCCCCCCCCCAATTAAACACAGTTCTGCAAAAAATTATAAAGAGCTGGGAAAATAAAAAAAGGACTCCAACAATGAACTAAAAAGAGCAGAGAATCAATGCAAAGTGTCTGGTTTTTGCAGACAATCTCATCATCCTAACAAATAATAGAGGAGATGCCAAACTTGCCCTGTAGAAGCCACATGAAATAGCACAGAAAACTGACCTACAAATCTCCTATGAGAAATGTCCGTACATGCAGAGGAAGCCTGCAGATAGCCTCCCCATTATAAGTTTGTGTGGGGAAGTGTCACAAGTTACACACTTTTAATATATAGGAGTTGTCATCCAGCCATCAGTACTGAGCATGATAGACAATCAAGAAAGAATCTCAAAACTACAAAAAGCATAGAAGCTAACTTGGAGTCACAACAACAAAAAATCTATCTCTCTAAATGCAAATCCAGGGCATTACAGCACAGTAGTTCCACTGGGAGCACTTTACACTGTAAAAATTATGGTGATTCATGGCCACAGAAAAATATGAGAGACTAAAAAGCAGGAAAGGAAAATTCTCAGAAAAATATCTGAACCAGTTTTCTGTGAAGAAATTTGGATGAAGTGGCCATCAAGAGACATTTACAAATAGACAGAAATAATAATGAGCACCCTCAGAAGAAGAAAGATTAAATTTTGAACATAGCCACAGGATGAATAAGAACAGGCTCATGAGGAAAATCTTCAAGACAGCAAACACTAGTAAAAACAAGACAAAATATACCTCTAAAACACAGGAAGTTATTAAAGAAGCAGAAATCAAACAAGATAACATATGAAATAAGGATCAGTTAAGAAACATTATAAAAAAACACATATTTAAACAAAAAAACAAATGGAAAAGAGAAAGGGAGGTAAATTGTCAAAAGAATGCCACAGAGGACACTGGAATTGTATGAAGAGAATTTGGGAAGAATGAAGAAACAAGGAAATATAATGACTTCTCAAGTTCAGATGCTCTGTTATTAGGGAAAACGGTATGCAGTATTATATCAGAGAGTGAATGGACATGAGAAATCTGAAACAGAGAGTTAAAAATAGATGACTGTAATGAACTTCAGTGATGATAGTTTATAGATTACCTGCTTCTCAATTCTTTCAAACAGCATCATAATTGAATCCATGACAGTTGAAGCCAGATGTGTTTCTTGTGGCTTCGTGTAGCTCCTCCAGCGACAGATTTCAGCAAAGACTAGTTTGACAAATATTGGTAGTGAACATTGGCCAATTGCATTTGCAACAAGGCGCCACTGATAGTTTGAAAGATCCCTATGAGCAGTCTTCATCCACATTCTGAAATACAAAACACTCTGTGTGACACCAAAACATTTTCAACAAATATTATTCTTGGAGATTCAGCATCTGACACATCAGTAAATGAAACATAATTTTCTTAAGTAGGTATGGAAAAAAAGGTGACACTCTTTTTTGTTCCCTATATAGAATTTTGATGATGATGATGATGATGATGATGATGATGATGATGATGACATCAAGGAAAATTGTTTCTAATCAAGGAGAGCCATAATTTGAAAAAATATCAATGAATGAGATATTACCTTACACAAAGAAGTCTATTATGCTGATTGAAGAATACTGCAAAGCCACTTCTGTCTTTTTTCAATGTGAAACACTAAGTAGACATCACGTCCTGACATTTGTACCCATAAAACTGTGTGAATGGTTACAAATAGGCCTAGTCTACAGAATTTCTATTTTGTTTTAAAATTTTCCATAATGGAGTGTTTGAATTTCTGTTGAAGTAATAATCATAAAAAATTTGCATCCTATGCACATAAGACACTCTGAAAAAATCGTAAAAGTAATCCTTGAAAAATAATCATACAAGCCAATGTAATTTCCATTTTTTCATTGTTTACTTCTTATTACAGGATAGACAAAGATTTGTGGGTGCACATTAATTGACTTTAAGGGTTTACAGCACAGATACTTTAATTATGTTTGCCTCTTTTAGTTTTAAACTATGCAAAGTTGAAGATGTTCTACGTTGTGACATTCTGTACAATCAAACATGAGACAAAACATTTAGACAGATAAAACAACAGACTTACTCCACACTACTGTGTTTATACCACAAGTGGCCATTAGATTAAAAAATGCAAGCCCCAAGGATATTATGATATCTATTATTTTGCTAAAAATCAGTACTGTGAAGCAAATCTCTTTGCTAAAAGAAATGGTGAAAAAGTAATAAGATATCTAATGGGGATTACATACCCAAAAAGAGTGATACACTGCTGTTAGCTCCTCTTTAGCATCTATTAGCCTAAACAACTCATGTAAATTCAGCTTCAAAATAAACAACATACTGAAATATCCTTTAACAGCCAATGTCTAAAGCTTTTATTTCACACAGTCTTAAAATCCTGTTTCTCTTAATCAAGTGATTAAGTAAACTTCTCAGAGTTCAGTTCTCATGAAGTTTTTTTTTAAAAAAAAAAAAAAAAAGAAAGAAAAAAGAGAGAGAGAACAACTTGTGTCACTGCAGATACGATATTGACATTCACAGGACATGTACATTAGTATGTTTTGCATAAATGATCAGCATCTGAACCATGTTGGCCACAGGTTCAAGGTCAACCCTTTGAGTTTGAAAGAGGGTCCATTATTGGCATGAGCAAATGTGATGCATCTGGGAAATTGCTGCTCGTGTGGGACAAAGTGTTTTGGTAGTGCAGTTGGTAGAAGCAGAATGGTTCATGGCATGCCACAGGACACAACAAGATGGATCAGGCTGCACCACCCAGACCACCACCGAGAAGACTGACATTTCATCCAAACGGCATTGCAGGACAGATCTGCATCTCCTCAACTCTAGCACAACAGCAACGGATTGTCACCCCTGGTAGCCATTTATTATGGCATGTGTTACTTGTGTGTCATCCATTTCTCCACCTACATTTGACAAATGTGCAGAAACATGCTAGACAACAATCATGTATTGAACAACATCACTGGAGACAGGAATGGCATCAGATAATGTTTTTGGATGAATCCAGGTTCTGTTTGTTTAAAATTGATGACCATATTTTGGTTTGCCACAGACAGGGGGAGTAGAACCACAGTGAACCCATTCACATAAGACATACAGCATCAACTCAAGGCCTTGTGGAGTGGGCTGGTACTGGGTACAACCAAAAATCACAGCTGGTGTGTAACAGGGCACAGTGACCAGTGTCACCTTCGTGAATGACACCCTGTGACCCACTGCCAAATCCCTTCTGCACAACACACCAGACACCATTTTTCAGCAAACAATGTAGGACCACATGTTGCTGCATGAGCAGGTGCCTACTTAGTGTCACAGGATGTCAGCATTTTGCCCTGGCCTGCTAGATCACCAAACTTCTCACCAGACAAAAATGTGTGAGATATGTCAAAATGATGGGTGCAGTGCCGTAACCCAATGCCAACCACCACGGATGAACTTCGGAATCAGGTAAATGCAACATGGATGGCTATACCACAGGATGCCATTTGCACCTTATACACATCGATGCCATCATGCATGGAACAAGTTATCAGGGCCCATGGATGATCTTGTGCTTACTAGGGAACAGGAAACAAGCCTACTGAAATCGCAATCATTTCTGCAGAACATAGTAATGAACATGTCCTGTCAATATGAATGACCTATCTCCAGTTGTTCAAGATGTTTTGTTTTTTTCTGAACACAAGTGTATATCAACCCTGTTCTTAACAAACAAACCATATGTTTAAACTATTTTCTATGCTCCACTACACTTAAAAAATCTGTGTGAATGGTTTTGTATAGGCCTACAACTAGAAAGCCATAATGCACAGCTGTGATTGAGTCTCTGTTAACTATTAGCAGCAGCATCTATTGTTATTTTTGTATTTTAGTATGAATTAATTACATGCATGCTGATAAATGTGAGTGATTATAGATGTTTTCCTTCCATTTTCTGATTTTAAAGTGATGAAATCCAGCTGTGTTGTGACATCTGACATTGCTTTGATGCAGTGTCACTCAAACTGTGATTTATATCTGTCTGTGTTGTGTTTCACTTTGTGGCTCATTGTCCCTTAAACATTGTATAATATATTTGATATTTCTATCATTAGGCAGTTATTTCAAGTTTTACTGTTTTTTTTTTTTTTTTTTTTTTTTTTTTTTTTTTTTTTTTTTTTTTTTTTTTTTTTTCCCCCCCCCCCAATTAGGTATCATCCTCCTGATCGGTTAGATAAGGCAGTTATTTCAAGTTTTACTGGTTTTTTTTTTTTTTTTTTTTTCCTTCCTCCAATTAGGTATCATCCTCCTGATCGGTTAGATATCTTGGACACAGCCAGTCCTATTGCTGTTGTTGTAAACCTACTCAGAAGTTAGATTAACATTAGAATGTTTCTCTGCACTGCAGATTTACTCTGAAGTAGATACATTCGTAATTACAGGAGCTCACTGTGTGTCAAACTTTATATAAATAAATAAATAAAATAAAATGGTTTATTTGTCCATAATAACTTAACACTCATGAACATATTCAGTTTACAAACACAATAACATTAAAAAAAGTTTAGAAGTGAAGATAAATTACACACAATAATATTAAAAATCCTTGATGGAGTACAAACATTTATCAATTAACAGTTTCTTTAATTTTGTCTTAAATATGTTTCCTTTTAACAATTTTGTATTATTTGGCAATCTGTTATAAAAATGTCTTCCAGCATAAAATGACTATGATCTGTTGCTCTTTTATTACTAAATTTTATGTGGTAATTTTCTCTTTTTCTTGTATTGTAATTATGGATTTCACTATTGATTACACTATGCACCACATTTTCTTTTACAAACAATATAGTTCTGAGAACATACAATGAATACACTGTTAGTATGTTATATTTAATGAAATATTCTCTACATGACTGACACTTACTAATATTAGCTATTATCCCAATTATGCTTTTCTGGGCTCTGAAAGCCCTATCTATATATGTTGTTGATTCCCCACCCCAAATCTCAGTACCATATTGCAGCTGGGAGTGTGTAATTCCATAATAGATTTGTCTTAAAACAGGTGGCGCTATTATGCTAGGAAGGTTGTTTCAGCAGGTAGGTGTTACAGGACATTTTTTTCACATGTAACTGATGTGCTCCTTCCATGTAATATGTTCATCTACTATAATACCCAGGAATTTATGTTTATCAATTGTTTCAACTGATAGCTCAGGTTCTGTACCCAGAAACTACATCAGAATTGTCTTGTCATTATTTAGTGCCAATTTGTTTTTGGTGAGATATTATGTGATGAGGCTAATGTTATCTGCATTATTTTGCACTGCTAACTATTTTGAGGAGCCCCAACATATGAAGGAGGTGTTTTCAGCATAATTTACTAGGTTTGAATTTTGTGGAATTATTATATCATTGATGTACACAACAAATAAAAAAGGCCCAATAATGCTTCCTGAGGGACTCCACAGTTAAGAATTTTATAAAACGATTTTCCTGTTTGTATATGTCTCCCAGTTGTATAATACAGCTTTACGCAATGTCTCCTGTCAGCAAGGTAAGTTCTTAACAAATCTAATGCTACTCCTCTGTCTCCATAAGTTTCTAATTTATGTAGAACACACTGATTTACAGAGTCAAAAACCCTGGGATAGGTCTAAAAAGGTGCCAATAACTTTGTTTCCATCGTCAAGTTTATTCACTACCACTTGCAAAAATGTAGCTACAGCTGTTATTGTAGACTGGCCCTTCTTGAAATCATGCTGACAATTTTTTAATATATTATACTTACAGAAAAATGATTCAGTTTGATCAAGAAGTAGCCTTTCCAATAGGTTACTAAATATTGATGTCAATGAAATAGGCCTATAATTTTGTATATCTGTACTTATTCCCTTTCTATGCACCAGTCTTATTTCAGTGACTTTCAACAGGTCAGGAAATGACCCCTGACTGAAAGAGCTGTTTATTAAGTGTTATAGTGGCTTTATTAATTCATTACTGCATTTTTTCAGAAATTTTGCTGAGATGTAATCCAAGCCACTGGATGTATTTTCTTTTAAATTGGAAATGGTTTTTATGATTTCCAGTTCTGTAACACACCACAGGAAGAGTGAATTACTGACGTTATTGGGATTTAGCACCTGTGGTGGGTCGATCACATCCTTCCTACTCATCTTACTAAACTGATCTATGAATCTCTCACATACTTCCATTGGGTCACTCAGCAATTTTTCATTGTCACTTACTATTATGCTATTTCACACTGCATTGTTGCTCCCTCCTCTTTCCTCGTTTACTGTGCTCAACACTGTTTTGGTAACATTATTAGACTGCCTCAGCTGTTCAGCATACATCTGTGCTTTTAATGTCTTAAGTGCTTCCCTGTAGGTTTTTCTACAGGCTTTGTATTTAGATTGGAAGTACTGCAGCTCGGTGTGTCTAAAAAGAATATATAAATCATTCATATCTTCCTTTAATTTTATTGTGTTAGGGGGATGTTTGAGATTCCTGGAACCTGGTTCAAATGGCGCTAAGCACTATGGGACTTTACATCTTAGGTCATCAGTCCCCTAGACTTAGAACTACTTAAACCTGACTAACCTAAGGACATTACACACATCCATGCCCAAGGCAGGATTCGAACCTGCGACCATAGAAGGCGCATGGTTCCGGACTGAAGCGCCTAGAACCGCTCAGCCACCATGGCCAGCGATTCCTGGAACTGTCAATTTTCTTTAGTATTTTGACCACTGGGCACACTTGAAAAAGACAATGGGTTAATGATGTATAAAATTTGTCCCACTTTTCATAAATATCTCCTTTTTCATATAGACCTACCTGATGCCAGTTTATTTGTGCCAGCGTTTTCATTAATGTACGATAGATAAGCTTTCTTTTATAAGTAAATAGGTCCCCGTCAGATACTATTTCTTTGTCTGTACGAAGCTCTAGGTCTAATGCACTATGATCTTAAATGTGATTCTCAACAGTTCTAACCACAAGGTCTTCCTTTCTTAAGTTTATAATAACACGGTTTGTGAAACATTAATATACCTAAGATGATTTATATTATTAGTTAAGGAGTCTATGTTCACATCCCCTACTATTATAGTCAGTTTTTTATGAGGTGAGAGTCTGTCAACAAGTTCCTCTAAATGACAGAAAAATTCTTCCATGTTGCTCTTAGGGGATCTGTACAGACTAGCTATTATTAAACTGCTATTTCTAAGCTTTATTCTTTTTGCAGCTATTTCAAAAACTATCTCATATACAAGTTTATCCACCCAATCAATTTTTTCGCACTGGACATTATTTTTGACATAAATACCAACACCCCACCTTTTTGTTGTTTCCTATAATAGACACTGACCATTTTATGATTACTTAAATTAATGCTACACTCTTCTTCGGTTTTGCACCCTAGTTCATTCACACGATAGATATGAGGACACTAGTAACACTTAAAAATTCGTCAATCTGTTCTATTTTGTTGGTAATATATTAGACGTTTTGTGATGTGATGTCATTTATGATGTAGTTTTCAAATATTTAGTCTTCACATTTACATGGTGAAGGCTGTTTTACTCTAAAAAAAGTTTCTGTAGGACTTCTTTCACTTGTGAATGAACTGTTTTCCTTTTATTATTTGATTTAATTTTTGACACAAATAACATTTATCTGAATATTTCAAATTAAATCCTTGGTTAGTGTGTTGACCTCTATCCAACATTCCTATATCTAAAGTTGAACAGTTTCCATAGTTTGAACATATTGCCTTAATCCTAATATTTGTTTTCCTTATTTCCTTGTGTACACACGTGTTGTTGATCAGATCGTACCAATACAGGGCATTGGCGACAATCATGTTTTCCTGCTAATTTTCCTCAAGGAAATTCTTCAGAGCTTCAATGGAGACACCAGCTTCATTGCTTTCCACATCATTCGCAATGCTTAAAAAAACTATGAAATCACTGCTACATAGCATTTTACCTTTCATGAGTATGTATCAAATTGAGATTGGAACTTGTATAACAGATTATATTAGGCAGCTGCATCTGTATCTTTTGTAATTGTTAGTTAAAATTAAAGGAAACTACCCTGTTAGAAGAGACAGTCATTAGTTCAAAATAGCATGTTGTGCTGATATTAGCTGTGCAGTTAGATATTTTGCATTGGAAAGTTTGGATGCTGAATTGAGAAGGTCATATTACACATTGCAATTCTTTATTCTCCTGAAACAAATCTTACTAAATTGAAATTTGGAAAAAAATATCAGGTTCTGAATCTAAATAAGAGTAGAGCCTAAAGGGGATGACAACAGGGATTCATTTGTCGGTGAGAAACTATGCCCAAAGAACACGGGAGCAAAGTGAGGAGGCAGTATGTGCTGATAACAAAGAGACAGCACAGTAACAGCAAGGAGTGTAAAATACAGGCCTCAGAGAACGAAATTTTACAAAATGGGTGACCACAAAACATGTAACATACAATGTAGCAGCAGAAAGTAAAATGAAGCAAGAGGCTGAATATTACAATCAGGAAACATCAGGAACAGTAGTAATGGGCTCAGAGAAGGGCATGAAATAAAAGCAGAAACAGAATTAAATCAAATAAGTACTACAGTGTTAGTGAAATTAATTGTGAGATATGATTCCTACAGGACTGGTCACTGTGATTAACAATAAAATGTAATCATCGAACAGTCCATTACACAGTTCACTGAACAAAAAATACAGTCTTTAAACAATTCACTCAGTTGCTAAATTAATGATATGAATATAATAGAGGGAAACATTCCACGTGGGAAAAAATATATCTAAAAACAAAGATTAAGTGACTTAGCAAACAAAAGAGCTGGCACGTCGATAGACACACAAACAAACACAAACATACACACAAAATTCTAGCTTTTGCAACCAACTGTTGCCTCGTCAGGAAAGAGGGAAGGAGAGGGAAAGACGAAAGGATTTGGGTTTTAAGGGAGAGGGTAAGGAGTCATTCCAATCCCGGGAGTGGAAAGACTTACCTTAGGGGGAAAAAAGGATGGATATGGATATGTGTGTGTGTGCGAGTGTATACCCATCCTTTTTTCCCCCTAAGGTAAGTTTTTCCACTCCCGGGATTGGAATGACTCCTTACCCTCTCCCTTAAAACCCAAATCCTTTCGTCTTTCCCTCTCCTTCCCTCTTTCCTGACGAGGCAACCGTTGGTTGCGAAAGCTAGAATTTTGTGTGTATGTTTGTGTTTGTTTGTGTGTCTATCGACGTGCCAGCGTTTTTGTTTGGTAAGTCACATAATCTTTGTTTTTAGATACAGTTGCTAAATTAGTTTGATAAGCAACAAAACTGAATTAATAAACACTCTGTTGCATTGCATTCTATACATATTTCCAGTTACTCCATACAAAGTCATGTTTACACTGTAAAACTTTCAGTGAACCACTATTTCTGATATGAAAATATTATAAGGAACACTCAAACACAGAAATAAAACTCTTGATTTGTATCTCCCAGAAAATTTTAATATCAGGAGAAGATAAGGAAACAGTGATAAATCTGGATGAATAATCAAATAATAATGCAGCTGTCATAGATGGAGAAGCCCAGTTGAATGTCTGAAACCTTGCCTATAACAAGTCTCTGACATAACTGCAAGAATAAATAAAAGTCCATACCATACATAAACCCCCAAATATGCATATAAGAAATTGTTACCTTATTACTTGCATTGCAAGATCCTCTCCGAGGTCAGTAACCTCAAGAAAGTTCTCCTCAATATCAATCATTCTTCTTAAAAGGTAATAGTCATTAGAGACCTCTGGGTTATTTGCTTCAGCTGCACAAGATACAAGCAGCTGGAACAGAATATATATTTCCGTGTATGAGTGTCACTGCTTATCATCATTTTATAGAATACAATTACATATTTTCTCAAGTGATGGTTATGTCCCAGAAATACTGCTTCAAGTAAAGTCACAGTTCATATATTTACATCAGTGTGATTACTGTTATGTTGGTAACTGTGTGCACTGTAGCATCTGCTGCTCTGCTATGCATGTTACATTGATATAGTGAAAATGTGGGTGCAATCCATATAAACTCTGTCAAAAAGTAGAACAATCAGAGCTTGCTGTTCTTTGCAAGCAATGCAATGGACACTACCTCATTGTTTTGCTCAAACAGAATGCAGGGACCACCATTAGATCACGACAGTGAAAGGCTGCAACAAGGTGTTGTTTATCACAGAGAGAGTAGTGGGTAAGTGTATGAATAGCTGAGGAAATGGTTAATCTAATCCCTTTCATATGTGAAAACATATATTATACATACAAAAGGGAAAATAAATATGTGGCAAACAAGATATCACCTCAGAACCTTTCCAAAGGTGGACCAACATTATATTAAGAAGATGGTCATAATGTTCTGGTTCATCAGAGTAGTATACATGAAATATGTCATGTTCATATATTAATCTGAAATGATGAGAGTTATATAATTAAAAAGGCAATCCCTTATGGGAAAGTGCTGAAAAGTAATGACTCTGAATTTTTATAAGAAAAGTCTTAAAGGTTTTTAAATGAAACAAATCCCATTAACACTCTACATCTTCATTTTTCATGTCCACATACTTGCAGCCCTCAGCCCCTTCAGGGCTCCGAATTGAAGTGTGTAACATGGCAATGGATAATGTAACTATGTCAGCTTGTGAGGAATAGTGTGCTATAATTGAGTTTCAATGTTAAAGAATTTGTCCACACATGGAGCACCTTCTCCTTTACCATGATAATGCCACATCATACATAACCACTGTGACATCTGCAACAATCTGACACCTTGGTTTCACTGTCATCGATCACCCTTCATAAAGTCCTGACTTGGCACCAACTGATTTTCATCTGTTTCCAAAACCTTCATTTTGATAGTGATGAAGCAGTGCAAGCAGAGTTGAGGTTATGGGTTCAACAACAAAGTCAAACATTATAAAGTGATGGTATCTATAAACTGGTCTCTCATTGGGAGAAATATATTTGTTTCCAGGGTGACTATGCTCAGAAATAAATATGTAAACATAAAGAATAAAGATGTAGATGTTATTAATGTTTGTTTTATTTAAAAACCTATAAGAGTTTTCACATAAAAATTTAGTAGGTATTACTTTTCAGTACCCAGTCAAACATGACATAAGATACTGATTCAATTACCTTTAATGAATCTACATTAAATATCAGCATATCTTAAGAAAAACAAAGCCCTTGGCCAATAGAGGGCTTCAAATTTTAGCATGTACCTTGGCCATGGGTAATGTAACTATGTTGATGCATGAGAAACAGCCTACTGTAATTGAGTTCCAAATTCAAAGAGTTCATCTACATGTGAAGTACCCTCTTCTTCAACATGACAATGCCAGACCTCACACAAGTGCGGCAAAATCTGCAACAATTTGATGTCTTGGGTTCATTGTCATCAGTCATCCCCCATACAGTCCCAACTTGGCCCCATCTGATTTTTACCTGTTTCCAAAACTTAAATAACACCTTTGAGAACTTCACTTTGATAGTGATGAAGTGAACAAGCAGAGATGATGTTGTGACTCTCTCAAAAAAGTCAAACATTCTAAAGTGACAATATCAACAAACTGGTCTCTCGTTGGGAGAAATGTGTGTGTTTCCAGAGTGACTGTTTTGACAAATAAATATGTAGACATGAAGAACAAAAATACAGAATGTTAATAACATTTGTTTTATTTAAAAAGCTTTAAGAGTTTTCATATAAAAATTCAGAGGCATTAATTTTTAAACAAGCACTCATGTATGACATAAGATACTTATTCAATTACCTTTAACGACTCTAAAACAAATGCCAGCATATCTGAAGAATAACAAAGCAAATCAAATAAACAGTTTGTGTCCATTAATAGTCGTGATCAAAGTGCCTAACTGCATATTTCAGAACAATATTCCTGCAGTAATTGACATAAGATGTATAGAAATATTTAAAAGTTATACTTTAACTGTTGAGGAAGATGTACCTTGCAGTTGGGAGGCAGACGCAATGGCAGCCAGGAAACCTTGTTGGCATCCTGTGTGCCTGTCAGCTGGTCCACTGAGTCGAGGAACAGGATCAGTGGTTGCTCTTTGGTCGCATTGTTCAGTAAGTACTTAAAGTGTGCTGTCAGAGGCACCAGATCCACAGGAATGTCATCAAATGGAAGCATGTAGTTGTATGAAATCTGCAAATGTACCATAACATTAACTTGCCATCTTGATAGAAAATGTTGACTGTTATAGGCTAGACTGGTGCCACAAATAAATGTATTTACCACATCAATATCAGTTATCATGCTTGTGTTGTCTGTACAGTTCTGCTGACTCAACACTAGTGTAACGCAACCCATACATATACAAATTAGTGTGGGCATTTGGGAAATATCTATAACGAAAGTAAAGATCTATAACATAAGTAATGGTTCATGATATTGGCTCTCAAAAGACTGTCTGGGAGCATATGTAATCCATGGCATCAAATAGCTTTCAAGGTGATGAAACAATTATATAGCTGAGTCTCAACAATAATGGCAGGTATGTGTCTGATAAAAAATTCACAAAGAGGAGTGGGTCAGTAGTTGTCAAGACACATCATCATCTATGCTCTATCACTTTAGGAAACACAGCAAAAACTGCACAATTCCTCAAATTACACAGAATGAAAATTAAAAATGAACAACTTGAAGTAATGGTCCCACATGAATTAAGTTTTATTCAATACCTTGTCAGCCTTCTATAGCAACAAAGCAGCACTGTAATCATGCACAGAGAAGACCATAGAGCTTTGGATGTGATATTGGGAGAATGTGTTCCACAAAATTTCCATCCCATGTTGCAAATTGTAGAGGGGTGTTGCTGGTACCACCACAATGGTGTTCGTCTATGCCACTCACCAATGCAGGCTTCCAGATTACAGTCACTGCAAAAGCTCTAGAAATGTATGCAGACATCAAAGTATGTTGCACAACAGCAGAGTACATCCAAAAACATTACAATTTAGCATTCTGTATTTCAGCAATGAGGCTAGATTACATTAGATTCAGTTTTTGTTCCATAGTCCCAAAAGATGAGATGATTCTCGTATGTGTGGAACATGTCAGAAAGTATAACATAAAAATATAAAACATTTGAATATAATATTTACTACCCTGATCATTTGTCAGAAGATTGTCGAAATAGGTGAATACAATGCGGTAAACTGGAGCAGCCAATATTTACAGAATTAACACACTGTCAGAATGAAACACTGTTATGCACTATTAATTAATTTATCATCCATAAAGTGATAATCTTGACTGTTGTGACCAAGTGCTGTCAAAGTTGAAACCCAACAGACATTTTTACTTAAGCTGCCATAACAGTCTCTGTTATGATATTCATCTATAGAGTAGAAGAAGTTGCCTATCAAAAAGGCTTTCAAGCTCTGTTTAACCTGTGCTTTATATGAAAACAAGTTTTGAATGGTTGCTAGCAACTTACTGAAAATGTGTGTTCCTAAATACTGGAGCCATTTTTGGACCAAGGTAAATTCTTTATGTAGAATGTTCTTATTCCTAGTACTGATACTATGTGTTGAGCTATTGGTTAGAAACAGAGATATATTACTTACAACAAATTTCATTAAGGATTAAATATACTGAGAAGCAGTGGTTAGAATACAAAGTTCCTTGGACAGGTTTCTATATGATGTTCTTGAATTTACACCACAAATGATTCTCATCACACGCTTTTGCACCCTTAAAACTTTTGCTTAGAATATGATCCCGTATGACATAATACAATGAAAGTAAGCAAGGTATGCAAGTTTTTTTATATTTATATCTCCGACATCTGACATCATTCTGACTGCAAATACAGAATTGTTTAGGTGCTAAAGCAATTCTGTGGTATGCCCTTCCCAACTGAATTTATTATCAAGTTGTAATCCCAGAAATTTAACACTGTCACCCTCTGCGATCTGCATGTCTTCATATATTATACACATGCTGAAAGGAAATCTCTTACAGGTTCTGAATTGCATATAGTAGGTCTTCTCAAAGTTTGATGACGGTGAATTAGCTTTAAAACATTTGTTAATGTCAGTGAAAATTTGATTAGCAACTATTTCTGAATCTGTACTTGACTTGCTACTTATTGCAATGTTTGCATCATCTGCAAACAAAACAAACTTAGCATCTGGCAATGTAACACACAAGATGTCATTAATGTACACAAGAAAAAGCAGTGCACCCAGGATGGAACCTTGAGGAACACCACAAGCAATTAATTCCCAATCAGATGAAAAATGGTTCAACTGACTCTGAGCACTATGGGACTTAACATATATGGTCATCAGTCCCATAGAACTTAGAACTACTTAAACCTAACTAACCTAAGGACAGCACACAACACCCAGCCATCAAATCAGATGAAGACTGACTGCTTACTGTACAGGTACTTTGCAGTGACACCCTCTGTTTCCTGTTAGATAGACTCAAACCATTTCGCAGCATTTCTGGTGACACCATAATATTATAATTTACTTATGATAATGCTGTGGCTCACACAGTCAAAAGCTTTTGACAGGTCACTGAAAATGCCATTAGCCTCTAATTTATTATCTAATGAATTAAATACATTCTCACTGTAAGTGTAAATAGCTTCCTCTATATCAGAACCCTTAAGAAATCCAAACTGTAACTTGGACAATATGTTATTTGCAGCCAGATGCTTAAGGAGATACTTGAACACAACCTTTCAAAATATTTTTGAGAAAGCAGGCAAAAGGGAAATTGGTCGATAGTTTGGTGGTATCTGTTTATCCCCCTTCTTGTAAAGAGGCTTAACTTCAGTCTGGAAATGTTCTGCTGATAAGAGATTAATTACATAAATAATTTAAGATAGAACTCAACTCACATGAGAATTCTTCGATTAACTTCACTGATATGTTATCATACCCACTGGAATACTTAGATTCTAAGGATTTTATGATGGATGCTACTTCTTTGGGAGATGTGAGTGACATTTCCATTATACTGAAATTACTGTATTTTTAAAGACTGGTATCATATAGTCCATTACACTGTTCACCGAACCTGATAACCCCAATCTGTTGGTAACAGAAATGAAGTACTTGTTTAAGAGGTTTCCAACACTAAATGCACTTGTTACCAAAGTCTCATTTATTTTTAGAGCTATCTGTTCCTCTTCCTTTTTGGTCCCAGTCTGTCTCTGTCTTCCCTATATCCCATAAGGTTTTTATTTTATTGCCTGATGTAATTACCTTTTTCTCATAATAATGTTGCTTCGATTTCTGGATTACTTGCTTCCATATTTTACAGTATTCTTTGTAATGCATTACAATTCTAACATCAGAGCTGGTCCTAGATAGTAGATACAGTAACATTCACTCATCTGTTACACTACGAGGCACTGTATTTTCTCAAGTGTGCCGAAAATCATGTACACTACCTGATGAAAGGTGTCTGTAAATCCCTATGTCAAGCAGAATTGACCACTAAAACAGCAGAATGGGTTTGTCTGGAGGGCTCAGTGACTTAGAGCATGGACTAGTCATTGGATGTTACCTGAGTAACAAATTCATCAGGGACATTCCAACCCTTCTAAAGCTGCCAAAACCGACTGTTAGTGAAGCGATTGTGAAGTAAAAACGTGAACGGACAACTGCAATTAAACCAAGACCAGGCTGACTTCATGTTCTGACAGGCAGGGCCCATCGAAATTGTGAAACGTGGTTGTAAAAAATCGCATGAAATCAAGCGGATGCCTCTTTTGGGATGTGCTGTCTTGAGAGTTGAAGTCAGGGTTATTCATAATACCTCTGGGGTTTCAGAAGATGACTGCGTTAAAACTACAGACATATAGAAAATAGACACATATCAGAGGATAAAGCACCTCTCCAAGTTTTTAAATTACATTATATGTGCTCAATACGGGCATCGTTTGTGATGTAGCAAATGTTAATAAACGCTTGCAGTTCACTGAAGTTGCTGCCGCATGCCCAGGAAGGCGTAACGATAGTAGCACGATTTGTAAATCTGTTCACTGGGTTGCCTATCTGCAAGCGCGAACTAATTCCATGGCATAATGCAGAGCGGATGATTTTTCTGCATGTTCTGGCACGCATGCACCCTAATGCCCCCGACTTTTTTATTCTGTTCTCAGTATCGGTTGAGGTACTGCTCGTACATGTTATGCACATTAGTTGGTAGAGTTTCCCGCTTCCCTGGCGCGAGATGCAACCCACTGCCACTAGATGGCTCCGAATTGTAGCATCTAACTTGGTAGTGTAACCACGTCGGAGCGTGAGAAACAGCATGCTGCAATAGAGATTCTAACTGAAGAAACGTGCCTCCAATTGAAATCCATAGAAGAATGAAAGCTGTGTACACATTGATGATTGTATCAACATCAGTTATGTGTCACAGTTGGTTATTTCTGCTTGTTATGAAAGTAACTGCAGTGTTAACCTCAACGTGTGTGACAGAGCATGGAGAGGATGACCGCGTGCCTCAACCAACGAGGCACATCAGAATCACATTGATGACCTCATCAGAGAAAATCAAAAAAATGGTTCAAATGGCTCTGAGCACTATGGGACTCAACTGCTGTGGTCGGTCATAAGTCCCCTAGAACTTAGAACTACTTAAACCTAACTAACCTAAGGACATCACACACATCCATGCCCGAGGCAGGATTCGAACCTGCGACCGTAGCGCTCGTGCGGTTCCAGACTGTAGCGCCTTTAACCGCTCAGCCACTCTGGCCGGCTCAGAGAAAATCGTCGGGTAACATAGACACAGCTCTGTAGTAGGTGTGGCATATCACAAGTGTGTGTACGGGTCACCAATGCAGAACAGTGGTACAGAAAACTGTGTTTATGGCAGGTGCCTCGGATGCTCACTCCTGACATTTAACAGAGAAGATTGGACATTTGTCATCAATTTCAAAAATTCATATGGCTCTAAGCACTATGGGACTTAATATCTGAGAACAACTTAGAGCTACTTAAACCTAACTAACCTAAGGACATCACACACATCCATACCCCCGAGGCAGGATTGGAACCTGCGACCGTAGCAGCAGCGCGGTTCCGGACTAAAGCGCCTAGAACCGCTCGGCCACAGAGGCCGGCACCATCAATTCCTTTTGCATATTGAGCGTGAGGATGATGCGTTCCTTAACAATATTATGGAAGGTGCTGAAAGCTGGGTTCACCATTTTCATCCCAAAAACGAGAGAGCATCAATGGAGTTGCGCTACAAGGAATCACCGACGCCAAAAAATTTCAAGACCATGCCATCAGCAGGCAAAATCACGCCTACAGTGTTCTTAGATGTTCCAGGTGTGGTACACTTGGAATTCATGCCTAAATGCGCCACCAAAAGCTCTGCAAGGTACTGCAAGACCCTCGGAAAACAAAGCACAAATTCGAAGAGTTCATCCTCTCCATCAATATGACAGTTGCGGACCACAGACGAGCGCTGCGATAGCGGCAACAATCCGACGCCTTGAGTTCACTGTCATTGATAATCTCCCATTC